>NC_080187.1:223666568-223976396 GCF_030028045.1 Hippopotamus amphibius kiboko
TCTCTTAGGGAACATGACAAATAGTGGCTCTCTGCCTGGAGCTGGAGGAAATATACGAACAGCCACAGCTAAATTATCAAAAGCACTTTTTACACAGATGGGTCAGAATCTGTTAAATCAGGCTGCATCTCAACCATCACATATAAAAAAGAGTTTAGAGGAATTGCTCGATATGACAATTTGAAATGAATTATGAATCTTTGATGAAATATGATGAACAAAACTGTTTACATGGTGACAAATGGAAGTTTTTTAAAGTTAGATTTTCAGTGCCTGCACTTCTCACCCAGTACATTAAGTCCATAGCTATTTTTACTTGCAGCCTATGAGTACACATCTGTCCTATATCAACCCCATCACTGGCACCCATCACACAAAAATCTAAAATAATATAATCTAATATTCATGAAATCTGAGGCACGTGGAGTGGATCCAATTTTAATATTTTTGAGAGAAGTCCTGCTCATTTGCACTACTCTATAGAAACTGCAATTTGTTACCCTGTATGTACAATTAGACTTTTAATTAGAAATATGCTTTTTATATGTAATCATGTTTTGCTATGTCTCATTACTCAGCCTTATTTTATGAAGTGGAAGAAAAGTCATTGAACTATGTTATCACAAACTAAGTTTTCTGTGCTATTTGTGAAAAACGTATTTCTGAAATCAGTCTGCTAATATGATTGTACAGTATTAGCTTGCTTTTGCTGCTGTGTTAATGTGATATATTTGCTTACAATTTGGGTTTAATCATCTACATAATTGTGAAATTTAACAAGTTATAATAAAGCATGATTACCAAAGTTTTAGAAAACATTTAAACATTTTAAATGCACGTTTCAGAAAACGTGTTGAATGTAACTTCCCTATTTTTGTGTGCAGACACTAAATTTTATTTCTGTATGTCCTTACATTTATAAAGGTGTTATTTCGCTGCCCAGTTGTGTAATTCTCAAATATAGTGCCAGGTCTTCTATAGCTTTTCTCAGAATTCTTGGGCTACAAGTACTGTATGCATCTTAAAAAAGAAAAGGAATGTTATAAAATAAAAGGATTTATTTCTGTAGATGTGTGAGAGGTGTCCTATTTTTCCAACTTCAGTATATGTTAAAATGGGGAAAATATGTATTATGATATTGACCTATCATTTTCACTTGTTTTACTTTATACAATATTGACCTATCTTTATTGACTTAACGATAGACCTGGGTTATAGTTCTAGCTTTATAGAAAATTCACTCTGTGATCTTGAGCAAGTCACTTGCCAGATTTAGCCCTCAGTTTTCTCATCTCTAAAATGTGAAGGCTGGACTAGATGATTTTTAAGGTTCCATTTTGCTCTAAAATTCTGTGATTCTGTGTTGTAGTTTAAGACCACTTCTTGAGTCACTGACCAGTTTTCTAATGTATTGATATTTGCCTACTTTTTAAATTGTGATTCTTTGTATTATTTGCAATTTCTGAGAAAGCAAAAAAAAAGTTTGAAGCTAATCTGAAAGGAGAGTAGAGATGTAGCTACTTTTTCCGTTTATATACACTGTTTTATAATTACATACATACTTTTAAAATTCTTTCTCTTCTAAATGTATTTTATTATGTTCCTATAATTTAAGTCCAAATTTGGCAAACATTTTCTGTAAAAGACCAGAAAATAAATATTTTTGGCTTTGTAAGCCACGGATTCTGGCATATTCTTTGTTTTTTTGCAACCCTTTAAAATTGTAAAAAAAAAATCTTCAGCCCTCAGGCATAGTTTGCCAGCACCTGGCTTAGACTCTTTTGACTTCAGTTGTTACTCTGAAATCATCATTAAAGTTTGCTTCAACCTTTATGATATTCATTATTGAAACAGTTGTTACAGATTCTAAATTTTATTAATTTTGACCACTGCACTTGTTTCATTGCAAATGTGCCTACCAAACTTGCATTGATTGATTGTTGGATATATTGAAAGTAAATTTTAAATTTCAAAGGCCAAAGAAGAGCACTACTTTATGTAAAGCTTAATTATCCCTTATTTTCATTGGATATAGTTTGAATTTTGCATTGAAAAAAGTGCAGTAAATATATCACTACTAATAATGTGAAAACTTCACACACATGTGTTTTTATTATTAAGAAAATTGCCCTAATGTAACAGAATCCCCACCTAAAAGATTTTAATCTATAATAGTAATGTCTTGATATTGAGCACTCACAAGTCTAGCATTCTGTTGCCAAGAATTGTTACCAACCCGGAAATCAAAAAGAATTGGAGACTGATCACTGACAGAAAGAACTAAAGAAAAGCTGAAGGCAGGAATAAATTGGAATAAATGAATTTTTTTATATAAGCAGTGATAGTGATAAAGGTCTAACCCCACCCCAACACTGCAACTAAAAAATAAACAACCAAAAATTTAAATGGTATATTTACCCAATGGAATTGATAGCATATAGTTATTAAAAATGTTAATCATTTTAATCACAAGACAATTGTGAACAAGACAATGTTCACAATGTGTTAAAGGGAAAAAGCCTGACTACAAAATAAATACAGTCTCTGTTTATTAAGTATATGCAGACGCACAGAAAACAGAACTGGAATTACATACACTGACATATTAATGGTGATAATCTGTGGGTAAAGAAGTTATTTTAATTTTTTCAGGTTACTATTCTGCAATTTCTGTTTTCTCAGAAATGAGCAACATGTCTTGCCTGTGTAATAAAATTTAAATTACAATAAGGTAATCTGAAGAGAAACTGAAAATAAAGGTTATGCGAAGAGAAGAAAATATGGCAAAGAAGAGACAATAGTATCAAAGTGCTAAGGAAGTTAGACACTGATGTCACTAGAAGGGAGATGAGAAGTAAGGGAAGCAAGAAATTATAAAGGTAAAGAGCGTGAGACTTTGATTCAGAAAGCATGGGTTTGGAACCCAGTTTTACTATTACTTGTTAAACCTTACATATATCCTGCAATTGGTGTGAGATGCAGGATTAACATGGAATCGTGTATAAGAAAGCGTTTGTAAACCTCAAATTCTATACAAAGGTAACATTCCCAGCAGCAAATGAAGTTGAGGAAAGATGGGCAGAAACTCTATAGAAATCTTTAGAGCCAAGATAAGCTAATCCTACTTATTTCATTGCTGGTTAAGAGGTTAAATACATCAGTGAAGGGAAAATCATGTAAGTACTATTTCAACATTAATGAATTAAAGTCTCATAATGTGTACTGTAAAAGAGTACCTAAACTCTTAATTCATACTTAAACTCTTCTCTGGACAACAGTGGGATAAACACAGATTTCAAGGCATTAAAGTGAGTTGTAGATTTAGCAAAATAGCTTTTTGTTCTTTTTTTGAATACTGGAGCATGGAATATGTGAGACAGTGTTATGTAAAATGAAAACAATAATGTTCAAATTATGACCAGTCTTGAATGAGTTGTTCACCTCTGTGCATACACCGGGTGCCTTGGCCTATACTGGGTGCTGAATAAATAGTACTTGAATAAAATGTTGAAAGTTATATATGTTTGAAATTTACTCTGGAGCAATGTTTTCAAGGGTGAAGGTGGTGTATTTTAAAAATTAACCAGCAGAAGAGGGATAGTTGGATGGAAACAGCAATCCAAAGGCCTCCTGTGGCAAATGGATTTCATCAGATGTTCCAGCCTAATGGATAGACAGGGTCTGCCTGTTCAGTGTGTTGAAAAATATTGTGAGGTTATAGAGAGTTTCAGTAGGAAAGAGTATAGTGATCTACTTACTATCCAGGGCTCAGAGCCAGATTCTAGATAGTAAAGATCTAACGAATAGTATAATAGAAGCAGTGAGAATTGAAACAATAGGTCTGATAGGTGTTCTGATAGCAGGAATGACTAAATTGATGACACAGATTTGGAACATAAAGAAGTCAAGGTTAATGAAGTTTCTCATACTAGAAACTGGTGGATGCTGATGTCTTTAACTGAAATGGAAAACACTGGAGGAGAAAGTGGTGGTGGAGAAAAGAGAAATGCAATGCTTTCAGATCCCTGTGAGAGAACTCGACTCTGAAGGCAGAGTTCTGAGTGAGTTTGTTTGTTTGTTTGTTTGTTTCTTCACTGCCAGGCTTGTGGGATCTTAGTTCCTCGACCAGGGATCAAACCAGGCCATCAGCAGTGAAAGTGCAGAGTCCTAACCTTTACATTTATTAAATCTGTGGCCAAGAGGATAAAAAGAAAGCAAGGAAGAAGGAGGGAAGGGAAGAGAAGAAAGAGAAAAGGGGAAAAAAAAAAAAAAACCTGACTGACATGACCAAAAAGGCAATTTTTCTATTGATGCTTATAATGGAAGTCAAAGTCTCTGGCTTCAAACCTGGCTTGATTCAGGGCTCAAATAATGTCTGGAACTAGTTTCTCTCTCCTTCACCCATAGAAACAGCCAATATCTCTTTTATGTCTCATTGACCAGAACTGGGTCACCTTCTATCCCTCAAGCAGTCATTGGCAAATAGGAATGGGATTACCACGATTGGTTTGTATTGATTATGATTCAGCTTCTGGAGTTGGGCACATTACTACCTGATACCTGAAGGAAAAAAAAACTTTAAAAAGCAAAATATATACTTAACACAGCAATATGAATATACTTGAGTAGTATGTATGAATATACATGGAATGTATAAGCAGTAGCTAAACAGCAATACACACACCCACACACACATCCACCCACACATACTATATATATTTTTGCAAATATCATCAGTCTCTTTCACAAGCCATTCATGGTATCCCAGTTGATTTAGCCATTAAAGCCCGGACACTCTATTACCCTGAAAGAATACCCTCTATCCTCTTCTTGCATTCACATTATTCTCTTTTTGCAGCATTATTTGTGAAGAACATAGAAATTTCCTAGTCCTTAAATTATAACAACACACAGCCTTACTTCAATCTTGCAACATACTATATCCAACTCTCGTCTAGTAAAGACATAATCCATAATGAACATGTAAGTATCATGATTTTTAATGGACAAAATAACACTACCACAACCCAGGCTTGTGGGATCAGAGAAGCTATCCTTAAGGAAGCAACATTTCAAACAAGTCGTAAAGACTGAGTTAATTCGACAGCGAAAAAACAAAGGAAAAGCACTTTTAAGCACCTGCAAAGATCAGGAACTAAGAACATTAAAGAAGTCAAGCTTCCATGTGTCACAGTGAGCAGGATAGAGAGGTTCCAGATAAAAGTAGAGGTAGGAACAAGAACAAAATGGAAAACCTAAGGATTTGGATTTTTATCCCCTAGGATCTGCTGTAGTAAGTCATGATCAATCACAGATACAGTTTCATAGCCCTGTGACAAGGGAACACAAAGGACTGGAATAAGGAAATTGGGGCTGGGTGGGGGAGGTATTAGAAATTAAAATGTAAATCTCCCTCTTTCTTTCATTTTGACATTGCTACAGCTGGGAAACCATTACACAAATTAACAATTTAATAAATTATTCAGGGGACTTCCCTGGTGGTCCAGTGGGTAAGACTCTGGGCTCCCAATGCATGGGGCCTGGGTTCTATACCTGGTCTAGATCCCACATGCTGCAACTAGATCCCACATGCTGCAACTAAAAGTCCACATGCCACAGCGAAGAAGACCGCATGCTGCAATTAAGACCCGGCATAGCCAAAATAAATAATTTTACAAAATTATTCAGAAATCAGAGCAATGTAGGATCCAAATAACTCTCAGGAAGACTGAACTAAGCCAATACCATTTGAACTAAATCTCACAGATCAAGTAATAGTTGAGAGGGACAATATCCAGAATGCGCTTGGATTTAAATCTCCTAGAGCCACAATTTTATTTGCTTTAACCAGTGAGGAAGAACACTAAATACAGGAGTCTAAATGTTTTGAATTAATATAAGAGCCACCACTGTTTCATGATGGATTTATTTATGATGTAAATGAACAAATAGCATTCCTTAGAGAAAACATATTCTGTAAATTAAATGAGCATGTTGTGTCCTATGCACTTTTCACTGCAGGTTACATTTTGAAGAGCATAAACATGAACCTTTACTGAATAGGCCAGAAAGAAGTTGTCACACTGGTTATCGTGAGAAGCTTTTTGCTCTTTTATCAGTCACAATCCCAGAAGGAAACCCATGCCTTATAAACATCAGGGTAATTCAAGAAGTGGTTAATAAGGAACTATTTTCAATAGTTTAGGGAAATCTGGAGTCTGGAAGAAGAAAGTGATATGGAGAGGGTCGCTAGAGATGCCCGCATGCAAGGAGCTAGGAGAATGAATGCTATGACCTCACTCCTCCCTTTTGTTCTTCCAGGACCCTGCTGGTCAGACCCAACCAGAAACCAGCGAGCAAGGGTCAATCTCTGGAGAATGGAGCGATAGCGAAGGATGGACAGTTGATTTGGAGAGGCGAATGGAAGAAATCCATTACATTAATAAATAACACCTTCTCCCATCTGTCCTAACCTTTTGTTTTGTTTCTGAATCACCTGACTTTAAATACTGTGTTTTAGAACTTGCCACCCTGTAAACTACACTATATGGTATATCTTTTTTTTCTTCCCAAAGCTTATAACTGTGACATACAATTTCTTTTAAAGTCAACTAAAGCTAAATTAAGTAAAAAAAAAAAACAAGTTTTCATTTGTGAGGAGAGCACTGTAGACAGAGGAAAAAGCACACTGAGAGGCTGAGATACATAAAAGGGACATAGACACTTAAAAAGGAACAGTGGGTTTTGTAAAGTTATGGGACGGCAGAAACCAATAAGACGGCTGGTGTTATTACGAAGGACTGTCTTTTCAATGCTAAAATGTTTAGATTTTTCTTAAAAGCATCGGGGGAAGTCAGTGAAGGTTTAAAGCAAGACAGTGAGAGCGAGGGTACTGGCTTGAAAGGTTAAGATGCAGAAAACCCAGTAAAGGAAACAATGAATCTACAGTGACTAAAGCTGAAGAAGCAGATGGAGTTTTAGAAAATGGCTCTTAGAGGAGATGAGAATCTCAGAGATAATCTTATTTACTGATGAAGAATTTGAGACTGCTTTAGGAAAGTTTGAAAGAACCAGGAAAGGAGTGAGGCTGTGGAACTCAGAGCCACTGAATGACAGTGTTTGTGGCAAAGTCTGCATCCCTTCCCAATGTATCAGACCCTTAACTGCTTGCTTCCTATAGTGAACATCTAAATGTCACTGGTTACACCAGCAAAAAGCATGGCTTCGCTGCCAGAGAATTCAAAACAGTTAGTTTGGAGAATAAGAGAGTCAATGGGAAGAGAAAGCTGCAACTAGATGCAGGTTGATGGACGCGAAAGATAAGGTTGGTTTTGATTTTTGGAAGCAAAAGAGCTACCGAGGGGATTTGCGCTTCATAGGGTGATAGACAGGAAATATTATCTCGCAGAGAATTTCTGGAAGCAGACAGATTCTAGAGGAAATTGCAGCCCAGTTATACTACCGAATCTTGAATGAGAGATTGCCTGGTAAATGGTCGGTGAATTCTGGAACCTCGAAGTAGAAACAGGAGAAAGGCCAGATTTGAAGGAAAAAAAAAATTTTTTTTTTTAAACTGAGGATGGGAGTACAACTGAAGAGTTCTACTAAGAGTGTCAAAATAATGTAGCCTTCATTTGTCCAGGGAAAAATTTTACATATCCCTTTAAAAATCAGTTTATCAAGTCCCTAACTCCACTATTGTTTCACCTTCAGGAAACCCTGGGTGGACCTAGAGTCCAAACCACGGTGAGATCTAGGGGTTTGAGGCTGAATGTCTGTCCATTTTTAGATCTACGGGTGAACCTAGGCAGTTGTTCGCCCAAAAAGAGTAACAGTATTTTTGCTGGGCGGGGCCGGGCGCCGTCCGTATTTAAGGTCAGGGGTGTGAAAGGCACTAAACACCCTCTCTCGGCTCTGGAAGCCGTCTTATTAGGACCGAAAACGGCCAGGAGCAGCGGCCCCGCCCCCGGAGAAGGCGGGGCGGGGCCGGGGCGGGGCCGGGGCGCCGGCCCTCCCCGCCCCCCCGCCCCCTAACCCGCGGAGGGCGAGGCCTGCGCGCTGCGCAGCCACGTGACTTCTTCGCCTCCGGGGACATCGACGCATGCGCGTCGCGCTCTCGACGAGGCGGCCGCGGCGCTGGCGGCGGCTGCTGTGGAGTCTGTGGGGACAGAGACGGTGGACGTGCCCTCTTCGGCTCGGCTGGCCCAGACTGCGGCTCATGGCACTGAGTGGCATCCATCGTCAGGTCAGCTGGGGCGGGCGACTTGGAGTTGGCCGGAGGGAGTGATACCGCGGGGCAGCAACGGGCCTCCTGCCGTGTTTCAGGCCGCGCTGGGGCCGCGGCCTCCCTCTCGCGCCCTGCCTGAGGCCTGCCTTGGCCTCGGGGCCCAGCTGTCCATCCCTCTGCCCACCTGTTGGGTGGAGCGGGGCGAGGCTTCTTTTCTTAGACCGCACGTTTCTCTGCCCGTGCCTCCGGACGGGCGGGGACGTGTGGGCCTCCGCCTTGATGTGGGAAGCGATTTGGGGGTAAGGCTAAAAGCCCACGCGCTCCCGAGCGCTGGGAGTCAGTGTGGCCGGGACGCCTGGAAGTGGAAGGGACCCGGAGGGTTGCGAGAATATGGTACAAATTGTGTTCAACTTTTGCGCGCCTTGTGGGGCGCGTTTTGCGTTCTGACGAAAGCCACACTCCGGGACCGCGAGTCACAGCACCCCAGAGATCAGCTAAAGCTTTTGGCAGGATAGGATAGACGCAGGATAAGCAAACATTAAAGAGTCGTGGTTACCTTTTGTAGCCAGGGACCAACACCGGTGTCTTTCTCGTTCTTAAAAATCACATGTTTAAGTTCCTTAGTAGTACTGGTCTTCATGTGTTACTAAGTACCATATTTATGCCGGCTAAAATGTCACTTTTTAGTTTAATATTCATGTTGCCTTCTCATCGAGGACATCAGGTTATTTGGCAGCGGATCCTTGTTCAGAAATACGTAATACTTTTTTTTTTTTTTTTTTTGCAGTTGTAAAGGTTGAAGCCTAGGAAAGCAAGTTTCATACAGGGAAATGTGAAACTCGTGTTGGAACTTCAGTGTTTTGGGCTCTGAGAGCTTCAGTGGGTTGAAAAAAACAAGCAACTACTGTCAGGTGTCCCTCCCCCCCCCCCCCCCCAACCTTATTCTAAAATTGCAAAAGTTGGAACTTTCCACTGTTCAGCCTCTGGTAGGGATAAAGTGAATGAAGGGAGTTCTAAAGAAGACACGTTTTTAAGACTGTGAACTCTGGAATAATTAGGGCTTACCAAAGATGGCTCATTAGTAGGTAGTGTGAGATATTTGAAGTGAGAATTGAAAAGTGGAATTTTTTTAGTGTCAGAATATTTGGTAGTGTTTTTACTTGCTTACCAATAGTTGAATACAGAAAAGAATTCTTATAAATCAAATGATAAAACGTGTTTGTGCCTTTTTTTAAGAAAAAGATTAGCAGATACAAATTAATAAGTATACAATAGGTAAACAACAAGGTTCTACTGTATAGCCCAGGGAACTATTTTGTAATAACCTAAAAAAAAGGAGGGAGAGAAAGAACAGAACCTTCTGTGGTATGCTAACAAATAATCCTGCATAAAACATAGGATTTAAAATTTTTTTGAAAAATAGCCAAAGGGGGAAGAAAGTAGTTCCAGCCAAATGGTGACTTTTTTTTTTTTTTAAAGACCTGAAGATGATACAAACATTTATGTAAATAAATAAAGTCCAGCTTCTGGAACATAGTTACGTGCTTAATATGTGGAAACTTAAAAAAGGTCATTCTGTGAACATTCTGCTCAGCCTCTGGAAACAGTTGCCAAAACCGGTGCTTATGATCTTCCAGACACTTTGAGTCTTCAAAGTGTCTTATTTGTGAATGAGGCACAGAGTAACTTATGGATTGCAAAGTTAGTGATTTGCAGTACTCAAACTCCTGACCTTCAGTTCTTAGTGATGACTTCAGATTTTTATGTGTTGCCCTGGTTATGAGGATAATCAGTGGTATGATTTTGAGTAGTACCTCTGTCAGCATAAATGCCTATTGAGAGAGATAAAAAAAGAAGGTAATAGATCAGACTTCTCATTTTAATTGAGTACGGGTGAAGTCATCCTCCAAAAGAGCTTTTAAATTTTAAGATGACATGCTGGATTGTTAGTCAAATGTATGTCATAACTGAACTTAAATGTATGATGTAGAACTGTATTTTTCCATGTACTGCATATTCACTTTTAATATATCATGTTTTCTTTTATACTTGTGGACTTTATGCCTCTCATATGGTTTTATGTAAAAAAGTACAAAGTTGTAAAAAGGCATCGATTCGTTGGTGAGTTGAGAAAAGGAAGAAACTTGTTATTCTGAGAGAATAGCATGAGCCCAGGCTCAGGCATGAGAACGTGTTGTCCTCTGTGAATGACAGGAAGGAAATGTAGGATTCGTATGTTTCAAAAGTTAAGTTGGGACCAGATATATCACTCAGTCTTTCAACAAATATTTATTGTGCTGTTGTCTACTAGACATTGTTTTAGGTTCCAGGGACATAGTAGTGAACAAAACCAAGGCCCCTATTCTCACTGAATTTAATATTCTAATAATATTAATTTATCTGTAGCCATAGTATAGCAATGTTTTTCAAGTTTTTTGACTGCAACCCATAATAGGATATACATGTAACACTGCAATCCAGTAATATAATAGTTGAATTCTGTGTGTATTTATTTCAACAGTATGCCCTTGATGTGTGCATTGCACGCTGACATATTTTTTTCTATTCTGTATATTTCCTTAAAAAAAAAAGAAAGCTGGTGTGAAGCATTCTTTTTTTTTTTTTCAACTCAAGCACTTTACATTGCCTTTTTTAAAAAAATTATTTTATTTTTTATTTAATTGGCCGCATTGGGTCTTCCTTGTTGCACGTGAACTTTCTGTAGTTGCGAAGAGTGGCGGTACTCTCTATTGCAGTGCTCGGGCTTCTTATTACAGTGGCTTCTTTTGTTGAGGATCATGGGGTCTAGGCATGTGGGCTTCTGTAGTTGCAGCACACGGGCTCAATAGTTGTGGCTCACGGGCTCTAGACTGCAGGCTCAGTAGTTGTGGCACATGGGCTTAGTTGCTCTCAGCCCAGGGTTCGAACCCGTGTTTCCTGCATTGGCAGGCAGATTCTTAACAACTACACCACCAGGGAAGCCTGAAGCATTCTGAAGTTTGAAAATTGTTCAAAAGGGGAAGGAATAATTATTTATATTGTAACAGTAGTTTAAATGAAGAGGATAGTTAATCTTTATAGCAAATTATGTGTGATTATTTGTGGATGTGGTTTAGAGAGGTTAGGTAACTTGCTCAAAGTTCCCTAGTGAGTAACTGGACCAGATCTTTAACTCAGTTCTATCAGGCTCTAAAGCCCAGGCACTTTATTATACAGGTTTCCAGTTGATTATGAAGGTAATAAACTAGGTTTAGGACTCTGTGAGAGCTAAGGACTGTGATGCTTTTTGTTTATTATACAATGAATTAAATGTGTACTAGGCCTCCATGTGTACTGTATTTCTGCATATTGGTAGACCTGGTCCTTACTCTCAAGGAATTTGTAATCTAGAACGGAAGATAGACATTGAGTGAGTATCACAAATGTGGTGTGTGTTATGGGGAAAAAGAATGCAGGGGAAGCATCACTGGGGGCACCTAACTTATTTGGGGGGTATGGGAATACTTTTCAGGAAGGGATGTTTAAATTTGCCCGGATTAATGAGTGGGCTTCAGTTAGGTTGAAGGCTCTGAGTGGGCGTGTGGGGGGTGGGGTACCGGGGTGGGAGAGCATTCCTGGTAGAAGAAACTGCATACACTAAGGCCCTGAAGCTGAAATGAGCTGAACTGGAAAACACAACAAAACTAGGTGAATGTGATATGACAGAAAAGGGCAAGAAGAGAGAGTCTTTTAGGGAGGAAGTCTTCCTTACTGTTGGATGCTGTGAAGAGTTGATCAGAAAGATGAATCCGAACACATCCAGTTGGGTTTATGAACAAAGAGATTGTGACCTTGGGGGGATTTCAGAGTAGTGATAGAGAAGAATCTAAACTTAAGGGTGAATGGAGGCTGTGGGAGTAGAGATAAGTTTAGACAACTTCGTGGTCTCCCTGTTGTACTTGGAACAAGATCCAAATCCTTAGCATAGCCTATGATTGCCCTTTGGTTGTTTTTAAGTTAAGCTAAATTATAGTATGTATATTATAAATTATTATATAAAAGATGAGAGATATTTTTACATGTTTGTAAACCAATGGAAGTAATCTAATATAGGGAGAGAAACTGATAAGAAGGAGAGAGTGAAGATAATTTAAGAAGTAACATTCTTGAGAAGATGGGTGGTAAAAGTGATCCAAGTCATGAGTTTAGGCTTTGCCCTTTGATAGCAGCAGAAATGCTTCATCCATTGTGACCAAGGGAAGGAAGAGGACAAATAATATAGGTCTTACGGAAGTGCTATAATAAAGGTGCAGAACAAATACTTAGAGAGCAAAGACAAATAATGGCTATGTATTTCAACTTTTATAGGAGTGCAATAATAGGGTGCAGAGCAAATGCTTAGCAAAAGGGAGGGAAGTTTATAAAAGAGGTGAGGAAAACACAGGCAGAACACTTTTTAGCATGAATCACAGCAGTATCTTTTTGGATCCACCTCCCAAAGTAAGAATAATAAAAACAAAAATAAACAGTTGGGGCCTAATTAAACTTAAAAGCTTTTGCACAAGCAAAGGAAACCATAAACAAAATGAAAAGACAGCCCACAGACTGGGAGAAAATATTTGTAAACAATGCAACCAACAAGAGATTACTCTCCAAAATATACAAACAGCTCATGTAGCTCAATATCAGAAAAACAAACAACCCAATCCAAAAATAGGTGGAAGACCTAACTAGGAATTTCTCCAAAGGAAACACACAGATGGCCAAGAGGCACATGAAGATGCTCAGCATCACTAATTATTAGAGAAATGCAAATCAAAACTGCAATGAGGTATCACCTTACACTGGTCAGAATGGCCATCATCACAAAATCTACAAACAGTAAATGCTGGAGAGGGTATGAAGAAAAGGGAACCCTCCTACACTGTTGGTGGGAATGTAAATTGGTACAGCCACCATGGAGAACAGTATGGAGGTGCCTCAGAAAACTAAAAATAGAGCTACCATATGATCCAGCAAAACCACTCCTGGGCATGTATCCAGAGAAAACCATAATTCAAAAAGATACATGCACGCCAGTGTTCATTGCAGCACTATTACAATAGCCAAGACATGGAAGCAACCTAAATGTCCATTGAAAAATTTAATGGATAAAGAAGATGTGGTATATATATACAATGGAATACTACTCAGCCATAAAAAAGAATAATGCCATTTACAGCAACATGGCTGGACCTAGAGATTATCATACTAAGTGAAGTAAGTCAGACAGAGAAAGACAAATATCATATGATATCTCTTACATATGGAATCTAAAAAATTATACAAATGAACTTATTTACAAAACAGAAATAGACTCAGAGACATAGGAATACAAACTTATGGTTACCAAAGGGGAAAGTTGGGGGGTAAGGGATAAATTAGAAGGTTGGGATTAACATATGTATGCTACTATGTATAAAATAGATAACAAGGACCTACTGTACAGTGCAGGGAAACTACTCAATACTTTGTGATAACCTATATGGGTAAAGAATTTGAAAAAGATATATGTGTATATATAATTAAATCACTTTACATCTGAAACTAACAACATTGTAAATGAACTATACTCCAATATAAAATAGACATTTAAAAAAATAAAGTAAAAAATGAAACAGGTGAGGTGATTGGGAGATTGGAAACATAATAGATTTACTTATTAGAGGTGTAAAGAATTTTAAGAAGGAAATAGGGGATTATTGGAGATCTAGGAGGATAAATACTGACCTACCATTGGTTGTGGCAACTAGGTCATTATGAAAAATTAGTATTTTAGACCCAACGCAGCAAATAAATAAATTAAATAAATAAAATTAAAAAAATTTTGACTCATATTAACGATCCAGTAAAAGGGTTATTGCAGAGTGGAATGAGTCAAAGGGATAGAAAAAAAATGTGGGAAAAGATAAGAAAAGTAGTGAATCAATCCAGGAGGTCCAACACCTGAGCAGTGTGAATTCAACAAAGAGAACACCAAGGGGAGAAAATTATCAAATAAATAGTAGATATAGAACTAGGAACTGAATGATGTAAATAGGTTAAAATAGGGTTTCCAAGTGAATGCCTTGCAGAGTGAATGGAAAAGACTCACCTTAAGGCACATAATTAATGCAGTTTCAGAACACCTGGGATAAACGGAAACTAAAGCTTCCATGGAGAAAAAAACAGGTCACATATAAAGAATAAGAAATAAAAATGACATCAGATTTTCTCAACAGTAACCTCAGATGCTAGGAAAAAATGAGTAAGTTCCTTCAAAACTTTTAAGAAAAAGTTATTTTCATTCTAGAATTTAATACTCACACAATCTGTCATTCAGTTATGAGAATTTCAGAATTGGAAAGCCTTTTTTTCTACGCCACATACCCTTTATCAGAGTTACAGAAAATCAACAAAGAAAAGGATTTTTGTTGTAAATGAGATTCAACCCAGGAGATAAGTGAAAGGAATTCCTTGGATCAAAATGAAGAGACAAAGCTAGACAGACAGACCAGTCTAAATTGTTGTAGATTAGATGGTTTCAGAAAGGATGACTCCAGAAGGGAAAATAGAATTGATAAGTATGAGTGACAGTTGTTTTTGAAGGACCTTTATAAGACCTCAAGGATGTGGGGTCATTTTTCAAAGGCAATGAAGCAAATGAAAATGAGGAAAGATTTAAAGAAGTAGAAGCAAGGAAATATAGTGTACAAGATAGCTTGAAAAAATGTTTACATATGCATACAAATGTAAACCTGAACATTGATTTAACCCCCACCTGATAGAACTATATTGGGAGCACATGAGAGGAGAGTTGTGCACATATGTTTGGTATAATAACTAAACCCATATCTTCTCTAATAGACAGCAAAAAAGATCTAAAATGGAAAAGTTAAGTAAAATAATACCTTCAGATAAAGGCTGTGTTGATGACCAGTTTTTTGAAGTCAAAGTCAACAGGTGTTTTTTTCCTTCTCTTAAAACCTTGGCAAAATAAATTCTAAATGCATTGTTAAGTTCATTTTATTTTCCTTATTAATTTCAAAGTATAACATCTTAAGTTTGGATAACACTTTGCAGGGAATTAACTGTTTGCAGTGCTATCTTCATTTATGTGAATTTATAGTTTTTAATACTTTCACATTGTTTTATCTCATCCAGTGTTCTCAACAGCCCTATGAAGCAGATAATGCAAATATTACTAGTCTCATTTAGAAGTGAGAAAAGAAGACTGACCTAGAATCTCATGCTGTTAAGGGAGAGAAATAGGACTCACCCTCCTCTACCCCCTTGTTCTTTTTAATATTTACGATATTATGCTTTACCTTCTTGTTGATGAAAGAAAGATCTGAAAATTCTAATTCTTAGTCTCTTGTATTTTGTCTTTTCTAATTTAGTTACAGTTTAGCTGTCTTCTTCCTTTAAAAAAAACTTTATTGTGGTAAAAACACATAACATAAAGTTTACCCTTTTTTTTTGGCCGTGCCACGTGGCATGTAGGATCTTAGTTCCCCCAACCAGTGATTGAACCTGCAACGCCTGCAGTGAAAGCACAGAGTCTTAACCACTGGACTGCCAGGGAAGTCCCTTCTTAACCAGTTTTAAGTGTACAGTTCAGTAGTGTTGCGTATATTCACATGGCTGTTTAACAGATTTCCAGAACTTTTTCATCTTACAAATCTGAAACTATACCCATTAAAACAACTCCCCTTTTCCCCGTCTCTAGTCCCTCATAACCACCATTCAGCTTTCTGTTTCTATGAATTTGACAACTCTAGATACCCCGTATAAGTAGAATCATGTAGTATTTGTCTTTTTTGTGACTGGATTATTTCACTTAGCATGATGTCCTCAAGGTTCATCCATGTAGTGTATGACAGGATTTCCTTCATTTTAAAGACTGATATTTTATTGTATGTATATATCACATTTTATTTATTTCTTCATCTGTTGGTGGACATTTGGGTTGCTTGCTCTTTTGGCTGTTGTGGATACTGCAGCTATGAACATGGGTGTATAGATACCTCTTTGAAACCTGACTTTCAGTTAGCTTGGATATAATTCAGAAGTGGGATTTTTAAAAAATATATTTATTTATTTAGACTGAGCTGGGTCTTAGTTGTGGCATGAGGCTTTGTCTTTGTGGCATGTGGGCTCTTAGTTGTGGCATGCAGGAACTAGTTCCCTGACCAGGGTTCGAACCTGGGCCCCCTGCATTGGAAGCATGGAGTCTTAACCACTGGACCACCAGGAAGACCCTGGGATTTTTGGATTATATGGTAGTTCTATTTTTAGTTTTTGGAGGAAACTCCATTTGGTTTTCTATAGCAGTTGTACCATTTTACAATCCCACAACTAGTGCACAAAGGTTCCAGTTTCACCTCATCCTTGCCAAAACTTGTTATTTTCTGCTTTTCTTTGATAGTAGCCATCCTCATGGGTGTGAGGTGATATCTCTTGAATTTGATTTGTATTTCCGTGATAATTAGCGATGTTGAGCATCTTTTCATGTGCTTGTTGCCAATTTGTATATCATCTTTGGAGAAATGTCTAAGCCGTTTTTTCATTTTTTAATTGATTTTTTGTTCTTCAGTTATAGGAGTTCTTTATGTAGTCTGTATATTAACTACTAATCAAATATAAGATTTGCAAATATTTCCTTTTTCTGCCATTTGCCTTTTAACTGTGTTGATTGTGTCCTTTGATGCATAAAAGTTTTAGTTTGATGTAGCCTCTTTGTCTGTTTTTGCTTTTGTTGTCTGTGCTGTTGGTATCATAGCCAGGAAATCATTGCCAAGTCTAGTATCATGAAGCTTTTCCCCTATGTTTTCTTCTAGGAGTTTTATAGTTTTAGATTTTACATTTAGGTTTTTAATCCATTTTGGGTTAATTTTTGTATATGCTTTAAGATAAAGATTCAGCTTCATTCTTTTGCATGTGAATATCCAGTTTTCCTAAGCACCATTTGTTAAAGAGACTGTCCTTTCCCCACTGAGTGATCTTGGAAATCTTGTCCAACATTTATTTTTTGGCTTTCTGTTCTATTGGTGTGTTTGTCTTTATGCCAATACCACACTGTTGTCTTCTTCCTTTTGATAGTTATTTTTTACCCCTTTGCCATTTTATGTTGCTAGCTGGAAGTTATTGGTAGTCGTTAAGAATAAACTGGTACCAGTAATTGCCACATTATGAAGTATATGTTAGAATAACTTATTAAAAAATAACTTTAGTGCATTTTTCTTTTGGCCATGTGGTTTTTTGAAATAATCAGAAAAACGATCTCCCTAAGGGTAAGGCTGATGTTCTTAACTCTTTTTATAACACTATAATTGCAGGGTGTGGAGTAATTGATAGTCTCTGAAGATGCAGGGGTAAATTTGCTGATTCGAGAAGAAACCTTACGTCCCACTTAAGTATGCAGTTAGAATAAGGCAGGTAGTAAATGACTCAGAATGTATCAGCTAATAATCTCTTTGTTTTTTTGACAGTATGCTTTGAAATAAAAAGACACAAAATAATGACTAACTTGCATCTGGAAAATTAATCTTCTAATCTTTTCACTAAAGGAGGGAGCAGAAGAGACCAAAATAAGTTGAAAAGCTTCTGTGCCTTTTCCTAGGGTCTCAAATGGTAAACCTGGAAACGTTTGTGACAGTAATCAGTCCTTGAAGTAGAAGGGAACTATTTTTTCTGGTAGTCTAATATTTATACTTTGGGATTCTCCTTTTCGTGTACCAATTAGATTTGGTTGTTATATTATTTTTTTTCTCAAATTCCTCTTGCTCTCTACCCTACTTACTTTCATTTCACTTCCCCAGTGCAGACCCTCTTCTTTCCGGTCAGTCTTATTTCCTTATTGTCTTGGAACCAATCCTAATTTCCATCTTCTTGTCTACTGTTAATAAGAAGGATTGTCCTGTTAAGTGGGCTAATCCCTGTTTTGGAATAATTTATCACTCTTTCTCTGTTGTTCCAAAACCCATAATATTTCAAAGTGAAAACCAAATTCTATATTTCATGAAGCTTTGCTAGATGCCTATAATTTTCAATTGATTTCTCTAAACTTTGACTTTTTTTTTTTGAAATTTTGTCTAATTGTTTTGCATGTTTTTGATCTCTTTCCAACTGTTAATAGTTAATAAGCCTTAGAGTGAGGACCTTATCTTATACCTATGTATTCTCTATAAGGAATGTAGTATAGTGCTGGATATGCATCAAGTATTGAAAACTTCATTGTCCCCACCTGACCTCCCCCCACTTTTCCTTCTTCTCCTTCCCCCCTTCTTCTCCTCTCCTTTTAAAAAAAATATTTCCTAAGATTTACCTGGTTATAACTAATTCTTCCAATGGCATTCAACCTCAGAGTTCACTTGATTTGACGTTTTAAATTTATCCTTTCTTGGGAAAAAGTTTGCTTCATACTGCATTTTGAAATAACGGACTATTTTAAAATCTGGATTTCAAATCTGTATGACAATTTAAAAGATGACTTCCATACACACAAAAAAACCCTAAAACTATTAAGAAGACAAACTCAAAAAATGTTTTACAATGTGTGTCATAAAGATGTGATTTTCTAGTTTACAGAGAGCTTGTACAAGCCATTCAGAAAAAATGCAGTAGAAAATATGGACAAAGGATGTGAAATAGCATTTAAGGAAAAAAAGGAAATAGAAATTCAACCCCCTTGTTGTTAAAGAAATGCAAATCAGAATGAGGTACTACTCTCTTTTTTCCTTTTTTAATCAGATGAACAAAAATTAAGTTTCATGATACCTAGTGCTGACAAGGGGAGATGGAAAAGTAGACATTCTCTTGAATTATTAGTGGGTTAAGGTTAGTTAGGAATGCATTTTTCTGCAAGTAATAGATAAGTTCATCTATTGATAGTAGTTTAAATAAATAGGGACTTATTTTCTTAAATGGTATGAAACTGGCATTGTGTTATTAGCAGTTTGATGACGTCAGGGCTGGCATTTCTTATTTTTCCTGGCCAGTTCTTATTGACTGCTTTGTGAATATAAGTTGTTTCAGATATGTTCGCATTCAAAGTAAGAGGGAAGTGGTAGAGCCTACACTATTTGTTGACTGTCCCTTTCTATCAGAAAAGCAAAATCTTTCCCAGAGCTCTGTAGCAGATGTCCTTTTCACTCATAATCTTTATGTGGGGTTAGGTATATTGCTGCTCTAAACGTTTATTAGGAAAATGGTGAGAGGGAATGTTGGATAGTCAACTAAAAGTGTCTTGTCAAATGGCTAGTACAAATTTTTTTTTAAGAACTTTTATTGAGGTATAATTGACATACAATAAACTGCATATATTTAAAGTATACAATTTGATATTTTTTTTCTTATTAGTAATGTATATAATGGCAATCCCAATCTCCCAAAGAACTTTTCTAAAGATAATTGTCAGAGTATTCCCAAATTTAATATTCATGGGTCTTTGATCCAGCAGTTCCATTGTTCAGAATTTACCCATGAATGAATTTCTGTTCCTCTGAATCATTCAGAGAACTTGGTAGAAGTATAACTTTCTGGGCTTGAGCCCCTGGAACTCAGAATCATTGGTGTTTGGGCCAATGAATTTGTATTTTTTAAAAAATAGCTTACGAGGTGACTATTATGTGGAGCTACCTTGTGTAGACTATAGTGAAACTCAGATTTTTAAAGTAGGTGTAAAATTGCAACAACAACAAAATTTGTATCCAGCCAATGACGTGTCATATCTGGAGCTGGTTTTTCTTAAAAACAAAACAAAACAAAACAAAACAAAAAACAAATGAAACAAAATACAGTAAAACCTTGGTTTTCGAGCATAATTCCTTCCGGAAACATGATTGTAACCCAAAACACTTGTATACCAAAGTGAATTTCCCTATAAGAAATAATGGAAACTCAGATGATTCGTTCCAAAGCCAAAAATATTCGTATAAAAATGATTACAATACAGTAATATAATACAAAATAATAAAGAAAATACAAAATACAAAGAAAAACAAATTAACCTGTACTTACCTTTTAAAACCTTCGTGGCTGGTGTGAGAGAGATAAGAGAGAGGAGGGTTATTGTGTAGGACAACTTTCACTGTCACTAATGGAGTCACTGCTATCTATTGGCTCAATGGAATCTTTTTCTTTTTGTGCAACTTTAACAAGGAACCTATCCAAAGATGCTTGCTTTTGCCTCCTTTTGAGGATTTTGCGGAAATGTGACATTGCATTGTGGTTAAATAGATTCATCACTCGCACTGCTACAGCCTTATTCGGGTGGTGCTTTTCTACAAAATTTTGCACTGTTTCCCATATTTTACACATCTCCCTAATCTCTTTTGAAGTAAGGAGTTCCTCCGCCTTTTTCTCCTCCTCTGTAGACGAGATCTCCTCCATAACCTCTTGCTGTTGCTCACGCGTTGCAGATCCATCAGTTCATCAGTGGTCAGCTCCATTGTGATCATGTGACATTCAGCATCACGTACTACTTGCATTGCAAGACATCACTTGTTTATCAAGTTAAAATTTATTAGAAATGTTTGCTTATCTTGTGGAACATGCGCAGAACAAGTTACTCACAATCCAATGTTTTACTGTGCCTCCTTTTTTTTTTAACTTCAGTTAAGTAATGGTAGATAAGGCAAAAGAAGAAAGCATCAGCCCAGTTATATAGAGAGAACAGCCATTAACACCAACTAATATTTTTAGTGTATTTGGCATAAATCCTTACAGATCTGCATGTAGCATGTATATAATATATATGTAGTGGTTATATCAACACTTTATATCAATCTTTCTATATCAACACAGGTGCATATATTTCCTTTTAAATTATTCATTATTCCATCGTACAAATATGCCATTTATTAAAGCAATGTTCTTAATACTACCTTCTCTTTCCACTATGATACAGTGTTCCAGTGAATGCTTTTAAACAAATAAATGTTTTTTGTCTGATTATTTACATAACATAAAATATGCACAATTACCATTTGGTATATTTTGCGTGACTATCCTCCAGAAATATCTTTTTACTTTTAGCCAATTTGATATCTCATTGTTTTAATTTACATCTTTATTAGTAAAGATTTCAATACTTTCATATGTTTATTGGTCACCTGCATTTCCTTCTTTGAATTACTGCCTTTTTTAAATTGCACCGTATTAACTAATTGTGTATTCTGAGTGTATTTTAGGAGTAAATCAACTTTATGGTCTGTTTAGTTTTGAGAATAATCCCTAATTTAAAAAAAAGACATGCCCTATAATTTAATGATTCAGTTTCCATTTAAACTGTTAGTGGTAGGGATGAAATGCATTGTGAAAATATATTGTGGTACTACCTTACAGGATAAAAGAATAATTCCTTATTATTTTATGGCCTTAACCATAGATGACTGAATTTAAAAGATTTTATGAAGTAACTATCCAGATGGTGAAACTTTCTTAAATGTGGTTTTTTTAATGATTTTTTTTTTTGGCTGCGAGGCTTGTGGGATCTAAGTTCCCCAACCGGGGATTGAACCTGGGCCCCCAGCAGTGAGAGCGCCAAGTCCTATCACTGAACTGTCAGGGAATTCCCTCGTAAATATGTTTTTAATAACATTTATTCATTTTAAAAATCACTCTTCAATTTTTTTTATAATGTTCTTTTAAAAAATTATTTACTATTTATTTTCATTTTTTTGGCTGTGTTGGGTCCTTATTGCTGTGCATGGGCTTTCTCTAGTTGCAGAGAGCGGGGGCTACTCTTTGTTGAAGTGCACAGGCTTCTTGTTGCAGTGGCTTGTCTTGTTTCAGAGCACAGGCTCCAGGCGCGCAGGCTTCAGTACTTGCAGCATGTGGGCTCTAGAGGGCAGGCTTAGTAGCTGTGGTGCACGGGCTTAGTTGTTCCATGGCATGTGGGATCTTCCTGAACCAGGGATTGAACCCGTGTCCCCTGCATTGGCAGGTGGATTCTCAACCACTGTGCCACCAGGGAAGTCCCAAAAATCACTCTTAAATTTTAAAACCTTAATTTGTATCTTCTATAATAAAATCAAACTTAGCTGTTAGGATTTAAAATTTATAGCTATATTTCAACAGCATAACCTTTTTTCTAAAAATCTATTCTGAGCTAAGTTATGAATTTCCCTCTGAAACATTTATATCCATGACCAGATTTTGTTAGCTAAAGCCTCTAGAACAGATATTAAAGATATTGCTGTTTTCCAGGATTGATAGCAAGATAGCATTCACACATTAAAATTTAGATTCTTAGCTAGCTAGGAAGCACTGAATTTTAGATATGATTGCTTCTTTAGGGAGTAGGCTCAATATTCACTGCTTTATAGATGAACGAACTAGTTTTTACTCAGTCAACAATAAAATGGCAGAATTTTGGAAAATTTATGTTATAGAATTTATTTTTTTATAAATTTATTTATTTATTGGCTGCATTGGGTCTTTGTTGCTGTGCATAGGCTTTTTTCTCTAGTCGTGGCAAGCAGGGGCAACTCTGTTGTGGTGTGCAGGCTTCTCAGTGCAGTGGCTTCTCTTGTTGCAGTGCATGGGCTCTAGGCACACGGGCTTCAGTATTTGTTGCACAGGGGCTCAATAGTTGTAGCTCATGGGCTCCAGAGCACAGGCTCAGCAGTTGTGGTGCAGAGGCTTAATTGCTCCATCGCATGTGGGATCTTCCCAGACTGGGGATCGAACCCATGTCCCCTGTATTGGCAGGTGGATTCTTAACCACTGCAGCACCAGGGAAGTCCCTAGAATTTAACTTATAATATAAAAACTAATAAACCTGATTATGACTTACAAGGAGAGCTCAATAATTAAATACATTCCTTTACTAGCTAACTTGAGGTTTTAAAAGGTGGTTTTGATGATGCCAGATAAACATTTGGAAGATGTTTCTCTTTATGTTTCCACAGATCATTAACTGAAGAGAAAAAAAAACAGCTATGCAGAATTCTCACGTGGATGAGTACAGAAATTCCAATAATGGCAGCACAGGCAACAGTTCAGAGGTAGTGGTAGAGCAGTCTGCCGATTTCAGTACTGAGATTATGAATGTTACAGAAATGGAACAGTCACCTGATGGATCTCCAACTGTGAATACGACTACAGAAGAAAATGAAATAGCAAATACTGTGGACCTTCCAGTGACAGAAACAGAAGCAAATTTTCCTCCTGAATATGAAAAGTTTTGGAAAACTGTAGAAAGTAATCCTCAGGATTTTACAGGCTGGGTATATTTGCTTCAGTATGTAGAACAGGAGGTTAGTAACTATTTAAATGGGGCTAGAGGGGACAGAATAATCAAGTAATATCAGACTAGACATTATTGTTTTGTAATTAAAGTTGCCTCTTTACAATTTTCAGATTAAGTTGAATAACATTTTATATATATATATATTTTTAGCTTTAAATAACTTTCATAACATTTTTACATTATAGAAAGTATTAGAATCAAAGTCTAATGTTTGTAATAATTGATGTGTGTACGTATGTGTGTGTAAAATTGCTGAAATAAAATTACCTTGTTGTGTAACAGAGTTAGTTTCTTCTGTTCCAAAGGATAAGATTGCATTTGTAGGAAAAAGGGCTGCTGTGTGTGCGGTTTTTAAGCCTGCCGTTTATTTTATTTGAGGTAATACAGGCATACCTCGTTTTATTGCGCTTCACTGTATTGAGCTTCACAGATACTGCATTTTTTTTTTTTTTACAAATTGAAGGTTTGTGGTAATCCCATGTTGAGCAAGTCTGTTGGTCCCGTTTTTCCAGCAATATTTGCTCACCTCCTGTCTCTGTCACATTTTTGGTATTTCTTGCAGTATTTCAAACTTTTTCATTACTATGTAATGGTCACTTGTGATCAAGTGATATTTGATGTTACTATTATAATTGTTCCGGCATTTTTTAGCAATAAAGTATTTTTAAATTAAGGTATGTACATTGTTTTTTTAGACATAATGCTATTGCACACTTAATAGACTACAGTATAGTGTAAACAGAATTTTTGTGTGCACTTGGAAGCCCCCAAATTTGTGACCTGCTGTATTGCGATATATGCTTTATTACAGTGGTCTGGAACCGAACCCGCAATATCGCTGAGGTATGCCTGTACATTTGAAAGGAATAATAAGTGTTTTTGTGATAAAAATTTCCAAGATGTTTAAACACCTTGTTTTATTTTCATCAGAATCACTTGATGGCTGCCAGGAAAGCGTTTGACAAATTTTTCATACACTATCCGTATTGCTATGGTTATTGGAAAAAGTATGCAGACCTCGAAAAGCGACATGACAACATTAAACAATCAGATGAGGTGCGTACATTACTGAACAAAGTTATCTCCATTAGGTACTGTAAGCCAAATAATAACAAAACAAAGACTTTTTTTGGCTGGCAGTACCTACGATTATGGTCAAACAATTTTATAGGGTATTTTATTTGCATTTGTCACTCTTGTGGCATTTGTAGCTAATATTTTCTCTCTTTGTTGGCAGGTGCGTTAAACCTCTACAGTTTGTCAAGCTTTGCAGTGCAAGCCTCTGTATTACACTGCAGCTTAACAAGTAGGGCAGGGCTTTTCTCTCACTTACATTTATTTCTCATTTTCCAAATAATATAGTTGGTTTGCTAGTCACATTTGCTACGTCTTATTGCATTTTTGGTCAGACGCTGTCATTGATGCTCTAATGGGTCTGTGCCCTATGGTCTGTAACCCAAAGCCTGCCCACACAACCCGGTCAGAATGCAGGGACTGCTGCGCTTTGAAGATCAAGACTCTGCACGTGGGGATCAGAACATTGCCATGTTCTATCCAACCTCCACCCAAATGGTAATGGTAGATTATTTAAACAAAATTCCAGTAATTAGTATTTCTAAGGTTCACCGGATAACACAGTGTTGCCTCTCTGTTAAGAAATAATTAAATATTTGAAGTACAGTTTGTTTTTTTCTTCTTAGGTGTATCGCCGGGGGCTTCAGGCAATACCTCTTAGTGTTGACCTTTGGATACATTATATAAACTTCTTAAAAGAAACATTGGACGCTGGCGATCTTGAGACAAACAGTACAATAAGAGGGTATGTAGAACATTGATACTTAAATTATTTAAAGATATAAATAAGTCAAGTATTCTATGTTGGTAATAGATCTACTCATGAATGCTAAACTGAAAGTGTAACTTTCCTTTTCACTGTTAAGAAAAATGATACACATAGTAAAGATGCATGATTATTAAAAAATGTACATAATAAAGTCCTCCACCATTCCATACCCCCTTTTCTTATGTCCCCAGTCGCTCTCCCCTCATGGTTAATGACTTGATGTGTGTTCTTTTAGATACACATAGATGTACATGTATGTGTGTATACATATTATACATTTATTTTTTTAAAAAATTAACAGAATGTTTTAGAATTTCTCCCTACCATTTTTTGAAACTATTGCAAAGGTGTTTTATAGTATTAAGGTAGTATATTTTATTTCACCAAATCCTTTTTTAAATAAATTTATTTATTTATTTATTTTTGGCTGTGTCGGGTCTTTGTTGCTCTGTGTGCGGGCTTTTCTCTAGTTGTGGAGAGCGGGGGCTATTCTTCATTGCAGTGTGCGGGTTTCTCATTGTAGTGGCTTCTCTGGTGGAGCATGGGCTCTAGGTGCACCGGCTTCAGTAGTTGCAGCAAGTGGGCTCAGTAGTTGTGGTGCACAGGCTTAGTTGCTTCGTAGCATGTGGGATCTTCCCAGCCCAGGGCTCGAACCCATGTCCCCTGCATTGGCAGGTGGATTCTTAACCACTGTACCACCAGGGAAGTCCCTAACCAAATCCTTATTTGTAGGGAATTATTAGTCCTACAGTGAACATCTCTTTACAAGTCAATATTTATGTGGAGCACTAGAATTACAACTTCTGTTAAAGAGATTACACAGCCACATTTTCTCAAATGTTCCTTTGATAGTGGTACCAATTTTAAACTCCACAGTGTTAAGCGTAGTCATTTTGCCACAATCATGCCATGTTTCTTTCCTTTTTTTTTTTAACCTCCAGTAGTGTGTTTCATTATCTTAGTTCACATATCTTTAGGTTGCACATCCTGGTTTACCATCTTTTCAAATGCTATCTGTATAAGCCATTTTCACATTGCTTGTTCATATCATTTGCTCCTTTTACTTTTGGATTGTCTTTACTACTCATTATAGGAATTTAAAATGTGTTTTTAGTTTTTATATTTATCAAAGTATTGATCTGTGCATACAGTTTAAAAAGTTAATGTTAAGCTTGCTTGTAACAAAAAGTGATCCCTCCACCTCTCTTCAGGTATTTTAGCTTGTTTCTTCTGGGCTTTTCCATCATGTTTCTAACAGTAGCACTCTACTGCTTTCTGCTTCTGTCTCACTAGCTGTAGACATTATTATTCTATTAGGTAGGTGGGGATTTTTAGTTCCCTTTATACCCTGTCTTCCCTAAGGGCTTGTTTTTTTCTTTTTTAATGTGATTCTATTTGCAATCTTTTATTGGTTTCTGAGTTTTGTACCTGTCTTGCCAAGAATATATAAATCTTGAATTTCCTTCTAATTCTTTTCATAGGCTTTTCTTTTTAATCATTCATTTATCTGGCATTTAGTTTGTGTCTTTTGTGAGACAGATTAACCTTAGTTTATGTTTTTTGTGAGTCAGAGATTAACCTTTAATTTTTTCCGTTTGTTGAATAGTCTGTCTTTCCTGCATTGATTTATTACTTAAAAAATTTTTTTACTTAGAAATTTTGTGTGTGTGCATTGATTTAAAATACTTTATCTTATACTAAATTCTCATATATACATAGATCTGTTTTGTTTTCTTGGAAACTGTTTTGTTAATCTATTTTTTTGATACCAGGCCAGTTCCATAATTTTAATTACTATAGCTTCCTACTTTCTTTTGATACCTTTCAGGAAAATGCCTGCTGATTTTTCCTTTTACAAAAATATTTTTGTATGCTAGGTGAATGTTAGAATTTCTCTTTTCTCTTCCACCCAAAATTTCTTAGAGCATTGATTGGGATTCTGTTAAATTGTAGATTTATTTAGGTAGTGTAGCTTATACTGTTAAAAATCCCTCTTGATCCTAACATTTATTTTGAAAATGTATCTAAAATTTTATCACATTGGGATGTCAAATCCAGTCATTAAAATTGCTTACAGAAATCTCTTGAAATGAGCTAAGTATTTTAAAATAAATGATTTCATAAGTGAACTGTAATTGTGGAATTTTAGAATCAAGAGAGAATTTTGAGAGTTTTAAAATATATGTATATTTCTCATTCCCTGACAAGGCAGCTGGACCCCTTGTTGGAGAGTTGTTTTCCAGAAAGTTATTTCTTAAAGTGAGATATATTTTATCTCTTTGTCTTTTGCCCTCAAGGAATCTATTCAACAGACATTTCAAGTTTAATGAATATTTTTGTGTGTATTGTGTCACTCTTATTTGCAATGTGATTTGCATTCCAAATTTATATCATATAAAATAATACAGTTAATGTAAAACTACATTCACCTATTCCCTTTATGTTTTCCCTTTTTTAAGCAGCTATATACTTTTTGATTATTCCTTCTTCCTTTTAATCTCTACTTGTATAGATAAAGTAGAATATAATTTTGAATTTAGTATTTTCTAAAATTTAGAAATATTTTATTTTTATTTTTTTGCTTTTTTAAAAATTGAGGTATAATTGATATATAACATTATATTAGTTTTAGGTTATGACAATGATATTTGTATATACTGCAAAGTGTAGAAATAATGTTTTTAAAGTGATTTTATCTTGGAAAGATAACTTAGAGGTAATTTAATTTTTCAGAACTTTCGAGCATGCTGTTCTGGCTGCAGGAACAGATTTCCGATCTGACAGACTGTGGGAAATGTATATAAATTGGGAAAATGAACAGGGAAACCTGAGAGAAGTTACAGCTATATATGATCGTATTCTTGGTATTCCAACACAGCTGTACAGTCATCATTTTCAGAGGTGGGTGGAGTTGTTAAAATTTTTTTGTGATTACTCAGGTAATTAATTTCTAATCTTGAGGATACTTATTTTCTTGAAATGTGAGAGAATGTTAGATGCAAACAGGAATGAATTTTCTTGCTCGATAATCGCAATTTATACACCTCAAAATTTTGGCATGTTCTGTATAGCTTATGAAATGTTTAGGAACTTAACTGGTTTTAGATGGAAGATTTCTCTTTATGTTTTATAGATGAGGACACAACAGGAATCCAGTCTTTTGTCTAAGATATTTCAGAGTAGTGAAGGAATGAGAGAAAAGAATCTGAGTTTAATTATTCTTTGTGGTTAACACAGTACATGGCACATAACAGATGCTTATTTAAAATGTAATGATTTACTAAACGTACATTCTTGTGATTCATATAACATCTTATATCCAAAAAGCAAAGAATGTGTTTTATGTAGAAAGTCCTGATTATATTCAAACAATCAAAAGTCATTTCAGTTTAACTTTCTACTATGATAATCTGTTATGATTGGTATCATTTCATTTTAATGAGTGCTGTTAAAAACTAATTCTGAGTACTGTGATTTCCATGTTCTGTTGTATTCAAAGTATCCCACTGAGAAGGATCCCAGTGATATGGACTCAGTCTTTCTGAACAAGAAAGTATGAGGACTGTGATGATAAATGTTTACTTTCCTAACTGCCGTATTTTCTGTATTTTTGTCATAATTTTTATAACTAGTATTGTGGTAGAGCCTATAAACTTTAGGTACTTTTTAAGTAAGTGATTTTCTGAGTTTTTCTTTACTAAAAAATTAGAAACTTTATGAAGCATTTGTAAAGAACTGTGGGTCAGTTTGCTATGGTTATGCAGACCCAGGTTAGAAATAGGAAGCATGTGGATCTGAATATACCATCTCTGTTTTTCATGAAATAGAGGAGGGTGGGCAGGTTTCTAGGGTATAATGACCTAGGGAGACACTTGCTGAAAGAGATGATTAACACAAGGGTTGGCATGTGGAAACACTTGGTGAATATTTGTTGATTGAATTTTAAAAGTCAAAATACTTTTAATGTTTTTTTAAAAAAGATTTTAAGTCTTCTTTTAAACTAGGAAGCAGTTATACAGACAGTGTTCTGAGTGCCTTATAACTCATAATAAACCATTGAGGTGTAGGTACTATTATTATCTACATTTTATGAAAGTAGAGACAAAGAAGGATTAAAGTATATGCATAAGGTCACAGAGTTAGTAAGTGGTTGGAAGCTGATTGGAACCTAGACGTTGTGGCCCCAAAGTTCTTGGTGTAGTCTTCTAAATCTTTTTTTTTTTTTTAATTAATATTTCACTGGGCTTTTAAAAATGCATGTACGCTTATAACAGAGATTAGTGGATTGCATTGCACATACTTCTTTTTAATCTACTCTTTTTCACTTAGTATAATGAGAACCACTTTCCTTATGCATATGGGTATAGCAGACTCATAAGCAGTGTTTGTATAAGTAAATCTTATAGTTTATATAAATAAACTAAGTCACATGACTGACTGAGAACTGCTGAAATGTTTTCTTTTGCCAAATATACTTCCTCTATTTAAAGTCATTTATTTAGCACTTGCTATGTACCAGATGATATGCATTTAAGTTGCAGGAATAAAGGCCCAGAGAAGATATGTGTGCCTTGACTTGGCCCTCAAGTTGGACACAAGTGTAGAAGAGGAAGCATGTGCTAGGGGAAGTATTCTAAGTGCTGCAGTGGAAATAGTTCTGTTGTGTAGGCTTGTATATTGGATATATACTGAACATTCTCTCTAAGAAAATATCTAACTTAAAATCCACCTTAGCATGAGTACTTTTGTGATATGATCTAACTCCTCAGGCCCAGTCTCTGGTAGTTCTTAAGCTCTAGACATAACCTGAGTACTGACAATTTCCCAAAGGGCAGTGTTCTTTTATGCTTTTAAGACTAATACCTTTTTCACTTTCCATTTGTCTGGTGAACTCATATTCCTTAAGTCCCATACAGCTTAATGTTTTCTCTGTGACACTTTTTCCAGTTCACCTAAACAAAAGTGTCTGTTTTATCATTTGTGCCAGCACTCTACCTACATTTGTTTAATTTGTCTTAGCACTAATAACACTGCTTTGGATTTATGTCTCCTGTATCCTCTACATGTCTGTCATCTTCAGAGGCTTTTTAATTCTTCTTATCCTTAATACCTAGGCAGATCCTTTGTGCCCCAACTAAGACCTGGCACAGCCTAAATGAACAAACAAACAAACAAACAAATAAATAAATAAAAGATCAGAATGCTAAGGGTGTTGATTTGTGGATGAAAGTGACACACTTAAAGACATGTTGTATATGAGGTTCCAAATTGAGGTGATGTAGGTATTTTAGCTCAACTTGGTGATTTTGATTCAAATTTGTGTATATGTATATAGAAACTAGTGTGTTGATAAATGAAATGACACGTTTTTCAAAACACTCTTTGCTTAAAATCTGTGTTTCTTTATGTGGAGTGTTGGCAATTTGTATATACTAATCTGAAATTTATGGAAAACGTTTAGGCTTAAGTTAGAGTTTTAATGCTTATTATTTCAAGCTGTATTAATAAGATTGGCCAGAAAGTATATAAGAATAGATGAGAATAAAATGTAGAGTGAAATCCTTGGGCATACTAGTATTTAGGGGCAGACTGCAATGGGGACCCCTCAAAGGAGATCAAGGAACAACACTTACAGACTTGGAGGAAAACCAAGAAATTGGTAACTTGGAGCCAAGGGTGAAGAAGATTCTAAAAGGAAGGTTAGTTAACAGCGTTAAATACTGAGGAATTATTAGGCTAGAGACTGTACTATAAATATAAAACATGCATCCATTTTTCTTTTTAATTTTTAATTTAATTTTATTATTTTGGCTGTGTTGGGTCTTTGTTGCTGTGCATGGGCTTCCTCTAGTTGTGGCGAGTCGGGGCTGCTCTTCATTGTGGCACTCGGGCTTCTCATTGCAGTGGCTTCTCATTGCGGAGCATGAGCTCTAGGTGTGCAGGCTTCAGTAGTTGTGGCATGTGGGCTCAGTAGTTGTGGTGCATGGGCTTAGTTGCTCCGCAGCATGTGGGATCTTCCTGGACCAGGGCTTGAACCTGTGTCCCCTGCATTGGCAGGCAGATTCTTAACCACTGCTCCATCAGGGAAGACCAGACGTGTGTCCGTTTAATTTTGCATGTAAGAGGTACTTGGTGACTTTAACTAGAGCAGTTTTATTGGAGTGTTTGGCATGGACACATGAATTCAGGAGTAATTGGGAGGTGAGGAAGGAACTGCAAAATTTGTTGATCATTTATAAGAAATCATTTATAATTTAAACATGGATTGCTATATTTAATTTTACAGTCACTTTACAGATGAGAAAACCAAGATTTAGAGAAGGGAAAAACCTCCCTTAAGTCAAATAATTAGTAGTGGACAGAAGTAGGATTTCAGCATATGACTGTCCATGCCACCTTCATTGCATTGCAAAGGCAGGAAGGAAATAAAGATGTCTGTAGACTGTTTTATCAAGTGGTTGTTATAGAAAAGAAGGAGAGAGGGTGTGGTGCTTTGGTTTCTTTAAATTAGAGTTCCTAAAAGAAAAAATAAATAAATAAATAAATTAGAGTTCCTTTGAAAGAGTAATGTGTAGTAGAAATGTAATGTGGGATCTAAAATTATACTTCATATATAGAGCTAGTATTTTTATTGTCTTCCTTCAGATTTAAAGAACACGTACAGAATAACTTGCCTAGAGATCTTCTAACTGGTGACCAGTTTATTCAGCTGCGAAGAGAGTTAGCTTCTGTAAATGGGCATAGCGGTGATGATGGTCCTCCTGGTGATGATCTGCCATCAGGAATTGAAGACATAACTGACCCAGCAAAGGTAACCACTTATTAAAAAGATCACTCAGTGCATGAGAAACTAGACTTTATGTCCTTTGACTGCATGTGTGGTATGACTTGTAGCTCATTATAAAATCAATTCTGATTAAAGCAGGTAGGAATTCTTTAGCTAGTGTGGTTTAAATGTAGATTTAAAGTAGATAATCTGTTTTACTGTGAGACACCTGAAACTAAGTTAGCTTAGAAGGATTATTTTGCCTAAGTTGTGATGTACTAGCCCAATTTTTTTTTTTAATTTAAAATATAGAATTCAGTGGTTTTCTAGTATATTCACAGAAGTGAGTAACTATCACATCACACTCTTTAAGAACATGTCATCACCTCAAAAAAAAAACCCTCATCCTTTAACTATCACTTTCTTATCACTCTTTCTCCCCTTCCCCTCCCCCCAGGCCTAAGCAACCACTACTCTACTTTCTGTCTATATAGAATTGGCTATTCTGGATTTGTCACATAAGTGAGATAATATAATATGTGGTCTTTTGTGACTGGCTTCTTTTACTTAGCATAATGTTTTCAAGGTTAATCCATGTTGTAGCATGTATCAGTTTATTCTTTTTCATGGCCAAATAATAACATTCTGTTGTATGGATATTACCACTTTTGGTTTTTCCATTTGTCAGCGTTGGTATTTGGGTTATTTTCATTTCTCTTGGGTGTGTATCTAGGAGTAGAATTTCTAGATTATATTTTTAACCAAATGAGGAACTTCTAGATTGTTGTCCAAAGTAGATGTACCATTCCCACCAGCAGTGTATGAAGGTTCTGATTTCTCCACATCTTTGCCAGCACTATAGTTTTCTTAAAAAAAAAAAAAATTTACAACCATCCTAATGGGTGTGAAGTGGCATCTTGTGGTTTTGATTTGCATTTCTTTAATGACTAGTAATGTTGGGCATCTTTTTATACGCTTCTTGGATTTGAATATCTTCTTTCAAAGAATATCTTCAAATCCTTTGCCTTTTAAAAAAGTCGTAGCCCTGTTTTTTTTTTTTAAAGGCGTATGAGAAAGTGGTTTATTATTAGGAAATTCTGTTACAGATTTCAGTACTGTTATTGGACTTTGCACATAATTGATAACAGTTAAAAACCCATCAGTATTGTAAGACTGTAGTATGTGTGGATAATACTTAAATGTAAGCAGTGAGATTTTGAAATTTTAGTATATAACATGTGATTTAAATTTTTTTTCTTCCCAAGCTAATTACTGAAATAGAAAACATGAGACATAGAATCATTGAAATTCATCAAGAAATGTTTAATTATAATGAGCATGAAGTTAGTAAAAGGTGGACATTTGAAGAAGGTGTAAGTGTTTTGCTTTTTTGTTATTGCTGTTATAGGCTTCAAAATACAGATAGGAATAATGTATTTTTCTTTTAGTTTTGAGTGATGTCTCTGCTTTTTATTTTTGCTTATTTAATAAGATGTTTATCCTACTTATGACTACCATTATCAGTTTTCCATTATTAATTTTATCATTTTCCATTGTCAATTTTAGAAACATTAAATTCAGACTTAACATGGATTGCAAGTTATCTGTTTAATATGAACCATTTTATTAGTTGTTCAGTTTTTAAAATCAACTTCATTAAGTTTTATGTACAATAAAATGTACCTATTTTAGGTACAGTAAAATGAGGGTTTCTTCCCCCAGAATTCTAATTCTTTATTTCTTTTTTTTTTTAAACATCTTTATTGAGATGTAATTCACATGCCATATATTTCACCCCTTTAAAGTGTACAGTTCAATAGTTCTTAGTATGTTCACAGATATGTACATACAGTTAATTTTAGAACAGTTAATGTTAAATTTAGGACATCTTCATCATCCCCAAAAGAAATCCCTTACTCTTTAGCTTTCACCCCTTTACTCCCTCACCTGCTTACTCCCCCCAACTCCCAGCCCTAAGGTACCACTCACTAATCTACTTTCTGTTCCTATAGATTTCCCTGTTCTGGCCTTTCATATGAATGGAATCCTACAGTATGTGTTTGTGACTGGCTAGTAAAATGAGTTTTGACAAATGTATATGCATTGTGACCACCATGACAGTCAGGATATAGAACTATTCTGTCACATCAGAAGGTCCCCTTGGGCCCCTTTTCAGTCAGTAACCTCCACCCCACTCCTAGCCCCAGGCAACCACTCATCTACTTTCCTTTTTTTTTTTGGTTAGATTCACTAGTTTGTTTTATTTTTTGGATTCCACATATAAGTGATATATGGTATTTGTCTTTCACCTTCTGACTTCACTTAGTATGATTATCTCTAGTTACATCCATGTTGCTACAAATGGCATTATTTTGTTCTTATTTATGGCTGAGTAGTATTCCATTGGTGTATATATACCACATCTTCTTTATCCATTCATCTGTGGATGGACATTGATCTGCTCTCTGTTACTGTTGTATAATTATTCAGTTCTGAAATACTGAGCAGAGTACAATTTTCTGAACATAAAATTGCGTTCTGTTAAAATGACTGGATATGTGGAAAATACATTTTGTTCCTTCAAAGCCTAAGTAATTAAAGGGATTTTAATTTTAAAAGTTTTAAAATCATGAGATATGGTGATTAAAATTTTTTTGTTTCATTATATTTATAATTTAAATAATTTCTGTTACTGTAGTCATGCATGTTTTGGTGTTGGTTTACTTTCATTGTCATGTCATGGTTTTATTACAGATTAAAAGACCTTATTTTCATGTGAAACCATTGGAAAAGGCACAACTGAAAAACTGGAAAGAATATTTAGAATTTGAAATTGAGAATGGTACTCATGAACGAGTTGTGGTTCTCTTTGAAAGATGTGTCATATCATGTGCCCTCTATGAGGAGTTTTGGATTAAGGTAAGAAAATTATATGCTCTAAAACTTGAATATATTATAAACATTGATCTAGTGACTAACCTTTTTTGTACTTCTGTTGAATGTTGTTCATATAACTATATCTGTTGCATTAGGAGATGGTCTGCTTGCAACCAGATTTGACTGCTGCATATGCCAACCTCGTTGCCTCTCTTCGTCCTTCCTTACAGAAACTAGTCTAGTGGTTCAATAAAGGTGCTGAATGGGTTTAAAAATAGAATTTTATCGTTCTGTCACATATTTAATGGCTTGTTCAACTGTAAATTATTCAGTATTTCCTCTGTTTCTGTATGTAGTATGCCAAGTATATGGAAAATCATAGCATTGAAGGAGTGAGGCATGTCTTCAGCAGAGCTTGCACAATTCATCTCCCAAAGAAACCCATGGTGCATATGCTTTGGGCAGCTTTTGAGGAACAGCAGGGTAAGAATGAGGAAATTCAGTTAATATTTTGGGATTTAAGTTACTGCAGGATAAAGTTACAGGAATTGAGTGTTGAGAGATGGTGTAAAAGCAGAGGTCAGGTAAACTTTTTCTATAAAGGGCCAGATAGTAAATATCTGAGGCTTTGCAGGCCATATGGTCTCTTTCCTAACAACTGCCATTGTAGCCCCAGAATAGCCATAGACAATACATAAAAAATGAGCATGGTTGTTTTCCATTAAAAAAAGAAAAAAAAAAAAAAAAATAGCCAGAGGGCTGGATTTAGCCTGTGGGCTGTTATTTGCCAATACCTGCCATAAAGGATATTTCAGAAGTTTAAACAAAAGGATAAACATTTAATTACTACTTCTAGGTAATATTAACGAAGCCAGGAATATCTTGAGAACATTTGAAGAATGTGTTCTAGGATTGGCAATGGTTCGTTTGAGAAGAGTAAGTTTAGAACGACGACTTGGAAATATGGAAGAAGCTGAACGTTTGCTTCAGGAAGCCATTAAGAATGCCAAATCAAATAATGAATCATCATTTTATGCTATCAAACTAGCACGACATCTTTTCAAAATACAAAAAAACCTTCCAAAATCAAGAAAGGTGCTTTTGGAAGCTATTGAAAGAGACAAAGTATGTATTTGTATTTTTTAGAATATTTTCCATAAAAAAAAAGTGATCTCTTTTTGTTGTTGTTTTTCCTTTTGGCAACTATGATGAAAGATTTGGTCTGTATGTAATATATTTTATTACTAAATGAAGACAACAGTCCCTCTAAACTGATGTTGCCATTCTTTTAAAAAATTTTCAAGTTATCATGCATTAAAAGGTTAAGAAAATTAACATTATTGGATTTTCTTTTTTCTCCACATTTAGAAATTTTATGGCAAATTTATTGATTAGTAAAAGTAGAGGGCCTGGGAGAACACTTCATAAACAAAAGCATGGCATTTGCTTTGTTGTAGCAAATGTAGCAGTGAGATTATTCTCCATTTCTAAAGTATTTCCTTTCATATATCAATTGATGTCAAAAGACAGTGTCTAGGAAATTTCTATGGTTGTGAAGATTTAGATTACTAGAAACTGTAGAGTTTTTTTTTTTTTTTTTACTTCATATTTGTTTTGGTAGGTCAAGCTACATTAAACCCAAGATAGGATATAGGGTTTTAATTTATTGGCATTTAACAATTTGCATAGTTTAGGAGATGCTAGGATGATATCTCTATCTACCAGTGTGCTCATTAGTTTTTTTTACCTTTTTAGATGTATGCTGAAAAAGACTTAACATGAATTACATTTTAACACAATTTTCAATATTGAATTTTTCAAGTTGAGACATAAAAATTAAGGCATTTTAAATATCTGTGGTCTAATCAAAATATCTTAGAATGTGATTAATTGGTACTGCTTTTTACACAGGAGAACACAAAGTTATACCTCAATTTACTTGAAATGGAATATAGTGGTGACCTCAAACAAAATGAAGAAAATATCCTAAATTGTTTTGACAAAGCTATTCATGGTTCATTACCTATGAAAATGAGAATTACATTTTCTCAGAGAAAAGTGGAATTTCTTGAAGATTTTGGCTCAGATGTTAATAAGTAAGATCTTAATTATATAGTATCTATTTGAATAGTAAAAGAGGATTAATTTTGGATGAGAATTTGATGATGAGTACAAAATAATATGTTGTTAAATTTAAAATGTTCCTAGATTTCCTTTTCCTTGGGTATATGTTGGGGTGAGTTCAGTTTTGCAAATGTGTATGTGCTTACTAATAAGAGAACATATGGTTTGTTTTCTTTCAAACTATTTTCAGACTTCTAGCGTGGTAATTTAAACAGTGAGTAGTGAGAGAACACAGGAGGCAGGAATTCTATGAAAAAGGAAATGGGTGAAGGATTGAACCCTGAAACACAGAAATATTTAATATATAGGCCACCAAAGGTGGATGGGGTTAATCTGGAATAGGAATGCCATCTCAGATTGGAGAAGAGGATAGATGTGGTTCCACCGATCATGCCTAATGACCTCATCTTCATGCATCATAAAAGGCTAAAAGATGAGGGTCTGAGAGTTCACTCTAGGGAAAAGGACAAGTTTAAGCCTTAAATTTGCAAAATAGAAGAGTAGAAATATTGATTAGAGCATTGTTGCCCTTCCTTTCTTACCTGTTTCTAGTAAGGAAATACCCCAATTCCTGTTAGGCAAGTGTGTATAAATTTTTGATGGCTGAGTAAGATTTTAATTAAACTGAAAAACATTTAACGTGAGTTACATTTTAATACAATTATATATATGTGCTTGGCATAGTAAATGTTTTATAATTACCTAATGTAAACTATGTTAACAGTCTAATGAGGGGAAGAGGTACTGGTTTTTTAATAGATAAAGAGAGGCTTAAAGAGAGATTAGGCCGTTTTTCCAAGGTCACTTAACTATTACATTGTACAGCTGGGATTAGAACCTACTTCAGAGCCTGTGTTCTTAACCACCTCTTGTGCTGTATGTATCTTTTTGTTTTGCACTGAAGAAAGTATACAAAAGAAATGACCTATATAATTCTAGTTTTTAGTCTAGCTGGATGGTATGGTGATTAGAAGCTATACATAAGTATGTGAGGTAGCATGTAACTGTTGAGAAGGCTGTGGTCTGTGGAACAGAATGGATTTGGCATCTTTCATGAAGGAGGTGGGGCTTCATTTAGTTATTACTGGGTTCCAATAGGCAAAGGAGAGGATAAAATGGTGGAAGCAAATTAAAGTTCATGTAAAAGAACATTTGCTTGATTGGAGGGTTTTATGAAGTGGTGAAAGCTTAATGCTAAATGTGCTGTGTCTTAAAAGCTACTGAGTTCAGAGCACATGTGGTACACGGTTGACAGCAGGAAGCTGTTAGAGTTTTGACTGAGATTAAATGACATACTTAAATTTGGCAGTTAACATACAGACAAATCTGAGACTCGACACAAAGATGCGTTAGGCCCTTGCAAATTCAGTTACGGAGGGTCTGAGTATTGAGTCTAAGATTGTTGTATTTGAAATTTAAAAAGGGAATGATATGGAAAATAAATGAGCTGCTTAGAAATTTAAGTAGCAATGTAATGAATTGGTAAGAATTAATGTTCAAGTCAGACAAATATAGGCTTAAATTCTAGCTCTCATTTAATATTTTGTATTCCTCGGCTTTCAGACGTTTTCATATGGATATTGAGTCTCTTGTGGCCAACCTAGGAGTTGTTAAAGATCTTAAGGAAATTAGTCCATTTAAAGTCCTTTATGTTGAGTAAACACTGAACTGGAGATTACCGGTATTGACGGTTTTCCCCCTGCAATATTTTGGGACCCATGTTACTGTTAATTATTATTAAATGTGTACATATTCAGGCTGTCCAGAGAAGTTGAACATGCATGTAAATATCAAGGTCATTTCCACAGAAATGTTAATTATCTGTGTTCAGGTTTATGATTACCTTAAAAACTAAGGCCATCTTTATCTTTCTAAAAAATACTTAAAGTGGTAAAAGGAGGGAATTCCCTGGTGGTCCAGTGGTTAGGACTCCACGCTCAAAAAAATAAAAAGAAAAATGATAAAAGGAAAACAAAATCATTATGATTTTGAAGTCACAGTTTAGCTTCAAGTGACATTGTTTTTGAAGTTCTAAGTTCCAGATGAGACCTACAATACATATCACATTAAAATTTTTTTATTTATTAAAAATTATCTTTTTAATCAATGGTAACTAATTATACTGTAGTTTTATTTTAGTTCTAATTCAGTTTATCACATGCCCAAAAGTTTAAATACACTTTATCCTAACTGGTGAAAAGTGTCTTCAATAAACATTTGTTAAATAAGATTTCAAAAATATACAAATAATGTAACTGTCAGGACTCATCCTTGCATTGGACAAAAACATATTGTCAAGGTCACTGTCTTTGTTGTGTGATAGCTCCTTAGTCAGGCTCTCCCCATGTGCTAAAAATGATAAACACAGGTAACTCTTGGCCAGCATCCCGTCAGCTTTAACCCACTGTAGTACAGAGAACAGGCACCTTTTCTGTAGCTCAGTCAAAAATTCTGGGACTTACTGGCAGCGTGGTTTGGGTCATATGATCACTTCTAAACCAGTCATTGGTCAGAGACAAAGATCCCACATACCACAGAGCAACTAAGCCCATGCACCACAACTACTGAGCCTATGCTCTAGAGCCCGCAAGCCACAACTACTGAAGCCTGGGCGCCTGGAGTCTGCGTGCAGCAACAAAGACCCAGCACAACCAACAAACCAACCAACCAACCAACCAACCAACCAATCAATCAATATATTTATTTATTTTTATAAAAGAGAAAAGGTAGTTGGGGAGTGTTTTGCCTGCCCCCCCCCCCTTTTTTTTTAAAAGGATGTTCATTGTAACATGCTTTTGTTTCCCCTAAGTGGAAATAAAAACTTTAAAACTTACGTTTGGCTATTGTGTATTCCAAAAGGATTGTTTTTCGTTCCCTCTCAGGCTCCTGAATGCTTATGATGAACATCAAACACTCCTAAAAGAACAGGATTCTTTAAAAAGGAAAGCAGAAAATGGGTATGTACCTTCTTACTGAATCAGGAAGGGATGCTTAAAAGAAGGGATTGTGGAAATCCTTTTAAAAAATAATTATTACCTGTATGTTGTGGTAATTTATTTTCATGATTTGAAATCATATAAGAGTGGTCAAGAACTTCAGATGAATGTACAAAGGTGACATTCATCCACTTCTTAAAGTACTTATCTGTGGGAGTTTTGAAAGTTTCCATTTTGACCTTTTATGTAGATCAGAAGAACCAGAGGAAAAGAAAGCACACACAGAAGATACAACTTCATCATCTACACAGATGATTGATGGTGATTTACAGGCAAATCAAGCTGCATATAGCTATAGTGCCTGGTATCAAGTGAGTATACACAATTATAATTGAATTTTTTGTTAGTAGATGTTATTAGAAGTGCATAAATTAGGATAGTCTTTTTTTTTTTTCTTTAGAAAAAACAACTCTTTGCTTCTGTTCCAGATTGTATAATGCATTGTCTTTTGTGGTTAAGACTTAGAATTTCAGCAGTGAACACGTGCTTATTTTCTTAAATATATCTGCTGTAATTACATTGTTATATATGGAACTCAGCGGTAGTTCTTATAGGCTAACATGTTTGCTTTTTCCTTTCAGTACAATTATCAGAATCCTTGGAATTATGGACAGTATTATCCTCCCCCTCCAACCTGATGGGAAAATTAAATATCAGATGGAGTATGTGAAAAGATTGAAATTATTTTTTTTTAATGAGGGATGTAAACATAGCATAAGCTTGTTGTATTTGATAACTTGTCTTCCCTATTTCTGTGTAACATGATTTGTTTAGTAATAGGGGAAAATGTCACTTAGTAGCTTACCACAGATACTATTTCCTACCATTTATAAAATTTACTTTTTATTGGAGAACTATTTTTTTGATTTTTGCATTAAGTGGTCTAGAATTCTTTTGCAATGCATTTGCAACAGAGTTTTGTAGCCTTAAGGGTAGGAAAAAAAAACTGACTGCAAATCATGTCAGTGTAGTACAAGATTCTGAAAATACATAAGGGCTGGTTATTAAGGATTTACCTCCTTTTAAAAAAAAAGGATTTTTAACCTTTGCTGACAAGATGTTGTCTGTGTGTTTCAATTATTATCCTTTTGAATTTGGATCGAAGAGCAGAAAAGATACCTATTAAAATATTGTCTTTGAATAGAGGTTATAAATGAGGAAATGGAATGTTTGCATCCCTTTAAAAAAATGAAAATCGTATCAAAACTATGTTGTTTCAGGAGACTTTGTATTTGGAATATTCATGTAAAACTTGTGAGCAAGCTTTCATTTTGATCAAACTGATCATCTTCATTTTTGTAATAAAACTGAAGACTCATCCAATAATTGTTATGAATTTATTGGGGGGAAATCACCTAATAATATTAACTTTATAGTCACCATTATTAGTGATTCATTGGTTTTGAAGTATACTTTTCTTGAATTCAGCTATTCTTGACAATTTCGTAGACATTATTTAGCCTTTGCTTCCTCTTAATTTCTATGCTTTTGCCTTCCTTATACACAAATATTTAAAGATTTTAAGAGTGTCTCTGGCGAAGCTGTCCAGACAGTTTTACCTTATTCCCTGGTTTGATGAAGTCTTAGTAGTGGTTAACCTAATCAGAACATTAATATATTTACACAACACAAATCAAGACACTGGATACATTTTTATTGAGCCTTTTAGTTTATGACATGAGGTAAAAGGCAAGTCAGTTCTCTTTAAGTGATATTTTACACAGCTGTAGTAAAATATTTTAAACTTCAAGGATTTATAATGGATTACATTTCTTAAAAGTTGGGGATCAAGTAAACAAGTTCTAACTTCTTGAATTTTCCAGTTGACTCTTCGTTTACAATAGTAACCAGCTCTAATTACATAAGTTTCTTCAAGGCCATGTTTTATTGTTGCTGATGTCTTTACTATTTCAGTCAATATCCACTAATTCCACTTCAAAAGTAAGTTTTGCATTTGGTGGAATTCTGTTGAAGAAGTCAAGGTAAATTTGATAAAACTTGCCTCTCCCCTCACTCCCAATAACCTTAGTCTAAAATTAGAATTATGTGTATTGGATATTGGTAACTAACTCCAAAGAGAGGGTTTTATAGTTGATTCAGGGGCTAGTACATAGGAACCTAGAGGTTCCTAAAAGTATTTTTGTGAATGGAGGTCATAACCTGTCGATATAGGCTGACTAGATAAATTGAGCTTGAACTAGGACCTTCCTTACCTGGATGTCTCACTACTATTCCCAAGTTAGCCACTATTTGATGAAGCCTGCTACTCAGTACCCCTCCCCATCCTCCCAAAGTGATTTCAATCTAGCTGGGTGTGTAAGTTATATTAAATCAAAGTTCATACAAGGTAGTACCTGATATTGCTGTGAATTTTCAGATTTTGAGTTCAGAGAAGAGAGATTTTTATCTGATTGGTCTTGAGATACTTCATGAGAGAGGGAGCTGCAGTGGGATTTTGATAGGCTGAGAACGCTATTATATTCCCAAGTAACTGCAACTGATGACTAGAAGGGACCTCCAATTTTTTTTCCCCAAACTTACTCTAACTGGTCCAACTAGTCCACTGGGAATGGAACCAACAATGAAACTACCTTCCTACTTAGCTATTTGATTGTTCTGGCCATAACAGACTGGAGTCCTGGCTCTTCTCTTTTTTTAATGTTCACAAATGGGCCTATCAGAGAAATATTGTCACTAGTTGTAATCACAAATGCTTACACTATGATGTTGGACCTGTGGTCTCTTGCACTTCACAACTGCTAATCTCCAACACGGGTTCCATTTCTAAGCTTTCGGTACCCAATTAACTGCCTGAAATTAAACAGAAGCCTAAAATTACCACGAGCCATATCTGAACCCTACAGTTTGCTATAGTTGTTTGTATTGAGCATCTTAACTTCTTGAAATAAACCCTTCAAACATTAATAGTAGCTTTTCAAAGATGGAAACTTAGACCTCAGTTTAACGTCTTGAAAATTAAGAGCTTAATTAAGAAGAAAAAAAGACTGCAGCCCAAGTTAGAATACTTTGAAACAGTAGAAAACACTGTCTACATGGGAGGTGTTGACACAAAAGCATCTAAATATCAGGAAGACAGGTTTGGACAGCATCTTTGATCTAGAGGTTAACCTAGACAGAATCTTGCATATCTTCAAGTGATCTTTCTTAGTGTTTTTACTTTTAATTACAAAGGAAAAAAGGATACTTGGCATCAGGCTGTCCTTTCTTTCCATAAGCCCACTCTGGTTCAATCTCCAGTCGAGCCTTTTCTCCTTTACTCATAGTCAAGAGTGCTTCATCCCACTAAAGACAAGAACATAAAATCAAAACAAATAATACTTTACAAAAAATACATGCAAAACCAGAAGAAAGATTACATAAAAAGCATTCTGTTATAGGATTTCATTATGTCCTAAGGTACTGTCCTTGGGTGAGTCCCTAAATCTTTGTCCTTTATTTCCTCAGTGAAAAAAATTAAGGACATTACACAATTTTTTAGTGCAAATACTTGAACTCTTTAAAATATGTCATTTTGTACAACTTTGGATCTTAAAGCCAAATTACCAAAAACAAATTAACATGATGCAAGGATACAGAATATATTACTAATATCATATACTCTGTTGAAAACCTTTAGTTTCAAGATACTTTATATTCTATTTTGAGCTCTGGATATGACTGAACAATATTTTAGGTCTTAACCACCGTACAGAGAATAACACATTGAGGGTTCTCATAACTGCATTTAAATAGGCAGTTTGGTTTTTAATGTTTGATGTTCTGAGTAATGACAGTTTAAAACAATAACTGGGCCCTAGCATGACAACCTGATTCAGTGAGGTTGCCAATCAGCTCTGCTCTTTTGTACACCGCAATGGTCAGTACAGGTCAAGCCTAACTTGCCCTTTTCTCAAAGTTTCCTCCTGTTATCTCTCACATGTAAGGGTGGGGAAAGGTATGCTTATATTTGAAAGATTTTTTTGGTGTCTGAGCCTAAATTGTGAGAGGTGTGAAGGCTTCTTCCTGTAGGAAAGACTCCTAGAAGCTTCTATCAGTTTTTCAGTAGAACAGATATTTTTACCTTTCTGAATCATGTATAAGTGGTACAGCAGCTATGTAACATTTTATAAGAATCATACAAACTTAGAAAATCAAACATTCTGACAATTACTTTATGAAGAAAAAAGTAACAAAAGGGGTAGGCATGGAAGGAAATATTTGACTCTCTACTATATTACGTGCTTTAAGTTATACCTATTTAATCTTTTAACAACCTTGAGGTAGGCTGTACTGAGACCCAGAGAACTTAATTTGTGCCAGATCAGTTAGCAATGATAACATATGATTTGTGAGACTCCAAAGATTGTTTTCATTGTATCCCCAAACCTAATTCTTTATGTTACCATACTGCAAGTCACATGTGCCACAATATCTACTGGTTCATGACCAGTTTTTACTTACTCCTCTGATAACTTTGCCTATCCCAACCTTAAAACTTAAAGGCTTGGCATTTTTCTTCTTCTTTGAACCTGTAAAACAGATTTTCCTTGTAATTAATGATGAAATTAAGTTCCAATGGAAAAACACAGTGATTTAAGTTTTTAAATTGATTTCAGAACTTACCATGCTATGCATCTGAAAAGAAATAAAAATTCAGAAAGCCAAGTAATTCATCAAGAAAATTTTGGATGTAAAAATTATTATGGTTTAAAGGAGGGAGAGGGAAAGGACCTATATTTACAGCATTAAAATAACACTATTCTGCCTTTTATATTAAAATACAAAAGCCTGAATTTGGGGCATTAACAAAGTTTAGACTAAGCTTCTTTATTTTTTGCTCTGCAATGACCAAAATCTCTTTATTTACACCCAGCCAATAAGCAGTGAACTGAAAACCTCTTACAAGTAAATCACAGGTGCAAAATACTTCTGGAAAAAAGTGACAGCCAAGAAAAAGGTACTGCCAACACAAATATTTGGCATGCCTTAAAGCCAGATAGATAAGATTACATTTAGACTTACTTGTTTGAATATTAGTATCAAAAACAGTCCCATCCTGTAGTGTTCCTGTATACCAGCAGTGAACAACATCTCCCTTTTTGGGAAAGTTGGTTTTATCTCCTTTTTTAAGAACAGATTTTGTATATTTTGGTGGACCCTAGAAACAAACAAAAACAACATACAGAGTTATTATTAATTCATGTCCTTTTTTTAGAAGGATGACAAAGCAAATATTTATACAGCCAACTGTGACCTAAGTCCAGTCACAAGAGTTTCATAGATGTGGTAACAAACTATTTTGCCTCTGGTTCACCTCTGAGTTAAAAAACTCACTATATCATTTCAAGTCTGTGATGAGAATATTAGTAACTAGATACCTATAATTTCAAATAACTTCCAGCTTCTTTGGAAACCAGTGTTCTTTAGACAAGATTAATTATTCATCAAACCATAAAATGAATCCAGTTATTCCCAAGGTTAGAAATATAATTACAATTTAATTCCTATAAAATTGATTTAAGGCATTAAATCATTGTGACATCTCTTCAAAGATTTGAGTTGTGTTAGCACCAATAACTGGCATTACTAAATATTTTTATTACATCCCATTAGAATAAATACAAGTAATATTGCATCTGTTCCTGGACTTCACTTGAAAATAAATTTATACAATGAATGGAATTATCTACAGAGAAACTACAACTAGAGGCATATTTCCTAGAATAAAGCAGGATTATCGGGGTCTTTAAAAAAAAAAAAAAAGCTAAGGGTTAATCTAATCATTAGTGAGGAAATCTATGAGAGGAAAGCCCTTTCTTAGTCAATTTAAGAATATATAGAATTGTATACTATAGAACATTCCAAATACTTTACAGAAACTAACTCTCCCTTATGAGGTTATTATCCCTGTTTTACAGATACAGAAACAAAAGAATAGAGTGGTTAAGTAACTTGCTTAAGGTCCTAGAGCTCCAAAGTGGCTGAGTAGGATTTATAACCAGGCAGCCTGGTTATAAAGCCCAAGCTCTTAACCACTTCACTACTTCTCAAGCACATATGGACCGTCAGGTATTATACTAGTCATTTTCTTATATCAATTCATTTAACCTCACAGCAACCTGGCAGTTCTTTCCTCATCTATTATAGAGAAAGCAGGGAGGCCTGGGTGGGGTACAAAGCCTTATCCAATCCAGAGTCTAAGGATCAGAACTTTCAGCTAAGGCTAGGCTGCCTCCCTAAATCAAAAGAAAGTCACATCTATAGCTTGAATACAAAGTGTATTACAAAAGTAAGCATTAACTTTCTTCCTGACCCATTCCAAGCTTGGTTTAGCTTGTTTTAGTAACCATGTTACTATAAATGGTTAGAAGTCTACTGCTAGCAGTGTAAACTGCTGCCATCGCTTTGGAATGCAATTTTAAAATGTTAAAAGTATACTAATTCCCTTTATACAAATATATGTTCAAGAAGTAACTTGAAACTTAGGAAAAAATCTTTATGCAGTTATTCAATACACTATTATACATAATGGCAAAATAAAACCACACATTTATGGTATAATACTCAGTTTTTAGTAATGTGGAAACTTTCTAAGATTATGAGAAAAATCAGTAGAAATTTCTAACTACAGTAAAATCTCAACTATTTCAATAGATATACACAGAAAATATTCAAAAAGATTCTGAAATCTGAAACATTTCTAGGTGTTGGAATTATGTTTTCTCTATCCTTTTTTGTTATATCAGAAAAATAAACGATTTTTAAGGAATATAGTTGACAAAAACTATTAATGTATATGCCAGATTTGAAAATAATTTTAATTAAAACATTTAAAAGCCACAAAATAAGGATGACTACATATGTATATCATGTGAGAATATCAGAATATCGAGACTTTATTAAAGAAATTACATATAACTATGAAGTGGGTAAGGTATGATAAGCAAACAATAGCCACATTTAAAAATTTAAGATGTCATTCCATTATCTTCCCATTTGTTGTCCCAAGCTGCTTGGGCATGTTGTGTTACCTACATTAGAGGTCCTAGGATAATGCAAACACACAGTAAATTGGTGGCTGTATCTCAGTCTTAATAGTGAAGCCACAATCTGCCTCAATTTCAGTGTTGCAGAAAGTGTCTTTCATGGATCACCCATTCCTTGGTATTGTTAAAAGAAAAGGGGCCTAATATAATTAAGTTTGGGAAATACTGTGTTAAACATGCCTCGATCTTGCATAACTTCTCAGAGCTAATTATGCATTAGCTAACATGTGCTGTGAATCTTCAAGTAGGAGACACAAGGTACAGCTTTTGATGAGGCCAGGAAACAGCCTGGAACTTCTGGGACCTATATAACACACTCTGTAAAATAGTGCTGTAGGTATTGCATCTTATTTTGGGTTTCACTGCAAGAACCTGATTGCTTCATGGTGGGAGGTCAGATCAGTCCCAAGCTATCCTGGAGTTATGTGCTTGAATGGACCTGGCTTTTAGGTAATTTCCTGGCTTTGCAGCAATTTCTTAGTCCAGAGTGAGGAAAAGAACTATATTTCTGAGACTGGGTCTGGGCTAGGTACTTCCAGACACAGAGATAAAGGAACTTCTCTGAGAGTAATCCCTATAGCTGCAATTAACTAGATGATGGCATAGCCTCTAAAAATGAGAGCACAGCTGACCTTTGAACACCTTGGGTGTTAGGGGTACCAACCTTCCCTGCAGTCCAAAATCCATGTGTAACTTATACTTGGCCCTCCCTTTACATGATTCCTCAGTATCCATGGTTCTGCAGCCGATTCAACCAAATTAGGATTGAAGGTACTAAGTGTTTACTGTAGTACTTACTACAGTAATGGTACTGTAGTATTTACTACTGAAAATAAATCTATGTATTATAAAGGACCTGTGCAGTTCAAACCCATGTTGTTTAAGGGTCAACTGTATATGACATAATTATTATTATTATTATTCAAGAAATATTTTAGCATGTTCTATATGTTAGGAACTGGAGATACATAGGTGAGCTGGCAGACATGGTTCTGGCTCTCCCACTAACCGAGAATATGGACGTGTGTTAGGAGACCTGCAGAGGAAGCACAGGGAGCTAACAGGAGAATGACACAGTGACGTAATCCAGTATAGACTATAGGCTGGGAGCGGCTTCTTTGAAGTAATGTTTACACTGTTGAAGGACAAAAGAAGGTCATTCAGGTAGTAGGGGAAGTTTACAACAGAGAATAGCATTTTCATAGCAGGGAAAAGAATGAAAGTAGTAGTCTACAAGGAGGAAAGAAAAGAGAGGATGGTATGAGAGAAGCCTGGAAAGACATGTAGCACATGTTAAGAATCTGGATTTTTATCTTTAGGTCACTGAGCAGCCAATTACCAGTTTTAAATAAAGAAGTTATAGAATCAGATCTGTGTTCTAAAGAGATCAGTGTGACCTAATGTGAGGAATGGATAAGGAATCAAAAGTGGAAGTGGGGAGACTTGATAGGAAGAGGTTAGTATAGTAGCCTAGGTCTACGCTAGGGTGCCAACGTTGAGGACAACAAAAGATGAGCAGTTTTGTGATATGTTTATGCAGAATCAACAGACTTTGGTCATGATTAGATAAAGGAGTTATAAAAGATGAATCTCAAGTTTTTGGCTTGAGTACTTTTACAGTCATTTCTGACTTCTGAGTGTGAGTTCCTGACCTAACTTATACTTTCTTTCCTTTCCAATATTCATTCATACTTGAAAACTTTCCTCAACACTATTTAATACATAATAGATAATAAATGTATCAACTATGACTGATTTATTTAAAGTCCAGTAAGAGCTATCAGACAAGGTTCTTTGCATTAAGATAAATAAGGCAGAGATAAATAATATAGACACCATGCGCTACAGGAATTTTTACCAGTTACATACACAGTAAAGTCTGCGATGGTAAAAAACTTCAGAGGAAGCGATGAGCCCATGACCTGGGTCTTGAAGGGGACACAGAACTGACAAATAGGGAAATTGAGAGGAGAGACACTAAGCAAGAAATAAAAGTATGGACAGTTTAGTAGACAAGCAGACATCTGTGACCAAAGAGGAATATTTCTATAGAAGTAGTAAATATGGAGCTGGGCAGGGGCCAGATATTGGAAGGTTTTGAGTGCGAAAAATGCCATCCAACAGAAATATGAGTCACAAGTGTAATTTTAAGTTGTCTAGTTGCCACATTAATATCATTTCAACATGAAATCAATATAAAAATGTTGAGATATTTTGTTCTTTTTTAAAAAAAATCATACTAAACTTTTGAAACTGCATATTTTATACCGAAGGCACATTTTAATTCAGAGTAGCCACAAAGTGCTCAGTAGCCACGTATGGCTAGTGACTACTGTATTGGACAGTGCAGTTCCAGACAGTATAGAATTACTGAAGATTTCTGAGTAGGATGTGGTTTGCAAAATATTTTAGAAAGCTTATCAGAATAGCCATTTTGGGGCTGAATAATGAAGAAAGAGAATGAAGACAGATTAGTGACTTTTCCCACACTCCAGGTCTGAGGCCTTGGAACGCTTGAGAATCAAAAAGGAATGGATGAAGATTTGAGAAAAGAAGATGTTTGAGAGCCTCATGCCTAAGGGATACATGAGAAGGAAAAAGAAAACCAAAGATTCAGAGAACTCTGAAGCTGGGAAGAAAAGAATGGTTACAACTATGTATGTTAATATTTTGGTAAAGTAGAACACAGGAGTATATAATGAGAAAGGAATTAGAGCGGGTTGAGAATTTGCGGGACAATGTCTAGTTTATGTGGGCAATGGATTGGGAATTGAGCGAGGGGTAGTATAAATAGTTGCTGAGTAGCAGTGAAAGTAGAAAACATGCTTGTCTGATATTAAGCATTACTTTCTACAAAGCCCAGTAAAAAGTTCGATGATTATTTTTCTTCACTTGCTCTGCAGTCCCAAAGCATGAACAGAGAAAGGAGACAGCAGGGACCAACAAAGTATTGGCTAAGAGGTTAAGGAATCCAGGCACCAGGAAGATAGTGGAAGTACATTAAAAAAAGGACTCTTGCTGACCAATTAAATGATGTGAAATGAAAAGAGGTCTTAAAGAAAAGGATATAGTTTAGGACTCTTACAAGATCTCTCTAAACTGTGTCCGGCCCTTACAGCTTTTATTTGTAACCCTCTTTTTCTTAATCTTTTGATACATTACCTGCCACCTCACACAGCCCTTACTCTAATTTTCTGGAATACTCTTAATTTTCCAGAAGGTAAACTATGTTGCCAATTGCTTTTGTAACCCTTCTAGTAATTATTATACCTCTATTTACCTTAGTAGCTGCCCAGTATTTGCCCAGTATATAAAGCATTTATCAAGTTATTATTATTGTCACTGATACACTGCTAGGAATGAGTGAGCTTAGTTATTACCAAGGTATTGTCAAAAGTGGCAAGGTAATGGTCATTTTGGCTCTACTGAAGCTTTTCTAAGAGCTGTCCTTAGCTCTACTAAGGCTGTCCATTTGCAGAAATAGTTTCATCTGGTTCTTTAAACCTTGGTATCAAAATATAAAGCCTGGGTTGGGAAAGATGAGACAGATGAACCCACACCCTGCAGCCAGGCCCGAATTAACTATTTCTATTGCCAAGGACACCATGTACATTAGAAAAAGCTAAAAATAATCAAAAGGAAGTTTCTTTTACTCAGTCCAACTTGGCTAAAGAATAGGCCCTTGAAACAGTTTTGAAAGCTCAGAAGTTCTAGCCGAACACAGAGGCAATATAAAATACAAAGCTAGATGTATTTCACAGGAAAGGCTTACCAACTGTAAAGCACTGGTTCTTAGTTTTTGTTTGTTTGTTTTTCTTATTGAGTACACCCAAGGGAGATAACACACTCCAAATTAGTGTTTGCTCACTGAAAGTGACCATACTCAAATCAACCACCCCTTATTCTGAGAAATCAGTGCTATAAAGCAATACTTTTTCTCAAATGCACATGAGAAATAAAGTAAGAATACATTATATACAAACCTCATCCAGAGTCTCTTCAGACTTGGTTTCTTTGGGTTTATCTTCATTAAGCTTTACATTTTTCACCTGCTCAGACACTTTGCTTATACTTTCAGTACCCTTGAAACGCTGTAAGGAAAATGATCTAATGTTTATCATATTTATGTCTGGCTAAGACCAAAGGAAGAATCTTATATTAAGCATTTTAATCAACAAATAATGAATCTCAAACTATCTCACAAAAGAAATTCTGAAATGAGACCCATAACCTTTAGAAAGACCAACTGAGACCCCGAGATATGAATACTAATCAATCAGTTCCTTAACAAAGATCCTTTTCTGTGTGTGTGGAAGGTGGTCATTTCACAGTTAGCACATATTGGAGAAATTCTTAAAATTTGCTTTTCTAAAGGCTCAGCCTAGGTCTAACCAAGACTTTAAATTCATTAATGAAATGCAACTTACTTTAGATTTATAACTTTTCAGTTTCCTTAAGAATTTGCTGTCTTGATTTAAGCTACCAGGGAATTATTTTAAAAAACCTGTTCCCTTTCAAAATATCAAAACATCCTGCCATATTACAGATTAGCCATGCTAAATTTGACAGTCCACTTATGCTTATAGTTAAGAAAAAGTACAGGTGGAAAAACGTCAACATATTTTGCAAATAAATGCATTTAAAACTTCTTTTTTGGAATTAAATATCTAAAATGATATTCTGATAATAAAATGTAACAATACTCACCTTACTTTCAAAAAGATGGTTATAGGCTGTAACCAAATGGTCCTTGTTAGCTGTCTTGGCCACATTTTTAATGTTTCCTAATAACTTATGTTCTGCAAGAAACTATAAAGAAAAAAGCTGGTTAGTCAAAATAATTTCCCTCATGTAAGAAAGGGTCTAAAATTAGGAAATGAACTTTTATGTTAGCAATTATGTTTTGAATCATACCACTGATAAAAGAAATGAAACATTATATTTCATACTCTACTTAATAACAAAAACAAGATTTAAGGAATATTAAACAAAAACTATATTGGGTATTTACAAGAAATAGTCAAAGATTGGAACTGTAACACTACTCTGGTGTGTACTAACCCTTTTCTCATTATGGAACTCACAGAAGAGCACACTTATACAGAAAGCACATTTTGGTAACTGGGCAAAGCTGCTCCTGGTAGGATGTTACTTGGCTCGCGCCCTGGGAGCCTCCAGCCATATTGGCTATAGCTATCTTGACATATCTGTAACCCATTCTTGGCACACCCAGAAGCACTGTTACACAATGCTGGATATATACGTATTTAAGTGTATACGTGGTGTCAGACCATCTGGGGTTAAAATCCTAGCTGTCTGATTTTAGACAAGGGACTAAGCTTTCCTAAAGACTCAGTTTCTGTATCACAGTGAAAGATTAACAACAGCATTATATGTCAGAGGCTTCTTGTAAGAGTAAATGTAATAATCCATTTCCAGTCACATGGTTAAGAACTCAATACATGTTACCTACTTGATTAATAAAATAATGTATTTAATAACTTAAACTATGAGTAGAATTCCATTTCTCTCAGACGTAAGACTAAATTGTCAGATGAATACCAAGATACTACTGAAATATCAAATCATCAAAATCATGTACCTTCATCTCAAAGTCATGTACGTGTTTCCCTCACTTTATTCTACTTCCTTTTCTTCCTTGTAGTCCTTGCTTGATTCCTCATTTTGTTACTTGCTCAAAGTTGTCCTCTGGCATCTTCTAACCTTTCTAACCTTCTAACCTTTAAATAAAGCAGTTTTTCCAAAACTTTCACTATTGCACTCTTCTCTCTCTTAGAGAGATGTTTGAAATGATAAAGGCTCATGGGAACGGCTATTTTGATTAAACAGAAGTAGTCAGTTGCTTTAGCACTGTTGTGATTTCTTTACAAAGGTTTCAGAAAGATATCCAAAATATAAACATCTCTTTGATATCTTATAATCAATAAAATAGTGATTGTCAAATTTAGGTTTACGCATGTGAATGAACACTGGAGAATGTGCATTTAGAAGATTACTGTTATATTTTAGTATATTAATATTCTGATAACCAAAGTCTCTTGAAATTGTCCAACATACGCCAGTTTTATAGTGGATTCCACCTTGGGATGACTTGTTTTATAAGAACTTTATAGTACAGTACTGAGGCATTACATGTTAACACATGATATATACTCTATTAGTTTCAGTGAAATGTGAATTGGCTTAAGAGAACATAAGTCCACTAACATGGTAAAATGGTATAAAATGCTCTCTCTGAAGCATGGTCTTTCATTTTCACCCTTGTATCCCCAAACACTGAGTATGGTTCTTGCTGTAGATGTTGTATAAGTATTTGCTGATGTCGGGATTATTACTCAGGAGGGAGATGATTAGAAATTAGGTTAAAAATTGCAGACAAACCACATTTAGGCTGCCGCTTCTATCTCCGATAAATGGGAGACGCTGTGGGAACACAAAACGTACAGCCGTTCAGCAATTTAAGGGGATATGAGTTATATTAATTTCCGAAGGAAAAAAATCCGTCTGACAAAAACAATTTGTGACTAGAGGGTGGTTAAAATGGAGACTGTGCTGAAAAATGCAGGGCGTGAAAGTATGAAGAAGGCCAAACAGATTTCTTAGTTTGTTTATAACAACGGAGACCTCTGTACCCGAAATACGCATGTAACTCCCCTAAATATAAGTGAAAGGGTCATTCAAAGGGTCGATATTTTAAAAGTTAAACCGCAACCTAACGCACTGTAAGAAATCGCACTCATCAGTGTCCAGGGTCTGGTAACCGAGAGAAAAGCAGCTCGCGCCCATCACTCCCACCGAAAGCTTCACATCCCTTCTCCCTTCCCTGAGAGCCCACAGGCCCCTCCAGGGGTCGCGCCCAAGCCTCCCGTCCTGGGGCCCCCGCCTCAGCCCCCGACATCTCCCGGGTTCCTTGCTCTCCCCCACAGCCTCCACCCTCACTCGAGCATCTCAACGAGCTTCTAAGTCTGCGGCAGCTGCGCGCCCCAGACACAAAGCCGCCCCGCCCGCCGCGGCAGGGCCGGCCCGAGGGGCGGGAGCGCGGCCCGCCAGCGCACGCGGGGCCTCTCCGGCCCTGCCCGGCCGCGGGCCGCGGGAGAGCGAGGGCGGGGGGGGGGGGGGGGGCGGAGGAATACGGGATGTATGGGCTTCTACGGGGGGGGGGCAGTATCCCACAGCCGCGCCGGCCCGGCCGCCCCGCCGCCTCCGATACCGAATCTGAACCGTGATCTTGCAGAAACTTGATAATGTCCTTCTTGGGCAGCTGCTCGCTGCGCAGCTGCTCCACGGTCCAGGCCCGCTGTGGCACGGCCGCCGCCATCTTCCCCCGCTGCCTCCGCGTTCCTGAGCCGGCCCGCGCGGGTTCGGCCCCGCCCCGCCCCGCCCCGCCCCGCCCCAGGGGCGTGGCGCGGGCCGCGCTCCGAGCGCCGCAGGATCCAGCCCGGCGTCTGAGTGACGTCCAGACAGGGCTCTGCGGGCCTCTTTGTGGAGTCCGCGGGGGGAAACCGGCGGATGCGGCCCCGGCGGCGCAGCGCGCCGCAAGCTGTCATCTGCTCTGATTTGGAACCCTTGTGCGGCGACCACTTCCGATGGTAGTGATTTGCTTACCAGCCGTTACCCGCGCTTGTTTATTCCCGACAGGCTGCTGTGCATTTAAAGTCTGTAACCTGTTTAAAGAAAACAACAGCATTCAGACATCTAAATTTCTAGTTCTAGCCTAAAAAGTCACACCTGAATTGGTTCAGTCCATGTCCATCAGAACAACCTATATCCCACCACTCCCCTTTTAAAACTTACACAAATGAGACTAAAATACAACCCGTTCCCTTCCCCCTCGTACAAGCATACGATAAATGGTTTGGTTTAAAAGCAAGTCCAGACACTTGGCCGCATGAAACAACGTAAAGTGGCAAACACGCAGGATGGCGCTTGCTAATGGTGACGATGAGGAGGTGACAGTATCAGTGGTCCAAACAACTTCAGGATGTGTGTGTACTTTTCCTCAGGACACGAGGAAGCGAATCTACAGAGGTTACTCCAAGTCGCCACATGTAGATTGGAGAACCCGGGAACTGCATGCTAGTCTGAGGTAGAATGCTATCGCTGGAGTAGAATAATATCACATCGACGCTTATTGCTCTATGTCATGTATGAAGAGGTAATGGTGGAGCTTCAGGACGCCTTGCTTTTTTTTTTTCCTTTCGGATTTTCCAACGAATATCAGGACCAAACCACTCACTTCCTTTTTAACAATAAAAAATACTAAGATAATGGGTTGTCACTCCTGAAAAATGGAGCTGGCATTTTGTTTTCTCGGCCTGGATAGAGAAATAAGACCCGTCGTTTAACTGTATCTAAACACTTCTGTGTTTCACTTCATCTTCCGATTTATTAACACAGCCAACGACAAGGAACAAGGCATGTTAGACTCGCAGCAACGTTAAGTTAAAAAACACATGGGTATCCATCGTTTCGGGACCTCAAGGTTATTTATTGTATCATTTTAACCGACGTCACTTTCGCAGAGACGCCGGGATACCTTCGTCATTGGAAACGGAACCCAAATTTAGCGGCGATGAGAAATTGACCAGGGGACCAACTTTAGAGCGGCGCCCTAACCATGCGCATGCGTCTCCGGGAGGGCCGCGGGGTTTCCGGGAGGCCCGCCAATCATGTTCCCCACGCAGACTCAGTGGCGGCACTTTCAACTGGGTAAGCTGGCCCAGTCCCGCCTCCCGGCTCCACTGTTTCTTGCGCGAAGGTAACCGATGGGGGTTGGAACGGAGGCTGCGGACCTGCAGCGGCCGCTGGCGTCCGAGAGAAGCCCTCGGTGGTCGTCGGCCCAATGAGCGGACGGCAGAGAACGCTTTTTCAGACGTGGGGCTCCAAAGCCTCCCGATGCGCGGGGGCCCCCAGCTGCACCTCTGGAGGCGAGCGGCCTCAGAGCCCTGGCATCCCCGGGGCGCCTCTTCCTGCGGCGGCGGAGGCTCAGCCCGAGGCTCAGCCCGAGTCGGACGATGATGTGCTGCTGGTCGCTGTGTACGAAGCAGAGCGGCGGCTGAGTCTCGACAATGGCGGGTTCTGCACCTCCGCGGGCGCCCTGTGGATCTACCCCACGAACTGCCCGGTGCGCGACTACCAGCTGCACATCGCCAGGACCGCTCTCTTCTGCAACACGCTGGTGTGTCTGCCCACCGGGCTGGGAAAGACCTTTATTGCTGCCGTGGTCATGTACAATTTCTACCGCTGGTTCCCTTCCGGCAAGGTGGTCTTCATGGCCCCCACGAAACCTCTGGTGACACAGCAGATCGAGGCTTGCTACCGGGTGATGGGTATCCCGCAGTCCCACATGGCCGAAATGACAGGTATTTTAGAAACAGTGGGCTACTTTGAAATTAAGAGCTGGGCACCCAGGGGAGAGTACGGGTTCTGATGAAAATAGCGCTAAAGGCATTCCTGACCCGTGTGGAATAGCCCCCCAGATCACAGTGTGCTTACGTTACGTCTTCTCCCTTGAGGCATCACCTGCTTGTAGCAAGGCCAGCTCTAGTGAATAGGGTTGCTTTATTCAGCCTTCAGACAATTCCTGTAGCTTGTCAAGCATGTTGAAGTCGTTATGCGTGTATACCCCATCGGTAAATGAACGTGATGTTTCCTGACTTTCTTCCCCAGAAAGATTTCCCAGTTGAAGGATTGTCTTCTCCCCAGATATGATGCCATTTTGTAGGCATTCTCTAATGGCAGTCTAGTTGTGGTTTCCGGTAAAAGCCAGCATTGCCATTTGGACCACAACAAAGCTTTAAAATTGTTGCATTCCCATGATTTGTCCAGTTATCATCTTGGAAGCAGATTATCAAAGCAGGAATACATTCTGAAAATAGGCCAGGTTATTTATATTTTACAGATAACAGTTGGAGTTTAGAATGTACAGTGTCACTTTTATTTACAGGATCTACTCAAGCTTTCACCAGGAAGGAGATGTGGGGCAGTAAGAGAGTCCTTTTTCTTACACCTCAAGTCATGGTAAATGATCTTTCTAGAGGAGCTTGTCCCGCTGCTGAAATAAAGTGTCTAGTTATTGATGAAGCTCATAAAGCTCTTGGAAATTATGCTTATTGCCAGGTAATTTTGTTAAAAAGTATTTGATAGTGTAAATATATTGTTAAAGAGTATTTTGGGGAATAATTATTTAAGATGATGGAAGTTACTGATGGTATTATTATTATGAAAAGCCTTATATCTATTATCTCAACAGGTGGTGATAGGAAATACTTTTCTTCATCCATTCAAATCAGTGTCTCTGCTCTTTGTTTTTTTAAACTTTAACAAGACTGTTAGTGTCTGATGTAGATGATGAGAATCTCGTTGAGGCAGTGATCCAAAGTAGGGTATGGATGGAGGTTTGGGACTAAGATAATAGTCAAAAGATTGGTAGTGGATATGCAGTGTCATTCCTTGGCAGTTAGGTAATAATATGTAACTGTTAGTGTTGTTTTGAGAATTGCATGGCATATGTATGCAACACACCTAACACTGCCTTTTAAGTACTATAGGAATATAACGTACAAAGGTGAGGAGGTGGGATGTGGCTGGAGAGGTACTTAAGCGTCAGGCCATGAAGACATTTGTATTCTGTGGTTAGCAGTTTGAATGCCCTTTGTAGGGCATAGGGGATATAGGTGGAAATGTTTAGCTGGGGTGATACTTCAGATTTAAAAGAGATTAGAGGAGAGAAAGGTAAAGGCAGAGTGGACAATGAGGGACAGGAGGAATTTAGGATGGCTCCCAGGTTTCTGACTTGGGAGACTGTGAGGATGGTGTAGCTGTTAGTCAAGATGGAGAGTTCTGGAGGCAGAGGACACCTGGGGTGCTGTGGAAAGAGTGAGTGCAGTTTTAGATTGTTGAGTTTGAGGTGTCTATGAGGAACACAGCTGTAGATACTCAGCAGGCAGTGGGTGGCGGAGAAGTTTGGATCTCAGTGGAGAGTTCTGAGCTAGATACAGATTTGGAAATCATCAGCATATAGGTAGTAGATAGTTAAAACAATAATAGCTGGTGATGCTAGGGAGAGGTATAGAGTAAGACTAGAGGGAACGTTGATTTCATTTAGTGCAAAGAGATGAATTTCACTGGCAGTTTGTGATTTTGTAAAGCAGTTTCCTTGGGGACTTTTAAGTATTATTGTATTATATCTCTGTATTAATATTCTCGAGAATTGTCATCTTAGAGTTGATCTCAGCCAGGAAATGGATATATTTTTCCATTTATTCATATCTTTTCAAGGTAAACTAATACCCAGTGTGTTAAAGTTTCTGCTTGAGAGGAGCGTTTAAAAAATTTTATCCTAATTCTGTGGAATTCATTTTGTACATTTAGCTTATATGTAGCAACTTTTTTGGTTTTGTTTGGGGGGCTGTGCTGCACACCTTGCAGGATCTCAGTTCCCAGACTAGGGACTGAACCCGGACCATGGCCATGAAAGCCCGGGATCCTAACCACTAGGCAAACACAGAACTTCTTTTAGCAACTTTATTTTATTTTCAAAAAATTCCTAGGCATTAGGAGATTTTTTTTTTTCACTGCAAGGCTTATGCTTTTATTGAGTACAATGAGACATAACTGACTTCTTTAATATCCAAACAGCTCTGAGAGTTTATACTACACTGAATATTCCAGGTGTAGTTTCCAAAAGGCACACAGCTTGTTGAAGAATGTAGCTTCCTGGGTTACAAACACAACACCATGTCTACAGAATGCTTGAGAATCCCTCCTAGAAAAAAAGTAATGTATCAGGGACATTTTCTCTCATATCAGTTTTTAATTAGGGCAGTTGTTCTTAAGTCTCCATTAAGTATAATGTTCTTTTTTTTTTTGGGCTGCACCTCATGGCTTATGGTTTGTGAGATCTTAGTGCCCTGACCAGGGATCAAACCCAGGCCCTTGGCAGTGAAAGTGCAGAGTCCTAACCACTGGACTGCCAGAGAATTCCCTAAAATGTTCTATCTGTATATGTATTCTATATCATTTTTTAAAACACTCCATAAATAATATTTTTTGAATATTAATCAGTATTCAGTTTGAGTCTCATTGAATTCATCCTTGACATGGGTTGAAATTAGAGCAGTTTTAAGATAATCTGGTTTTAGCACTATTTACAATAGCAAGACATGAAAGCAACCCAAATGCGCATCAACAGATGACTGCGTTAAGATGTGGCACATGTATATCACACACACACCTACACACACTGGAATATCACTAGGCCATAAAAATGAGTGAAGTACTGTCATTTGCCACTCAGTGAAATAAGTCAGAGAAGGACAAATACTATATGATATCACTTATGTGTGGAATCTAAAAAGATAGTACAAATGAATGTATATGTGAAACAGAAACAGACTCACAGACATAGAAAACAAACTTGTAGTTACCAAAGGGGAGAGGTAAGGTGGGGAGGGACAAATTAGGGGTATGGGATTAACAGATACAAACTACTGTGTGTAAATAGATAAGCAACAAGGATACACTGTAGAGCACAGGGAAGTATGCCCATTATCTTGTAATAATCTATAATGTTATGTAATATGCAAAGATACTGAATCACTTTGCTATACACCTGAAACTAAGACAGTATTGTAAATCAGCTATACTTCGATTAAAAAAAATAATCTTTTAGTTTCCTACATCTAGTGTGGACTATGGGATACTAAGAGCTGTTCCTGCAACTCAGTTTACTGAGGGGTCCTTTTTCCTTGTATTGGGGCATATGGAAACTGGCAAATCATCCAGTATTAACTATACCAGAAGTGGGTATTGAATTCAAACTGCAAAGCCTAGAGTGATGCTTTGGTGCCATAGAGAAAATGTTTTAGGATTTAAAAGGGAATTTAGAATTTAAAAATTACCCCTAATTAGTCTTATTCTTTTGTGAATAAACTTAATTTAAAAATTGTGAGGCTTCCACATGAAATCTAACTTCTTTAAAATCTTTCCTAAAACAAAGCTTTTTTCATTTCAAATGTAATTTCATATTTTTATTTTTTTTCTGTTTTTATGTTATGATTTATCTTAAGTGTGCATATGGATATAGCTGTAAGGCTGGACTGTGGCCCAAGCAATGGAGAATAAACTTGATCTTTTTTCTGCCATTTGCTCTTGAATAAACCCTCTGAGTATTTTGATTTGCCTTAGTATAGGCCTTGATGTTGTAGCTTTACGTATAGAAGAAACCCTGAAGTGTTTTTGATCGGTATAGAGTATAAACCTACATCATTTGCTCTTCAGATAACATAACTAATGATAGTACCATCTGCTAGCCCATCAATACTCTAAATAAGGAACAATGATAATGGATCATATATAATAGCTTATTTAACTGAATCATTTTTATTTTTGTATCAGGCAGATGGAATTAAAGAATTGTTTTTTATTTTGTTTTTAAGGTTGTAAGAGAACTAGTCAAATACACAAATCACTTTAGAATCTTGGCTCTTAGTGCCACACCAGGTAGTGATATAAAGGTAAGTAAAATTTATTAACATTTAAGAAAATAAGAACTTTTGTATGCGACCAGATCAATTTTCCATTCTAGTCTTTGGTTTAACATCAGGAGTACAACATTTCGTATAAGATGCCTACCTTTTCTATGGTTGCAGGAGATTGTCTACATTAGTAGTTTTCAGACTTCAGTGTGCCAAAGAATCACCTGAAGCTGTTTGTTAAATTGTTACTGTTTTCATTTCTTTTTAAGTTTTATTTTGAAATGACTTTAGACTTCCAGAAAATTTGCAAAAATTAAGGTCTCTGTATATCCTTCACTCAGCTTCCCCTAATGTTAACATATTAGGTTACCGTAGTAAAATGATCAAAACCAGGAAATTAACATTGGTACAATACTAGTAACTGATTGCAGACCTTATATGAACATTGCGGGTTTTCCCACCAGTGTCCTTTTCTGCTCCAGGGTCCAGTCCATGATCCCGTGTTGCACTTAGTTGTCTTGTCTCCTCAGTATCTTCCAGTCTGTGACAGTTCCTCATTCTTTTATTGTCTTCAATTACCCTGATGCTTTTGAAGAGTATGTGCCAGTTATTTTGTAGAATGTTCCTCAGTTGGGGATTGTCTGTTGTTTTCTCATGATTGGAGTGAGGTTATGTATGTATTTGGGGCAAGAATTTCCCAGAAGTGATGCTATACCTTTCTCAGAGCATTGTATCAGAGAATACATGATGATTTGTCTTATTACTGGTTAATCTTGACTTGGTCAAGATGATGACCTTCTGTTTTCTCCATTGTAAAACTACTGTTTTTCCCTTTGTAATTAAGTCTGTTGTGGGGGAGATACTTTGAGACTATATAAATATTCTGTTCTAGCATCCAGTGATGATTCTTGGCAACAATTATTTCTGTGCTGTTTACCTAATTATTTCCTCTTTCCCTCGTTTCTTTTACATTTTAAAATTTGAATTCTTCTGTACTGGAGAGCTGCCTTCTCTCCTCATTTATTTTTGATTCAGTTCTTTACATCAGTGTGGACTAATGGATGTGTGTGTGTGTGTGTGTGTGTGTGTATTCTATGGGCTACAATCCAATACTATCGTAAATAATTTTATTGCTCAGATTGTTCTAGATTTGGCCATTGAGAGTGCCTTGAAGATGGCTTCTGTGTTTTTTAGAATGTACTTTTTTTTCTTTGTTTTGAACACTTCCTAACTTACTGGCATCACAAGATATTTTATGCTAATTTAGTATTTTTCCTATTCCCACTGTGGAATCAACCATTTGTCCAAGGAGCTCATGTTTCCTTTATTGGAGGATGGTAAAAATTTTGAGCCCTATCCCATGCAGATTTTTAGCCCTGTCTCATGACATTCTAATTTAGTAGCTCTGAATGGTCTTCTGTGTTGGGTTTTGAATAATTTCAAAGATAGCTTTCAATTCTGCCAAGCCATAAGACATTTCTCCTTCTGTCCATAGCCTTGATTATTTTTAGAAATTTCTATCCTGTCATTTCCCCTCAACCGTGTTTAAACATGCTTGATTGTTTTTAGTCATCTTTTAAGTCTCTGCTTAAATATCACTTCTTCAGAAAAATTCACTCTTAAGCTATCAAAAGTCAATTCTTTCTATCTTGTGATTTTATTCTTAATATCTATCACAGTTTGTCGTTCTTTTGCTTATTCATTTATATGTTGTCTTTTTGCTCCACTAAAATAGTAGCTACATGAATGTAGGGATTGTCTATCTTGGTTATACCTCTATAACCAATTCAATACCTGGCATGTGGAGATATTTGAGTGTTTGCCCTACTGTATTTTTTGTCTGAAACTAAGCCCATGAGGCTTTGCTAATTTTAAAAAAAAGAGTTCTTAATTTCTCAATACTTACAGGATTCTCTCTCCCTCCCTCCATCCATCCACGTCTCCCTTCCTTTCTTTTCATCACACTCAGTAGTACTGTGGTCTAATGGTACAGCAGTTGTTTATACCAACAGATTTTTTGGTTTTTTTCTTAAATTCCCTATTTTTACAATTAAGTTCCTTTATAAGCTTTGGGTGAATGAAATTTAGCTCCAGAAATATATTCACATCATATATGTATGATTTAAAAGGAAAATATTCCATTTATTTATTTATTTATTGGCCGCACCATGCAGCTTGTGGGATCTTAGTTCCCTGACCAAGGATCGAACCTGTGTCCTCAGCAATGAAAGTGTGGAGTCTTAACCACCAGTGGAATTCCCTCTACTCATTTATTAATTGATTTATTGTAGGATCTTTGCCCTCAGTTTCTTAACAAGTCAATTTGCAAAGTATTCCTAAGATAATTTATATCCTTTAATAGCAACAGGACTTCTCTGTTTTCCCCATAAAAAAATCAGTGGCGAAAAGTATTTGCTAGAGAATCAGGAAATCTGGGTTTTAGTTCTGACTCTAAAATTGACTGTTACATAATGTTTTGGGGATTTGGTTTGCTAATCTAAAACTTCTCTTTTGTCTCAGTCTTTATAAACATTGATGGGATATAACACTGCCATTGGAAAGCACAGAATACATTTGAGGAACTTGTTGGACATTTACTAATATTCTTATCTCTTGGACACTTGGCCTGAAGGGCTACATGCAAGAAAGATGTTTCAAAAGTTCTCCTATTGTGCCACTTCTGATGTGCTATAATTTATAATTTTTAAAAATATTTAATGATATAAATTCCTAATGCTTTTGTAAAAAACTTTTGCTATTTCATTTTTGTTAGTGACAAACTAAAAAATTTAACAAGTAATATAATACATAATCATACTTAATTTTCTGTAGGCTGTGCAACAGGTTATTACTAATCTACTAATTGGGCAGATAGAGCTCCGTTCTGAAGATTCTCCAGATATTTTGCCATACTCTCATGAAAGACGAGTTGAAAAGCTTGTTGTTCCCCTTGGTGAAGAACTTGCAGCTATCCAAAAGGCATACATACAGGTAAGCCATTTTTATCATAATTTAGAGGTTTAACAAATGAACTGATAATGGAATTATTTTAGTTAATAGAATCTGACTGTGAGAGTATATAGTTATAATCATTTTATATAATTAATATGGTGAAAAATTCTTTGAAATGAAAATTTTCTGTATGAGCACCATATTTTTTATATACTGGCAAACTATTATTTAAAGAGGAAATACAAAACAATGGACCATTTCTAAGGCCAATAATAGCCTTATATGGTTTTGTATTTTCCCAAATAACCTTTTTTTTAAGGACTTTTATTGAGATATAATTGACATACAACAAACTGCATATATTTAAAGTGTACAGTGTGATTTTTTTTCTTGTTAGTAATGTATATATGGCAATTCCAATCTCTCAATTCACCCCCCTACTTTCCCCCCCTTAGTGTCCATATGTTTGTTCTGTATATCGGTGTCTCTATTTTTGCCTTGCAAACCGGTTGATCTGTACCATTTTGCTAGATTCCACATATATACATTAATATATGATATTTGTTTTTCTCTTTCTGACTTACTTCACTCTGTATGACAGTCTCTAGGTCCATCCACGTCTCTACAAATGTCCCAATTTCGTTCCTTTTTATGGCTGAGTAACATTCCATTGTATATATGCACCACATCTTCTTTATCCATTCATCTGTTGATGGACATTTAGGTTGCTTCCATGCCAGGTAAACTTTTTAATTGCAGTATAACCCCTTCCCCCCCGCCCCCAACATATATGAGTGTGCAAAATGTAAGTGTGCAGCACAGTGAATTTTCACATAGAGCGCACACCCAGAACATGTATCCAGATTCAACCAGAAATTTCTTTGTAAGGAAATATATTTTCAATATATTCCTCCCTGATCCCTCGAACAGCAGTGTTTCTCAACTGAGAAGCTATCTTGCCCACTTGGTGGCATTTAGCAATGTCTCAACACGTTTTTGGTTGTTCTAACTGGAGGCGGTGGGGAGTGTACTTGCTACTGGCATCTGGTGTATAAAGGCCAGGAATGCTACTTAACATGCTGCAATGGACAGGAGCGGCCACCAACAACAAAGAATTATCTGGTCCAAATGTCAATCCTGTGGCTGTAAGAGAAGCGGCTTAGACAGTTATCACTTTCAATAGGAGAAATTTGGGGTAATAATTGGTTTTCTAAAGTTCATAATTATTGTCTTGCTAGAATACCTTGTTTTTATATCTTCATTGCTATGGATTAAAGATGGCTACAAATTCTTTGGTGGTCTTTCCACTGAGAGGCAGGATACATTTCCCCTTCCCTGGAATCTAGGCTTGCCTGTGCTGACTTTGACCAACAGAATGTGATGAACCCTAAGTTAGCCATGGTGAGCCTCAAGTTAACCGTGCTGAGGAGAAAGGAGGAGCCAGTAGATAGCTGGAATTGAGGGCGCAGGCGCATGGCCCCAGTTGGGCTATTTCAGCTAGCCCCAAGCTATCTGAAGCTCCAGACATCAGGAGCAGAGACAAGCTGTCACTGCAATGCCCAGACAGAATTCTTTTTTATTTTTAATATTTTGTTTTGCAATAATTTTAGACTTGTTACCATCATTTCTTTTATATTTGTTAATTTGAATTCTTCTAAAATGAAGAGCTGTTTCTTCTCCCCTATTTATTTTTTCAATTCTTTGAATTAATGTGGATAATTATTATATTAATGGATAATTACTTTTTCCTGTGGGTTAAGTTCTATACTGTCATTATTAATTTTGTTGCTCAGATTGCTCCAGCTTTGGCCATTAGGAGCTCCTTTAAGATGGCTCCTGTGTCCTTTAGACATGCACTTTTTTTGGGGGGGGGGGGGGGTTGGGGGAGGAGTAGTTCCTGACTTTCTGACATTGCAAGATCTTTTATGCTCATTTAGTAGTTGTCCTGTCCCAGCTGTGGAAGCAACCATTTCTCCAAGGAATCCTTGTTCCTTCTGTGGAAGAGTTGTATTTAGAAACCAGGAAGTGGGCACTAGACAGTTTCATTGTTACTGTGTTGCTGTCTGTTCTAGTCCCTCTCTGTGAGCTGCTTGAATTCTTCCCTGCAGAAAAAGAACCACAAGCAAATAAAATGGTGGTGGTTTTAACCTGTGATGTTTTCAAGTAGTTTGTTATTCAGGAATGAATAACCAAAACATTTATCTATCATTTAACCTTTAGTAAGTCTTTCTTAAAGAGAAGTTTTATAGAAATATGGTTTGTTTTTTGTTTTTAAATTATTTGTTACAAAATTCTAAGTATTAATAATTTAAGATACGGCAGTCTTTCTGGTAATCATCTCGTACATGCTAATACATTTGGTTATGATTAAACCCACTCCATTTATAAGAACATAAAAATTGTAGTTTGTATAAGTACATATAATAATTTAACTTTATTGATTTTTTTTAGAGTGCTTCTTTAGGCAGATGTGATCAGCAAAGCTGATCAGCAAAGCTGGAAGAGGAAAGACCGAAATGTACTAAAGTAGCTATATTTTAGGAAATAAAACTTAGGCAAACATTTGAACAGTTAATTACATACTGCTATGGTAGGTCTTCATCTGGAGGTCTGTTTTTACCTTCACTGTGGCATCAAGCTCAGGACCTTTTGTCTGCTGTTTCCTCTGCCTGGAATGCTCTGTCTTCAGAAATTCTCATGTTAGACAGTTAGACATACTTTATCATTCAGTTGTCAAGTATTACCTCTTAAAATAACCCATCTTTGGTGGCATGAGCATGTGGAGAGCTGTGGGAGCCTGGACCCCCAGTTCTTCCTCCAGAGCACTGCTGCTGTCATCGGTGCAGCAGCAGGCTCCGTCGCTTGCCCCGCCCAGGCCACCACGTCTCCTGTGGTCCATCTCCAGCCAGCGGCCTTACTGCGTAAACGGGCTGCCTGGAAGTGGAAGGGCACTGGCAAGGTCACCATCCAAGGACCCGCTCCTCTGCGTCCTGGGGCCGGATGGAGGGATGCTTCCCCCTACACCCCCCAAAGGAAGAAAGAAAGAAACCGTCTTTGTCCACCTTATATAATAGTGACCCCGTCCCCTCAAAGACTCTACAGCATTACTGTGTTTTAGGTTCTTAACTGCATTTATCATAATCGAAATTCTCTGCTTTCTTTGTTCCCTTCTTTATTCCTTTCTTCCCTCTATTGATGTAAACTTTATGAAAGCAGAAAATTCATTTGTCTTAGTCACAGTCTCCCCAGCATCAGGAACAATGCTTGATACATAGTATATGTTTAATGAATATTTTTGAAAGAATGAATCAGTGAATGAAATTAAATGTACTCAAGGCATTTTGATTTAGTCATCACTCTACAAATATTTACCTATGTGTCAGACACTGAAAATGCAACAGAGAAAAAAATCACGGCCCTCCTTTTGTTGTGCTTAAGTTGAGGGGAGGGGAGGAGAGTTGAGAAATAAACAACTAAACACATATGTTCTTAAATTATAATTGAATCTAGTAATTGGTTGTGCTGACTCTCATATCGATATTATCTGGAAAAAATATCAAGTACTTTAGAATTTTATCATCTCTTCTGTGTTTACTTAAAAATTCATTTTAAGACAAATTAATATATAATTTGATATATATATAAAACTATTATAGTATGTGAAGAAATGACTGTATTTGGAAAAGGATTTTTAAACAAACTAAATTTCTTTGAAATTTGCAGATTTTGGAAGCATTTGCTAGTTCTTTGATTCAGAGGAATGTTTTGATGAGAAAGGATATTCCCAATCTAACAAAATACCAGATAATTCTTGCAAGAGATCAATTTAGGAAAAACCCATCTCCAAGTGTTGCGGTAGGTATTTTAAAATAAATTTTGATGATAGAATAAGTATTTACTCAAAGCCAGGATGGAATGTAAATAATGATTGTTTTTTGGTATGTATTAGCTCATCAAGAATTCAGGTATGATTTATATAGTTTATAAAAGCATGAAAAAATCTATCAGGAATACAGTTTGATGATGTGAATTAAGATAAATTTATCTTATAACTTTTAATTAAGAATTGGTCTTTTAGTTCAATTCTGTTTTGCAAAGTCCAAGGATTGTAAGAGGTAGATTTTAACTAACTTTTAGACCCACAGCATTTAGTCTTAATTCTCCATACTGAGGTTGGAGTAAGCATCAAAGAAAGCTTCATATTTTTAATCTTCATAGAAAAGAAATAGGGGGATAGGGAACATATCCATTAAGTTAGATCCAAAGTCAAAAGAGATGCTCACAAGTCCAAAAAGTCATTCTTGGAACTGAGAGGAAATGCATGTGCGAAAGAACAGAGGCGATTGAATGAAGGTATGAAGTAGACAGTGAGGAAACCAAATTGACTGAGTAAAGGATTGAGGAAGTCAGGTATGGTAGTTAATCTAGGTTGTGACCACCTGGGACTAGCTTTAAATATTTTGCTAGAAATATGGACTTTATTCTATAGTATCTGGGGAACCACAAAGGGAGTTTTCTGTGAAATTGCAGTATATTATACTAAACTTTAATAAAATGTAGTTTCTGCTAGGAGTTGAAGGTTCGCTGAAATTTTAAATCATAAATCTAAACCTGTTGTATTTGATTTCTGTTGGGAGTTTATATTTTACAGACAGATTGTTTTACCCCTGTAGGTAATTAGGATGACATTTTAGGGCATTTATCACTATCCTGGAAACATTTAAAATGAGTGTAACTGATGTTAAATGCTACTGAAAATGTAAGGTGAGGAATTATAGTTTTCATCTCTAATAAAGGAAAATAATTAAAATATATTCTCAATGGTCATTTTTTAAAGCTATCTTATTGTATAGATATACCCACTGTATGCTCCCATAAAAGAAATGTGTATTTCACTTTTCCTTGAGAGTAATGGTTAAAAGCAAAAGGATACTAGGCCAGATTTCCTGGGTTCAAATACTGGCTCTACTACGTACTACCTGTATGAGCTTCCACATCTGTAGATTGGACGTAACAGTAGTACCTACCTCCTAGGTGTTAAGATGAAATAAGTTTGTATAAGTCGTGTGCTTATAACAGTGTCTGGTGCTCAGTGTCAGATGTTACTATGGCTCGTATACTTGGTGTTGAATGTTAGCATTAAACAGTTTGATTAAATATTTGTCCTGATCTCAGAAACATTTATGAGCATAGGCCCATATCTGTTTTACTTTCCCTTGTACCCCAAATGTTTAGCTCAGTGCTTGGCAAATAGTAGGTGCTTGTTAAATTGTTTTGAAAGACCAAATGAAGCTATACACTGCTAATAATTTACCTGTAAAGAAAAACAGCATATGATAAATATTCCCCCCTTCATTTATTCTCTTTAAAATATAAGTGTCCTGTTGAATTAAATGAAGGGGCAGATTTTATATGGAAAATACATTGACAGCTTTCCATAGCAACATCTTAGGGCATTCAGTAGAACCAGTAAATTTTGCTTGGAACATGTATCTTCATTTCTTCCTCTGGGTAAATTTGATACATGCTTGTTTTTTCTAGGGAATGCAACAAGGCATAATCGAGGGAGAGTTTGCTATTTGTATTAGTTTATATCATGGTTATGAATTACTGCAGCAAATGGGAATGAGATCATTATATTTCTTCCTTTGTGGAATCATGGATGGAACTAAAGGTAAATTATATAAAATTATTTAAAGAAGTGATGACGTATTATTTTGCTTAATGATATATATATATATTGAACATTTGGATTACTTAAGGTGCTTTATTTTAAAAAGCAGTGAAATAGTTATGTAACAGATTCCTTCCTTCCTTCCTTCCTTCCTTCCTTCCTTCCTTCCTTCCTTCCTTTTTCTTTCTTCTTCTTCTTCTTGTCTCTCTCTCTTTTTTTTTTTTGTTTTTTTGCTTAACCAATAGACATATATTTCTCACAGTTCTGGAGGCTGGGAAGTCCAAGATCAAGGTGCCAGCCCATGTTTCTTTGTTTTTGGATAAATTGCTGGGAAAAAGGAAGTCATTCATTAATACATATGTGAATGTGAAACTGGAAAAAGTTGCTGGTTTTCATTTTTAAATTTGAAAAACTTGCATTCATTGCTAAAGTTTAATTTCTTGTAAATAAGTAATACATTTAATTAGCTTTGCTATTAAATTTATTGGGAAAATATTTTCTTAATTTCTCAAGGAATGACTCGGGCAAAAAGTGAACTTAACCGAAACCAGGACTTCATGAAACTCTATAATCATCTAGAGTGCATGTTTGCACATACACGTAGTACTTCAGCAAGTGACATTTCTGCTATCCAAAAAGGTCTGGGTTTTCTTTTAAACTTTTATATTGTTTCTTCTATATCAAGGTTAATTTTAAAATTATGCTCCATTGGTACACGTGTTTATTTATACCTACTTATATTTCTGTAGCAATAGACCTTTTAGATGCAAAAGATTTTATTCTTCAACTTAGGATAAATATATATTCAAGCAGTTCATGAACTTTAAATATATAATAGAAGTTAGTAGTAGTTGTTACTGCTGGTGAAAATTCTCAGAACTACCAAATACTGATTCATAGCTTAACTAAGTGTGACTTTTTCCCTTCTGCTTTGCTGCTGATTCCCATTTGGATTCTTTCTCAGAATACAATTTTCATAAAAATTCAAAGTTTATTTTACAGTAAGGTTTGTGTGCTACCCAGGTGCTACTTACTGTTTAAATAAAAAATAAGTTTTAGCAAATCCATTTTGAAAAGGGTAATTAAAATATATTAATGTAGTTGAATATGGAAAAATACAGAAAAATTTTTTGTGTTTTGTTTCGTTTTTTTCCAGGAGATAAAGATAGAAAGTTCTACTATAGTCATCCAAAATTAAAGAAATTGGAAGAAGTTGTAGTTAAACACTTCCAGTCATGGAATGGTAGGTCATATTTAATAGCCTCAAGGCAAGGCAAAGTTATTGAAAAGCTAGAACTCTGACTCATTAGTTTGTGCTAACATTTCTTATGGAGAAGATGAGCTTTTAATTATTCAGGGTAATGAATATTAAAAAAGCTCTGAGAAATTTTGGGAGCATAGGGGCCACGGGAATGGTGGAAATGTTAAGAATAGGGTATTATGTGAAAAAGAAGCGTCTCCCTGGGGCAACATAAGGGAAGCAGATAGTAAACCAGTATATAATATAATGGTAGGGAAAAGTAAACTAGGTGAGGAACTAGAGAGTCTTAAAGGAGGCTGTTTTATATAGGGTTTTAGAGCAAACCTCTCTGTAGGGTGATGTTTGAGTTGTGACCTGATGGAAGTAAGGGAGCAAGCCTTGTGATTTCTATAGGAGCTTCATACCTGGCAGAGAGAATAGCAGATTCAGAGGCCCTGAGGCAGTAGGGTGGTTGGTGAGATTAAGGATCAGTACATAAACCAACCTGGCTCGAGTGGTATAATGAGGATGAGTGGTGTAGGCAGAGGTTGGAGAGGCAGCCAGGGGCCATGTCATGTAGAGTTTGTGGGCCGTGTCAGGTCTTTGGATTTTATTCTGTGAATGCTGGTGCTTTGTGAAAATATTACAGAGGCATTTGGAGCAGCAGAGTGATGTGATCTGACTTATATTTTAAAAAAGATCACTCTGGTAGACTTTGGCCAAGACAGTAATACCAAGCAGCAAGGTGGTTATAGATTCTAGATGTATTTTGAGGTTGGAACCGACAGTATTTATTGATGGATTGAACATAGGGTATAAGAAAAAAAAAGAAATCGTGTGGGTAGTAGGGGTGTGTGTTTGTATGAATATGTGTGTGTTTGCAGATGATTATATGAACAAAGAGAAAATTAACAACATAGAGAAGAAAGAACAAACATGTTAGGATGCTTTTGAGATACCTAAGTTGAGATTTGTAGGCATTGGATAAGTGAATCTGGGTCTCAGAAGAATGGTCTGGGATATTTTTATGTATTTACATATATAGAGAGAAATTTTGGAGTTATCAGCATAAAGGTAATATTTAAAGTTTTGAGAATGGATGTAATCATATCACCAGGAATACAGTTTAGGGACAAGAGAGGGCCCGGAATTAGTCCTGCAGAATACCAACATTTCGAGTTCAGAGGGGAAAATGCCACAAAAGATATTAAGAAAGAAACCACACAAGTGAAGTATTAGAGATGATAAGCGAAGAGACTATTTCAGTAGGAAGGAGTGGATTGTGTTAAATACTGCTGAGAGGTGATCAGATGAATTAAAAAGAATCCATTGAGTTTGTCAATATAGAGTTATTGATGACTTTGGTAGAGGAGCTTTAGTGAAATAACGTTAGAAAGGCAGGCTGCAGCCCACGGAAGGAGACAGGCTTTGCACTAAACATAGCTGTTGATCTGGAGTTGGTCAGATGTAGAGGCTTGATGCTATGCTGATTCACAGGAGGTTTATTGGGAATAATTTTCCTTTCAACAGTGGGTGCTTCTTTTTCCTTATGTATTATACATTATGTGTATTGTCATTTAATTCCTAGGGTTGTTATGAAGACTAAATGAGTTAATGTATAAAATGCTTAGTGTAGTCCCTGGCACACACATGATGATTAACATCATATGAATCATGGCTTTTTAAAAAAATTCATTATTTATTTGTTTATTTTTAATTTATTTTGGGGAGGGCTGCTTTGGGTCTTTGTTGATGTGCATGGTGAGTGGGGCTACTCTTCATTGCTGTGTGGTGGCTTCTCTTGTTGTGGAGCACAAGTTCTAGGCCTATGGGCTTCAGTAGTTGTGGCAGGCAGGCCCTAGAGTGTGCAGGCTTCAGTAGTTGTGGCTTGTGGGCTCAGAAGTTGTGGCACGCGAGCTGTAGGGCACACGGGCTTCAGTAGTTGTAGCACGTGGGTTCAGTAATTGTGGCTCGCAGGCTCTAGAGCACAGGCTCAGTAGCTGTGCACAGGCTTAGTTGCTCCGCAGCATGTGGGATCTTCCCGGACCAGGGATCAAACCTGTGTCCCCTGCATTGGCAGGCGGATTCTTAACCACTGCGCCACCAGGGAAGTCCCTGAATCATATTTAAGAAAGAAGGATTGTCAAAGTCCCATGCAAGGTTAAAAAGCAAAAGAAAACAACAAAAAAACCCCACACAACTTGCAATTATTAACCAATTGCTATACGCAAGTCTACATACTTTATATTTACTATTTCACTTAATCATCACCCCAATCCATTTTAGATATTAAGAAACTAAAGCTTGAAGAGATTAAATGACTACCATGGTCACACATTGCCCAGAGACTAAGTGGTCCAGCCTTAAAATGATGTTCTTACCTGCTGTATAGCACAGAGAACTCCACTTCGCTGTACAGTAGAAACTAACACAACATTGTAAAACAACTATACCCCCCAAAAAAATTGAATTAAAAAAAATCATGTTCTTATTTATGCATTCTACTCCTCCCAAGCACAGAGACATTGGGAGCAGCTTTGTGATTGAGTGTAGGGTATATTCTGCAGTTTCTTTGGAGAATTTGAAAGTATCAGTAATTCAGGGACAGAATACCATGGCCCGGGTTAAGACAGTGCCTTTAGTGAGCAGAAAGGAAAGGGAAGATTTACAAAATCCGTGGGAACTCTGCCGTCTTGTGCTTCTGATTTAGAAGGTAAAGGGGAATAATAGGCATCATGCATGAATTGAAGGACTGGCCAAAAGGTAATTTTTATTTGGTTTGTTTAGGTTTTTATTTTATGACAGCCAGTGAGAGATAAGGAGCCGGGTTTATTCAGATTACTAGAAAAGGTAGGAGGAAAACCAGCAAAGGTTTAAGATGCCTTAAATTATTGTTTTGAAAGAATTGTCACTCACTAGTATATAGTCTCAGGTTTGTCTTTTGAATTAGTTCTTATCTAAATGCTTCTTTAAAAGTTGTAATTAAAGTATTCTTTGTTACATAGCTCAAAAGACGTCTGACAAGAAATGCGATGAGACCAGAGTGATGATCTTCTCTTCATTTCGAGATAGTGTTCAAGAAATTGCAGAAATGCTTTTACAGCATCAGCCAGTTATTAGAGTAATGACTTTTGTTGGCCATGCCTCAGGGAAAAGCATGAAAGGTTTTACCCAGAAGGAGCAACTGGAGGTAATTATTTTTGGAGATGATCAATATAAAAATAAAATTGATTAGCTTTGCACTTATGAGTTTTTGTTTTAAATCAGTACTCAGTTGGCTACATCTTAAAGATAATTTTATAGTAAATACATAAATTAAACTAGGCATATTTGGAAAGATCAAAAAAAAGTGTTTTTTGTGATTTTGAGACTTTTTTTAAAGAGTATAATCGTTAAGCAGAAAGGTTCTGGAATCATACTATGTAGGTTGGAATCCTGGCTCTTCCACTTATAAGTTTCTTTACTTCCTGTGCCTCAGTTTTCCTTTTCTGTAAACATATTCCATAGAGCTATTGTAAGCATTACATGAAATTGTACTGTAGAGCTTTCAATAAATGTTTCCTATTTACCTTGTCACTTTAGTTATTTATTCCAAACAAATAATAAGCTTATCACTTTTTTCTGTTATCTAAAAATCTTAACTTAAAAATATGATCAGAGGAAACTATGGTGGTGTTTAAGGTAGCTTTATGCTCTGAATATTGTTCATGAATTTTCTGAGTGCTATGATATGTTTTTTGGGAAATTTTAGACTGTTGATTTTTATAAACTGTATACAGGTTTTCGCAGATTAGCTATAGGTCTATACTTGAGTAGTCTCTGACAATTAGGTATGTCCTTAATGTCGAATTCATTTTGAAAGATCCTTTCTTGATTCTGAAACATTAATAGATGAGGACTCCTGTTACTTAAATACTTCTTATACCCGTCCCCACTGTACTCAAAAGAGTCTGTTTAAGCAAACTGGATCTGGTAGAGAGAGTCTAGGAGGTTCTCCTGAGTCTGAATGTGACACTTTTCCCTATCTCAAGTCTAATAGGTACTCTGAAGGGTTCAGACATCTACTGGGTGATTACTACTAATGTTAACATTTATATATGGATGAAAAACGAGGTGAATTTCTACCTGAGAGGTCAAGCATTTTGAAATACCCATAGTCCCCAACCTGGTCTCTGAGCAATTTCATTATTACCCAGAGTCATTTCCTGAGTTTGTCAGGTACCATAAGAAACCTTGTAGATTTTATTGACTTTGTCTTTTACTCACTTTTATCAATAACATTTTTATGTAGGCCAGGGTAACAACCCTTTTTGTTATTCCTATACGTCATTGCTTTCATAACATCAGTTTTATTCTGAAATAAGCTTTCAAGCAAATAGTTGTAGTTGAATTATTCATTTATCTAGAAACAAGGGAAGAAGTCACAGAGGAAGTGGGGGGCTGGATTCTTTAGGACCTTATAGGTCACTTCCATTTTCATGACTTTGGCTTTTAGTCTGAGTAAGATGAGCAGAAGCCCTTGGAGAATTTGGAGCAGAGGAGGGTGGTGGCCTGACTGATATTTTAAAAGAATCACACTGGCTGCTGTCTTAAGAGTAAACTATAGGGACTAAGGGTGAAAGTAGGAAGATCAGTTGGGAGATTTATCACAATAATTCAAGCTAAAGATGATGGTGGCTTGGACTAGGGTGGTAGCAGGGAAGGTTGTGAGAAAAGACTGGATTCTGGATATATTTTGAAAGTCAAGTTTACAGTACTTATTGACGAATTAGAGTGGGATGTGAGATAAAGGAGTATGAAGAGAGACTGTAAGGTTTTTGGCCTGAGCAACTGAAAAGAGTGGTTTTTAACTAAGATGGATAAGACTGCAGGAATAGCAAGTTTTGTAGAGAATATTAGTTTGGTTTTGGACAAATTAACTTTGCCATGCCTATGAGATTAGTGGTTTTCAAACTTTCAAAACTGATGGAGGACCAGTTCATTTCTGTTCAATACATCACAGACAGATACCTTCGAACATTACAATAAAAAAGAATTACTAGAAAAGTAAAATTAATGAAAAACAAAGTTCATGTCTAAATTTTTTTTTTATTATTACAGTCAGCAGATGTGGAATAACTCTGTCAAGTTTCTAAACCCTTACTCTTAATTTTTGTAGTCTTGTCAGCCGGTTATAAACAGTTTGTGAACCAGTAATAAATACTTCATGGACTGCTCTTTGAGTAACACTGTTTTAAACATCAAGTAGAGATGTTAAATAAACAATTGAATATATGTCTTGACTTCATTGGTTCATGGAAATATGTATTTGGGAATCATCATCATATAGATGAAACTGGATGAAATAACCAAGTAATGGAGTGAAGATAGAGAAGATGTCCAAAGACTGAGTCCTGGGTAATCAGAACAAGTGGCTAGTGAAATAGGAGAAAGACCAGGAGAGTGTGGTATCTTGGGGCCAAATGAGGAGGAAGAGGTGATTAAATGTATAAATGCTCCTGGTAGATCATATAAGATGATAACTGGGAATGGACTATTGGAATAAGAGAGAAGGCAAATGACCTTGAAAAGAGCATTTTCAGTGGAATGATGGGCCAAGCCACCATTGAGAAGAGCTGGAGATAACAAGTATACAAGTCTTTCAAGGATTATTACTATAAAGAAGAACAGAGATGGAAGTAGTTTTTTGTTTGTTTTATGTTGAGATATATAATAGTATGCTGGTATGCTGATAGAATGACCAGCTGAGAAAGAAAAATTGATGATAGAACAGAGAGAAGAGTATTGCTGGAATGATCTTTGAGTAGATAAGGGAAAAGAATGGGAAACTTTGGGGATTGACCTTAGTTAAGAACAGGGATAGCTTGTCCAAAACCATAGGAGGGGAAGGTAAACTATACAGGCACAGGTGGAGATGGGTAGGTAAATGTGGCAGTGATACCTTGTGGAAGGTTTTTTTGATTCCTCAGTTTTTGTCATGTCACCAACTGAGAGTGAGGGTGGGGAGGAAATGTGAGAATTTTGATGAGAGAGGAGGGAGGAGGAAGCAGTTATCCAGGAGAATGTGGAGAGTGAAAGGATTAAAGTAATATAATATGATGTTCAGATAGCACTAAGGGCTCACTCAAGGTGAGATATTATGAGTTTAAAGTGTAACCAGTCAGCATGGTTGGTGTTTTCCTTCAGCCACATTCAACTCCGTAAATATAGGCTCAGACTAGGTGGAAAGTGGGATATAATCAGTGTTGCAGTTTAGTCAGGAATATGGAGGAGAGGGAAGCAAGGGAGTGGGTTATAAACTAGAGTGTAGTGTAAACAGCAAAAAAATGCTGGGATTTGTAGATTATAAATCCTGGTGGAAGTTACTTAATCATTTACTCCTTTCTTTGATTAATTAAACAACTTCTGGTTCATATTTATTGTTCAAACTCCAGGGAAATTAATATCAATCCTAGGCAAATAAATAACAATTTCGTTTATGCCTGCTACTAAAAAGGAAGTTCTTTGACATCCTTTGTTAATCTACTAATTATTTATATTAAAGAATTAATTTTTTTTACAACTATAGCTCTGTGGGCTATTTATTTATTGATTGATCTAGGCAACAACAAGGACATCTGATTTATTAAGTTACATACAGAAAATATTAGGTCAGTCTTTCCTTGGCTTAATGTCATTACAGATTCCAAAGGGAAATGAATTATTCTTAACTTTTAATCGTGACCACTGGTTCTCCCTGTACTCTGAGTTTTTCCATCTTGAAGGAAAACTCTTTGACTAGTATTACTGGAAAGGTTTACAAGAGGATTTAACACGATGAACTTATATTTATTATTGTACTTTTAAGGTGATTGTTTTAAACCGTAGAACTATCTTAAGGATTAAGATAATAGGTTTAAATGCTGATGATTATTATTATAGAATAGTAGAATGTTTGAGCTTGAAAGGACTTTGTGGTCTTTGGTCATAGGTCCATAGCTATTTCTGTACTTTGATAGAGTTCATATTTCCTTTTTGTGTTCCCCGAATATGTTCTCCTGAAATTCACTTTTTATATATGAGGTCTGATAACTATCCTTCATACTAACCATGTTGTTCAGGCATTCTTATATTTTAATAGGCATTTATAAAGGTATTAGTCAAAAGCATGACTGATTTCTCTGGAATACCATCATTTAATTTTTGTTTCTATTCTCTATCTATCTATTGACCATGATCTTATTTAATGACCACCACTACTACTATTCTACCATCCATAAACCTGCAGCATTGATGTGTGTGTGTGTGCGCGCGCGTATGAAGAAACTGAGGCTCAGAGCAGTTGAGAACTAAGTTTATAAGGCTTAAGGAAACTTCAGAATGTTTGTTGACTTTTTCATTAACTCATTGTCACGCTAATGTAGTTTCATTAACTTTATCGGAGAGAAATCCTCGTGAAGGGGAGAAAAAATAATTTTTCCTCTACCCTTCCGAGTTCTTAACTGAGACCTCTGTAATAAAAGACAGATTAACAAGAGAAAAACAAACAGAAGCTTATTAACATGTATACCTCATGTATGCATAGGAGTTACTGAGGGAAAAATGAGTAACTCCTTGAAATGGCTTATAATTCAGATTTACATATCTTATGGGGAAAGAGGAGAGGCCTGCGCAGGGGAGAGTAAATGATTTTTAGGGAAGATGAATGGGGCCTTAAAAGAAAAGATGGGAGGTATGATAGCTTGTGATAAAGTTTGTCTGGATGCGGTGTGGACTTTCAGTCTCTTAAGTTAATTTTCCCTGGTTGATGAAACTCCTGGGGAAGGGGTTTATGACAGTCGAGTTCCTTCTGGAGGATCTGCTTCTAGACAGATAAAGGAAGTTCAGAGAAAGCCTCTCCCTGCATTTGCTGTTTTTGAGTGCCTGTAGCTCAAAACAATCAATATACCAAAGCAGCATAGGTTGGGGCAGCATGTTCTAAACTCCTACAGTCATATTTTGGGGTGGTATATTCTGCTACCCTTCAGTGGAATGAAGTATAAAAGGTAAAATATGAATTCTGTTTTTTTAATTAAAAATTTTCTATTGAAGTATAGTTGATTTATACTGTTGTGTTAATTACTGCTGTACAGCAAGGTGATTCTGTTATACGTATATATGCATTTTTTAATATTCTTTTGCATTATGGTTTATCATAGGATATTTAATATAGTTCTCTGTTCTATACAGTAGGACCTTGCTGTTTATCCATTCTATATATAAATGCTTGCATTTGCTAACCCCAGCCTCCCACACAATCCCTTCCCCAACCTCCTCCCCCTTGGCAGCCCCAAGTCTGTTCTCTATGTCTGTGATTCTGTTTCTATTTAAAATATAAATTCTGGAAGTAATAAAACATGCTTACTTTAGCAATAGTTTAATTATTAAGCTTACTATTATTGTTAAATTGACTAACAATAAATTTAGGTCTAGGATATGATAAATAGCAGTAATTGCTCTGGACTAAAAATATTATCTGTGGTTTCTCATTCATGTGTAAATTGTTAGCCAATTTTGGAATCTTTTGGAATCTTAACTATTATTAAAGCAAAGGAATTGGGACTGCCCTTTGCATTTTACCACAGTGTCTTTAGGCTGATATTACCTTTTTGCCACTTCTTTTCCTATTTGATAGTATTTTGGGTGCTGATTTTTAATCTGATTACAGGGGCAAATTAGAAAAGTATACTTTGATCTACAATTTTCTTATACTTACATCTAGTTATTTTTAAATCATTTTAATTTTAGGTGGTGAAACAATTTCGTACTGGTGGTTATAATACATTGGTTTCTACTTGTGTTGGTGAAGAAGGTTTGGATATAGGAGAAGTTGATCTTATAATATGTTTTGACGCCCAGAAGAGCCCAATTCGTCTTGTGCAGCGAATGGGTAGAACTGGCCGCAAGCGTCAAGGCAGGATTGTTGTTGTCCTTGCCGAAGGACGAGAAGAACGTGTAAGTAGATGTGTGGAAAAGTAATTTGACAATTGAAATTTGAGGATCAGAGCCTAAAGACAGGTATCAGCCTTTTAACATTCAAAGTCTAAACAATCTGTAGGTAATTGTGATTGATTTTTGTTTTCTTTTGCATTAGTTTCTGCCTGTTCTTTTCCTGTAATTGGGAGAATTTTTTTTTTTTTGTGGCACACGGGCTTAGTTGCTCCGCGGCATGTGGGATCTTCCTGGAGCTGGGATCGAACCCGTGACCTCTGCATTGGCAGGCGGATTCTTAACCACTGCGCCACCTAGGAAGCCCGGGGAGAATTTTTGACTGAATTCAGTTTTAATATAATTTTTATCCATATAAAGAAACACATTTTTGTACTTCAGTATTAATTTAGAGATACTTAGATACAAAAATCAATACATATTACTTTGTCTTACTATTTCTCTGTGTTTCTAAGACCTGCTTTTTGTGTTTGGTTGTCTTTTGTTTTTTAACGACAGTGAAATGAGAATGGTTTTTACATTTTAAAGAGTTTCCTAAATCAGTCAACCTACCAACTAACCAACCAACCAACAGACAGACAAGAATATGCACCAGGGATAATGTGTAGCCTGCAAAGCTAAAATATTTACTTTCTGACCCTTTATGGAAAAGTTTGCTAATGTCTATTCTAAGTAATAAGGGTCTTGAATGGTATTCATACTCTGCTGTAATGTTGGGTGACAGGTTTTCCTAAATATGATGTATCAATACATAATATTATTTTGTGTATGTACACTAAAGTCTTAACTAACTTTTGTAGCTGAGTGGAACTGTTTCTATGTTTAAGTAAATAGTTTTACTTTAAGATTTTTTTCATAGTGATAGTTTAAAAAAATTGATTTAAAATGTTTTATAAACTCTTTGAAAATCATCCTGAAAAGTGAATTTTTTTCCCCCTCAATACTTTTCATGTGATTCTAGCATATTCTTACCTAACATCCAGTTTATCTATAAAATGATTCCCATAAATGAAACGTCTGGCAGCTTTTAAAAGCCTGTATGTTATCACTGAGTGGAGTTGGATTCTAACTAATTGTATTAGGCAACTCACTTAACCTCTTTATTCAGGTGTTAGTTTTCTTATCTGTTAAATAGTCACAATGGCCCACATTTGATGAGTACCTGCTCTGTGCTGAGACAGTGTTCCAAATGTTTCAGATGATTATTTTATTTAAATCCTGTCAACAACCCTGTAAGGGCAGTACTAGTGCTTTTCTGATTCTATACAGTAAAGAAAATTGACATGTAGAGAGTTGAAGTAACAAGCTGAAATAAGAGAGAATAGTATTTTTTCAAAAAGCAATTTACACTTGTATATAAATATCAGCCTTATTCAAAAACAGCAAAATATTAAATAAAAAGTAATTTCCTTTGTACAACAGTTATAAGTTAAGCTTTTATAATAATAAATTTTGAAATGATTTTCATTGAGTTGATTAAACAGGCTTCAAATTTAAGACAACAGATATTCTATTCTTCAAGTATTTAAGTGGATCAGAATTTACTGTTTAGAATAAACTCAGACTAATATAATAACTGCTTGTCGTGGCTAGGTGATTATTATAGAAATAATGCGATTTGATATTTATTTGTTTTTGCAGACTTACAATCAAAGTCAGTGCAACAAAAGAAGTATTTATAAAGCTATTTCAGGTAATAGGCAGGTCCTTCATTTTTACCAAAGAAGTCCACGAATGGTTCCTGATGGAATCAATCCACAGTTACATAAGATGTTCATCACACATGGTATCTATGAACCAGAGAAGCCTTCTCGGAACTTGCAGCGAAAGTTCTCTCTCTTTCCCTATAGGAATGGTAAATAAAATTTTTCACATCTGAGACATGTATGTGTTTTTCTGTTGTTCGTTAGCAGGTCATATGCTGATATTTTTCTTCTATGAGAGACTCAGCATACAATCTAGATGTTATAGGTGTTCACTTTGAGAAGGGTGAGAGATGGTTAACGTGGCAAAGGGAAGGAGACATCATCAGTTCAGAAAGAAACTCAGTGTTGGGAAAATTAACAATATCTTACCAGCCCAGAAAATCCTCTTTACAAAATGTAGAAAGAAAGGAAATAGTCTTGTTATTGAATAGGCATTAAGCCATATTACAATGTGCATTGTGAGCAATCCACTAAGATAATACAAAGACAGAAATTCTACCCTATTCATCCAAGCAGTCACAGTCCTTTACATCATTTTCTTAAGATTAACAGTAACTTGTCTTTATATAAGAGGACATTTGCTCTATATTCCTTCATAATTCATTCCAAATTCACCTAGTAATTTAGATAGTCATTTGTGTTAGCTAGTTGCCTTTATCCAAAGAATTAATAAAACTTCCTTGAGTCTATGACAAGCAGGTAGGGACAGCTCAGAGAAATGCATCAAGGCTTAACTCCCCAGGTACATGGTAGATAAGGACACTATCCTCCTTGATGTTTAGATTTTGAAGAGATGGCTCCTAGGTCCTTAAGAAAATCACTTCTGGTTGAAAAGCTGGCTAGAGGCTTGCTTTGCCTTTACAAAGATTTGCATATGTATCAAAGGGTTAAATAAAGGATTTAGGAACATTAAGTATCTCTGGAATTGCTCCCAGAAAAGGGGAGGGGGAATGGTTTATTTCTCTCTCTGCAGAGAAGATTTTCTTTCTTTCTTTCTTTCCTTCTTTCTTTTTCTTTTTCTTTCTTTCTTTCCTTTTCTTTCTCTTTCTTTCTTTCTTTCTTTCTTTCTTTTTCTTTTTCTTTCTTTCTTTCTTTCTTTCTTTCTTTCTTTCTTTCTTTCTTTTTCTTTCTTTCTTTCTCTTTCTTTCTTTCTTTCTTTCTTTCTTTCTTTCTTTCTTTCTTTCTTTCTCTCTCTCTCTCTCTTTCTTTCTTTCTCTCTCTCTCTCACTCTCTCTCTCTCTTTCTTTTTTTTTTTAACTTTACTGTTTCACCAGATGGTGGTGAAGTTAGACTAAGCTGTTGGTGATATTGAGTCAGTAAGAAAAAAATACTTTGATGCCAGGGAAAATAGTAATGACAGTGCTAGCTTAAGAACTGTAGAGATTTTGGTGATATCAAGATATTATCTTGAAATATTAGCACTATAAAACTGAGAAACAAAACAGGTTTTGTTTTTTGTTTTTTTAAATTTAATCTTTAAGGAAGGCTTTTAAAGAATCATAAATTCATGTAGTTATATTCTAAGATTTGGAAGAAACCTTGAGTCATCTGGTCCAACTACCTACCAAGGTAGGGATGTTTTCTGTAGCTTTCTTGTTAAATGTATATCCAGCCTCAACTTGAATATCTCTGTGAATGGAAATTGTATTCTTTTATGGTTCATGCCATTGTTGAGTAGTCCATATAGAAGAAGACCCTCTGTTGAAAAAAAAAATCTGTCTTTGTACCTTTTTCTCATTGATTTAGTTTTGGCATTGTCAACTGAAAAAAAATGCACAACGTAAAAGTTGAGACTTACGTTTTATTCAGGGCATTGCTGAGGACAGTAGCCTGAGAAGGCAGCCTCTCAGATAGCTCTGAGGGACTGTTCCAAAGAGGTATAGGAGGAGCGTATAGGAGTTTATATAGGAGTTTTTGCTGAAAAAAACCTAGTAGTTGAACATCAAAAGATTACTGCTGGGCTTCCCTGGTGGCGCATTGGTTAAGAATCCGCCTGCCTATGCAGGGGACACGGGTTTGAGCCCTGGTCCGGGAAGATCCCACATGCTGTGGAGCAACTAAGCCCATGCGCCACAACTGCTGAGCCCACGTGTCACAGCTAGTGGAGCCCACGCATCTAGAGCCCATGCTCTGCAACAAGAGAAGCCAGCACAATGAGAAGCCTGTGCACTGCAATGAAGAGTAGCCCCCACTCATCACTCCTAGAGAATGCCGTGCGCAGCAACCAAGACCCAATGCAGCCAAAAATAAATAAAATAAATAAATTTATAAAAAAAAAGGTTACTGCTAATCACAAAAAAACAGACATCTCAAGTTAATGATTTTAGTGCCTTTTTATGTATCGGAAAATACTTTGTTATGCATCTTAACTATCTAGGGCCAGTATCCTGTTTTTCTCCATCCTGAAACCCCCTTGGGGGCAGCTGCAGTGGCTGATGGCCCAACAGCCTTTGTTTACTGAAATGGCAGGTGACTTTCTTTGCCCACAGCTTCTAGACACAAAGAGTGGATTTGGTCTGTGGTTTACGTAGGTGGCTGTTCTTTATATACTTGAAGATAGTACCTCACACATTTGTTCAACTGATTGTTCTACTGGTTTTCATTACTGTGAAGTTTCAAAGTTCTTTCCCTCCTAGGTACCTGCTTTGGACTCACTTAAATTTGTTATTGTTCTTTCCCTTAACTCAGACCCATTAATCATTGTTTTTTGGATATGCCTATTAAACCTAATGCAAATCCACTTAATAGGAACATACCTGTCAGTTTACAAGACTTTGCCAAGTTTTTGGTTAAAATGAAAAGATAGTATATTTTTTGAATTCTCTTGAATTTATTAAACGAATAATAGCATCAAAACTTGATTAAGTTGGCATACATTTTTCTTAGTGGTCATTTTATTTTTATAAATGTTAATTAGCCATATGTTTAATGATTATTTCTAAAATGTTACTAGAGATGGATGGTAAAAGTCTAGAACCTGTCCTTTTTAAAAATTGAGATAGTATTAACTCATGTTCATTTTTCTGTGCTTTTTTTCTTCCATTTTCTCCGATTTTTCAAGTGTCAGTGATTCATCCTGCCAAGATAGTGTGTATGAATGTTATCTTCTGTGTATTAGTATATAATTCATTTGGGCTTAGGGGGTCTCAATTTATTTAAAGTGACTAGGAGAATGGAATACCTTTCTATTTCAAAAGTCTTAGCGCCTCAAATTGCTGTATCTGAAAGGGACCTGAGAGATCACCTAGTTCAAACCCCTTATTTTACAAAAGATTTCTATATAATATTTGGGAATAGCTAAAAGAGGAGTCTCCCGATTCCTAATTCAGTAGTCTTTCTGATTTTTCTTTTTTTTTTTCCTCATCTGTATTGGGACCAGAGTTATAGCTTTATATTTTTTATCCTTTACATATTGGTGATTATTTTCCTTTATAAAGATTATGGAAATAAAAAAGGGTTAATTTACTATACATTTTTTAAAAAGTATATTATGTTATTTTTTAAAACAGTAGGTCTTTCTGTCCCCTTTCAACTGCCACCCCCCTCCCCCCGCCCTCCATTAGACTTAAACTAAAACACTTTTTTTAAATGAATTTATTTATTTATTTATTTATTTATTTGCTGTGTTGGGTCTTCGTTCCTGCACACGGGCTTTCTCTAGTTGCAGCAAGTGGGGGCTACTCTTCATTGTGGTGCGCGGGCTCCTCATTGCTGTGCCTTCTCCTGTTGTGGAGCACAGGCTCTAGGTACGTGGGCTCAATAGTTGTGGCTCACAGGCTCTAAAGCGCAGGCTCAATAGTTGTGGCACACGGGCTTAGTTGCTCCGTGGCATGTGGGATCTTCCTGAGCAGGGATCAAACGCGTGTCCCCTTATCGGCAGGCAGATTCTTAACCACTGCGCCACCTAGGAAGCCCACTAAAACACTTTTTAGTCTTGGCATCTACCCTGCCCTGCACCAGTTTCAGATAACTCTTCTGATAATGTTATAATAGAATCATGATACTAGTTCATTTGTGAGTTTTCTGTTTCCTGCCAGGTCTTAGACAACAAAATGGAGAGAGTCCAAAAGAAACCAGGACTGAGAGCCTAGCTGCTTGCTGATATTTTACTAATGAAGTCATTACCAAAGGTTAGCTCTAGATAGAAGGGTGCACAAGTACTTTCAAAGAGTTGAGAGAAGTTTAGGAGATATGTAGAAGCAGGAAGTGATAACCGGAGTGTATATATGAAGAACACTAATTTTAAGGAATAGTGGTTTAGCAGAGACGAGTAGATATAAACAGGTAGAGTGTTTGAGTTGATGTCATATATTTTGTGTTTGCCTGGCAGATTTTTTTAAACTTCTTTTCAATTATTTTTTAAACTTATAGGAATGAGGCAGAGTAATTCAAAAAATGATTGGTTCTTATCAGAAGAAGAATTTAAATTATGGAACAGACGATACAGATTGAGAGACACTGATGAAATTAAGGAAATAACATTGCCTCAAGTTCAGTTTCTATCTTTACAAAATGAGAACAGACCAGTAAGTTGAACATGTTTTCTGATGCTCTTTATAACGTGCAATAGCTTTGGGAGTAAAGAGAATGAATGTTCATGATCAGAATGTCAACTTATGTAAAACTTAAGAATGTAAGCAGTTTACAAAAGAATATTAAATTCTAACTTGGGAAAAATGCTAATTTTCTTGTATTTCCTATTGTATATATATTTTTACATGATTGTAGTATAGTTACATAAGTTCTGACCTTTATTACTTTCTGCATATGAACATTTATGTGTAGGTGTAATTTATATGATTGTTATGTTACTCTGCAGTGTACCATACTTTGGCTGTTTACCTGTTGTGTTTTAGAATTATTTTCAGTGTATTACTAAAATAAAATTATGCTGTCATGAGAATCTTTGTACAAATTTAGTTTTTAATTTTTGTTTTGAAAGTATAGTAAAACTTTAAATTGGATCTTAGACTTGTTTATTTTGTTTATTATGAACAAATTATTGATGAACTTAATGAAGGTCAAGAGAATTGATCAAAGATTACGTATATACCTAGAGAACTGAAGAAACAGCCTCAAGGAGGATTCCTTTGGGAAGATTTATAGGGCTAGAAAAATATGGCTCTTGAGAATTTGTATTTTATTCAGTAACAGGGAAAGTGAGGAATCGCAGCAGGCATGAAGAATTGGGATCAGTATCACTGAGAGATTATGAATGCCTCTTTATTAGATTATAGAATATAAATCTAGCAAAATAGTAATTTTGAAGTTACACATTTTATTAAATAGTTGCTCTTAACATGGGACTATATAAACGGGAATATGGCCAAGTAGTAACTCATGTAATATTTATTTGTGTATTTCATTTTTAATGACACATTGCTTTCTAATTTTATAAGCAATACATGTAACAGTTATTTTAAAAATGAATTTAAAAGGGATCTTGTTACTTTATAAAATTATTTTTTTTCTCTTGACAATACCTAAATGAATTAAAATTCTTTACAGTAGGCTGATTATCTATATATCAAGTATTTTTTAATGTGTGTGAAATCTGAGTATGTGTGTTTTTATTATGTTAAATTGTCATTAACCAAGACTCAAGAACCAACCATTGGAATTCGTCAGCTCTCTCTCTCTGAGTGGAGACTGTGGCAGGATCATCCTTTGCCTACATATCAGGTTGACCATTCAGATCGATGTCACCATTTCATAAACATCATGCAAATGATAGAAGGAATGAGACATGAAGAGGTAGGGTTCTACTGTAACTTTCTCTTTCCTGTATGATAGTGGAATTAGGATACTTTATCTTTATTCTTCTTAATTTGAAGTCATTATGATAAGAAACAGGTATTATAAACAATCATAGCTAGACTATTTTTGTTTTTCTATATACCTTCTAGTGATCTCAGTGAGGAACTAGTTTTCTGTCTTAGGAGAAGTAGGCCTAATTAGAAGAATGTCATCTGTGAATATTGATAGACGAGAGTAATACTTTAATGTTTTTAATGATTTAAAAACATTTTATTTTTAAATTTTTTTGGCCACACTGCACAGCTTGTAGGGTCTCAGTTCCCTGACCAGGGACTGAACCCGGGACCCGGCAGTGAAAGCACGAGTCCTAACCACTAGACCTCCAGGGAATTCCCGTTTAATGATTTATATAAACTGTAAAACTAATTTAGGATTCTTGTTAGAGTGGGATCTATTGAAATGTTCTCTATCATATGGGTCATTTGGTATGTCTCTTTTATCCTGGTGATAGTTTGGAGAATTAGTGATTTCTTGAGCAGTTTCCTAGTTATTCTTCCTTGAGAGAGTTAGAGTGATGAACCTAGTATGAGTGTGAAATCCAAAATGCTTGGGTTAGAATCCCAACTTTACCCCTTACTAATCGTGCATCACTAAGTTACTTAACCTCTTTGTGCCTCAGTTTCATCTGTAAAATGCGGATAATGATAATACTTTCTTCATAAGGTTGTTGTGAGGATTAAGTGGCTTAATACACGTAAAGCAATTCGAATAGTAACTGGCACATAGTAATTACTCAATAGATTGTAGCTGCTATTTTTGTTAGCTGTTGTTCATGAATACATATAAATAAAGTAATTATTTGTGGATCCCAGCAAAACCTGTGTATCAAAGTGACACATTTATTTAGTACCTTCTACATAGCATGGTTTGTTCTAGGCCCTGTGGCTACATTAGCGAAGAAGCCAGATAAAATATTCTATAGGGAGCATGTATCTTTGCAGGGAGACAGACATTCTCACACTAATATTTAGTGTATTTTTTATTCAATAAGTGGAGGATTAACTGCTTAAGTCCCTGAATAGTAGAGGAATCCTGACTAAAGTGGCATTCGTGGCAAGAGGGAAGGATAAGTCAGGGATGGTGGGGACTGTAATTTTAGATTTAGAGATAAGTAAGACTTGGAAATTCACTGGAAGAGTTCTTGGGAAATTTGTTAAAAATAGTATATTCTAGCTTACAGCCCAGAAGACATACAGGTACCATTATTTCAGATATTTTTAAAGCTGTTCTTAGTTTACCTTCATCTAGAGAGTAAATTTAACATATGTATGTATGTTTTTCATTTATATGTATTAATTTCTTAAATACCTATTTTTAGAAAATTAGAATAATTGTTCAATTAAATGCTAGAAGTTAAAAAACAGTGTTTATAATCATATTTTACATATTAATTAAATTTGCACCTCCTAGAAATAGTTACCATCAGTCTCTCATGTACTAAGTAGTGGGAATACAAAAATATTAACTGATAAAAGATAATTTATGATAATTTCATGGTAGTGTCATTTCTAATTTTGTTTGACTAGGAATAAGTTTTAAGGTATAAAAGAAAGTCATTTGAATAATGTAATATTGTTTAGAAAATATTTTAACAGAGTAAAACTTATCTCTTAGTATTGTTTTTTTGTTTTGCTTTCCTGTGACTTTCATTTTCCTTCTTTATAGGGAGAATGCAGCTATGAATTGGAAATTAAATCTTATTTACAAATGGAAGATGTTAGGTCAACATCTAGTGCTCCCAGGAGAGAATATAATCCTTTTGCCAATGGCACCTTTACTGGTAACAAGAAATCTTCATTTACAAAGAATATAAATCAAGGCAAATCATTCTCAATGACAGAATCTGGTGAAGAATGTGCTGAAATTTTTAAACAAATTCATATCAAACCTACTAAAATTGCTTCTCTAAAAAAAAAGGCTTCTAAAGAACTGAGAAAAGATCAACCTAAAAAAGAAAATAAGGATGTTGTCATGGAGCCTTTAGATGCTGATGGCCGTTCTGCTGCTGAAAGTATTTTTCAGGTAGACCTGCTAAATGATAAAAGGGCGTCACATGCAGATGGAGTTGCTGCCACATGTGCTGTCAGTGAAAATGTAGGCAATCAGTCTTGTGGATTATTAACAGATCCTCAGTTTACAAGTAAATCTACTAGTTCATTTACTGGAAATATTTTAGATTCTGGTTATAGCAGTTTCAGTGATGAGAAATCTCTTTCATCTAGCATATTTTTTCCATTTGAGGATGAGCTTGATATAGCTAGAACAGATGATCAATTTTATAATTGTCGTTCATTAACGAAAGAGGTGCTAGCTAATGTAGAGAGATTTCTATCTCATTCTCCTCCACCTCTCAGTGAACTCGCAGATTTGGAATATGAAATTTCTAAGGGTTCTGCATTTGAGAACTTGCTTTTTCTACCCTCCACAGAGTGTTTACAAAATGATAAAGCCACATGTTTGTTGTCACATTCAGCTGTAAATTCTCAACAGAATTTAGAATTGAATTCACTTAAATTTATTACTCATCCTTCTGAAAAAAGTTGCCTTTATGGTACAACGAATGATAAGATTTCTGCTGAGCCAAGCTTCTGTGACTATGGTAAAGTACATAAAGATATTAAAAATGAACACTTAGTATCCAACCATCATATTCAAAGAAACGCTGGCCCGCCAGAGTATTTTGTTGAAGGAGAGAATCATGATGTTGATAACAGTGGCCTCCCAATATTGCATACTGATCCAGATGAGAGTTTACTGTTATTTGAAGATGTTAATACAGAGTTTGATGACGTGAGCCTTCCTCCCTTGAACAGTAGATGCAAGTCTTTATGTGTGTCAGACAAAACTGCTGTAAGTGAAACGGCACTGGTCTCTCGGTTCTTAATTTCTGATGAACTTTTGTTAGGCAATAATTCTGAACCCCAAGATCAAATTATTGGTGATACTAACAGTTGGAAATCTCATGAAGATTTGAGAGGTGTACATGAGGAAAAACTGAAGAATGATGAATACGGTTTTGACTGCTCTAAGGATTTGTTTTCTGTGACCTTTGATTTAGGATTTTGTAGTCCAGATTCTGATGATGAAATACTAGAACATGCATCAGACACAAATAAGAATAAAATTTTAGATCATCTATCTGGAAGATGTTTAGACATTAAGGAGATAAATGATGCAAATTATGTCTCAAATCAAGCAGTAGTATCAAGAGACCAGGTTGATAGTTCTACAACTATAACCATTACTAACGCATCAAGTGAAGATAAGCGGAGTCCAGCTTTTCCCCTTTTTCCAATGAATGCAACAAAAAATAAAGAATTTATGTCTCCTGGTTATTCTCAGTTTTCATTGCCAGTAGGAGAGAAAGTTATGAGCACACCACTTTCTCAATCAAACAGATTGAACTCATTTTCTAAGAAGAGAACAGAAATGGCTAGGAAGTCGGATTCTAATATGGGAAAAGTAAATTTACAGAGTTTCCAAGAAATGTTGAATTCAACTTTTGATGATTTAGGACTTTCTATAGAAAAGTCTAAAAGCAGGGAACAAGTCAGTCTGCATCAATCCTGCCATTCTGCTAAAGGTAAGATTCCCTCTTTATAAAACACAAATCTTTCTGGAATGATTACTTTGGATCATATTCTGTAATTTTCCAAAATGTAATTTCTCAGTGTATGGTGTATTGAATTAGGTAATTGATGTACTATATATTTAAGTTGATGCTTACTGATACAGGATTTATTTTATCCACATATATTTATGGCATGCCTGCCATAGGAAAGGTATTGTGCTAGACACAGTGAAGTGTAGACATGTAAGATTTGGCTCTAGCCCTTTATTGTAAAACACAAACAAGTGTGTGACATATATATTTGAAAAGATATCAGTAAAATGTGGCAATAACTGCCAAATGAATAATAAGGTGGTGGACATTTAGGAGGTTCAGAAGATGAAAACGTTTTGAACTGAATTAGATTGGAAATGTTGACTTTAAATGTAGGTTTTCATTTTGGCTCCTCAGGGATATTCATGAGTTGGATATGTTGAAAATAATCAAGAGAGGATTTGGATGTTATAAAATGATGAAAACAAAGGGAAAGAAGGAAAGTGTAAGATTTTGGGGAGATAGTATAAAGTAGAGGATTTATATAGCAAAATTGAGAAATAAGACTGTATTTGGGAGATTGAGGTAAGACCATAGACGAGCTATAGGAATCTTTGGATCTCTGTAATCTAATTCTACAGAAAACCCAGAAAATAGATGTTTAGTATGAATATGATTTATGTATCCTAGATCCTGTTATAGAACTCAACTCTACTTTGTGTATAGATTATTATAGCAGGCCATTTATGAATTTTATTCTTTATGTCTGAGGAAAAAGAGTAGTTGTAGGATAAAGCGACAATTTCCTTTGTAAATCTTTTTCTTATCTATTCTCAGCATTGAGAGCATGATTCATGAATGTTTTATTTAAGATAAGAACATTTAAAATAAGCCTGGAATTATGATTAATTTGTAAAAACTGGCTATTCTGCATAGTTTTGGGTGTACTCTGATGTGTAAATATGTTGCCTGTGATCCTTTACTATTTGCTTTAACACCTTTATATTAAGATAATTTTTCTTTGTGTCATATTTGCATTAAAACTTTTTTTCTAGCATTGTACTTACCTGCTAACCGCAGGCAATATAATTGTGAATACATATACATTAAGGAACTATTTATTAGGGAATATATACTTAGTGTTTATTATTCATTTAACTGAAATAGAAGATTTAGGGTCATCTGCCATGTTATATGTATACAATAATAGTTAATTAAGACACCACTAAAGCAGTTAAAAGGAAAGCCTCCTGGAACTGATTTGGTTACTGTAGCTGAGTCCTGCATTTAACTCTGGCTTCCATAAAAGGTAATGAAAAAAGGAAAATGAGTTGGATTATTTAGTGATCATCAACAAAGAAGATTCATTCAAGTTTATCTGTCTGGGTAGATGTTTTATTAGCATAGAGTGTGGAGACATTTACTCTGTGAGTTTGTATTAGTTTTTTATTGCTGTTTAAAAAATTACTCCCCCTAATTTTGTGACTTAAAATAATATCTCACAGATTTTGTAGTTTAGGAATTTGAGAGTTGTTTAACTGGGTGGTTCTGGCTTAGGATTTCTCATATAAGTTAAGATTTCACTTGGGATTGCAGTCATCTGAAGACTTGACTGGGCATGTAGAATCTGCTTCCAGGATGGCTTATTTGAAAGTTGGGGGTGGGGGGTGGTGGTGATGGGAGGCACATAGGAATCGCTGGTCCATAGCAATTCTAAAATCTAGCAGAGCTGAGATTGGAAGTTTCTTCATTAGTACTCAAAGCCTGGAAATAATTCTCCATGGTTCTTGGCTTTGTGCTCTGGATATTCAGTCCAATTTCATAACAGGTAACACCTGTGGAGTTTTCTCAACCTGCTTCCTTTTAGTGAAAATTTGGGGATCCAAAGGCCTCTTTTCATTTTGTACTGTCTCTGTGTCTTTTAATTGTAGCTGGCTATGTTTCTTCCTATATAATTCTCATAAATCTTTGTGGATTTCTTGTGACTCTAATTTGAGGTTCATTCCATTAGACACTAGCTATGCCCACAAATCTTTTGGAGGTAGGTCCTTCTTTACCTTTGGCTTCTCCTAAGATGTCTAGAGATAGTTCCTTAATAGGCTTAGAAGGCCTATTGTTTGAGAGGAAATGTAAGAGACATCTTTAAAATGTTTGGAGGGCCTTTTATCTGACTGAATGGTACTCTAAGGCATCACCTTTGATCTTTCTGAGGTCTTAGAGCATTTACAATTATACCCTCAAAACCATCTGGATGATAGTTTACTGGCAGTCATCTAGATAATATTTATGCCTGGAAAATTTCTTTCTTTTTTTTTTTTTTTTTGGAAAATTTCTTAATTTAACATTGTTTGCCAGCTGGAGAAGCTGGTGATTTTCAGAACCAGCAAGTCTCAACTGTTTCATGTTTGATAGTACTTTCTTTAGTTCCTCTCTCTCCTTTCACATTTTACTTAAACAGGAAGAAGCATAGCTAGTACCTTAAACATTTTGTCTGGAAATCTTCTTACTTAGATCACCTCATTCATTAGGTACATTTTATATTTTCTGTTTTACTGCAGTGTTGCTAAACTTTCTGGCACTTACATTAAGGATCCAGTTTCCTATAATTTCTGATGAGGTTTTTCTTATTTTTTCTAAGCCCTCACCCTTGGCCTCTTAAATGGCCATTAATCTTCCTACAAACAATTCCTTTGAGGCTTTTCAAGCTTTCACTAAAACTCTCCTCAAAAATCCTTTTAGCTTCTGCTCACTCTCTAGTTCTAAAGCTACATCCACAGTTTTGCTTTTTGTATGGTAATTTTCTATTTCCAGGTACCAAAATCTGTATTATTTATCTCTTGCTGCTCAACAGATTTCCCCCAAAACTTAATGGTTTAAAACAGCATATATTATCTCACCATTTCTGTGGACTAGGAATTCGAGAATGGCTTAGCTGCAAGTAGTGACTCTGGATATTTCATGAGGTTGCAGTCAAGGTGCTGGCCAGGGCTACAGTTATCTGAAGGCTTGATAAGCTTGAAGCATCGTATTGCTGTTGGTTAAGAGGCCTCAGTTTCTTACCATGTTTGCCTCTCCATAGGGTTACTTCCTCTATTATCATATAGCATCTGGCTTCCTCCAGATGAGTGAGGCAAGAAAGAGAGCAAAAATGAGGCCTCTCATGACCTAGACTCTGAAGTAACACACCTTCACTTCCATTATATTCTTTTGTTAGAAGCAAGTGACCAAGTGTGGCCCACCCTCAAGGGTAGAGGAATTATCATCCGCTTCTTCAAAGGCAGGCATATCACAGGATTTATGAACATATCTTAAAACAACCACACCACAGGGCTTTTATAGAAGGTTTCACAAAGACACAAAAAGGTGTCTTCAGTCAAAATTTTATGAAAGTGCAGAAATAGAACTTTCTCTAAGTACCTGAAAATTTGAAGGATTTGATTTCACAAGTATTTTCTTTTTAGCATTCTTTCTACCCCCAAATTTGTTGTTCCAATTACAACATTTGGGTGACTACCAACTTTTATTTTACACTGATTCACAAACACACATGTATATGTACAGATATGTACATACATACCTTAAAAAAATTTCTTCATATATTGTTTTGTAGCCTTCAACTAAAAAGAGAGTAAGACACAAAGGGCAGAAAGACGATAGTAGATTTTAGAGATGAATTCTAGAACCAGACTAATAAATTTGTCTTTTGCACTCTTTTGGACTTTTTTCAGTTAATTTGAAAAACTGAAGCTGAGTTAAATATGTGTTTATTACCAAGAGTTATCATGTCTTAATTTCTTCATGTTTTTATTTTTCTGTTGTTTTCCCATGCTGATTTTGGGCCACATTTCTAAAAAACTATCTTGTTTGAGAGTGAATAAATGTTGAGATTGCCAGAAACAATTCTTATTGTATCCATCAATAAAATAGATTGTCTATGTAGTTGACCAATTCATTTTTTTAATAAATTATAGGTGAAGAATTAACAAGCAGTGAAAGTGAAGATGATGAGATTTTCCGAAGAAAAAGTAAAAAAACAAAAGGAAATGTTTTGGAGTCCCCTGAGGTGAGTCATTAAATAATCACAGTCACATGATCACATGTTCCCCTTATTTTCTTTGTTTTTTTTTTTTGTTGTTCCCCTTATTTTTTTATTTATTAATTTTTTTTTTGGCCACACTGTGTGGCATGTGAGATCTTAGTTCCCCAATCAGGGATTGAACCCACGCCCTGTGCCTTGGAAGCACAGAGTCTTAACCACTGGACTGCCAGGGAAGTCCTTTTGTTCCCCTTAAATCTTTTTATTTTGTTAACTTTTTACATTATTTATCTACTTTATCTAGAATCAGAAGAATAGTGAAGTTGATTCTCCAATTCATGCTGTCAAAAAGCACAGGGTTCCTCCAAACAGAGTAAGTAAATAACAAATAATGTATAGTAAATAAAATCCTTTTGAAATAAACATTATAAGAGAAATATGTGTATAGATGAACATAGGTATGTTTGATCTTATATGTTTAACAGAAAAATAGATAGTAAATTCTATGTGACTGGAATTTCGGTTTTAATTTTAAACTCCTTCGAAAAACTGTCCCTGTTTTTGTCAGTACACTCCAGCAATTCAGCGAGTGTTGATTAAATACCTACTCTGTATCTATGGTGTAAGATGCTGGGGATACTATAAAGATTATCTCCTGGTATTGTTTTAAGTCTGCAATCTAATAGGAACGATAGATAAGTAAATAGATAATTTCCATATAAGTTTTTAAGTTAAGTGATAAGAAAAGATAAATCCTTAACCTAGACCTTGGGAGTTCTGGCAAGCTTCTTGAAGACAACATCTTACTTAAATCTTAAAGCATATGTAGCAGTTAGGGAAGAGAAGGGAGAAGGGAAGGCATTCCCAACAGCTTAAAGAAGGACACAAAGCAGGGAAACAGCATCTCTTGTTGGATTGTAAAAACAAAAAGTACTAGAAAGTAAAATTGGAGACAACTCTGAGTGAGTTTTTGGAAAGCCTTATTCTTTCATTTCTTTACTGAATGGGTTTGAAAGAAGGAAAAGAAGGAGTCCACGATGACTCTCTGGTTTTGGCTTGGGCTAGTTAGTGGATATGTCACATCCTTAGAGAAGACAAGAAAGAGTGATAAGTTCAGTGTTGAACGTATTTGAGTTTGAAGTTCACGTGGGATAGTAAAGTGACAGCATCTGGCAGGCACTGACAACTATGAGAAAGTGAAGTTTCGGTCGGAGGGCAGGTCTTAAGGCTAATAGTGTTCATTTGTCATCAGTTTATAGCTGATAGGTAAATTTTGAGATTAGGAAATCTTGTGTGTGTGTGGTGGTTTTTTGTTGTTGTTGTTTTTGTTTTTTAAGAACTTTTATTGAGATACAGTTAACATACAATAAACTGAATATATTTAGAGTGTACAATTTGGTATCCCGATCTCCCAGTTCATTCCCCCCAACCCTCTCCGCTTTCCCCACTTGGTGTCCATATGTTTGTTCTCTACATCTGGGTCTCTGTTTCTGCCTTGCAAACTGGTTGATCTGTACCATTTTTCTGTAGTCCACATATATGTGTTAATATACGATATTTGTTTTCCTCTTTCTGACTCACTTCACTCTGTATGACAGTCTCTAGGTCCATCCATGTCTCTACAAATGTCCCAGTTTCATTGCTTTTTACAGCTGAGTAATATTGCATTGTATATATGTACCACATCTTTTTTATCCATTCATCTGTTGATGGACATTTAGGTTGCTTCCATGTCCTGGCTATTGTAAATAGTGCTGCAATAAAAATTGGAATGCATGTGTCTTTTTGAATTATGGTGTTCTCTGGGTATATGCCCAGCAGTGGGATTGCTGGATCATATGGTAACTCTATTCTTAGTTTTTCAAGGAACCACCATACTGTTCTGCATAGTGGCTGTATCAGTTTACATTCCCACCAGCAGTGCAAGAGCATTCTCTTTTCTCCACACCCTCTCCAGCATTTACTGTTTGTAGATTTTCTGATGATGCCCATTCTAACCAGTGTGAGGTGATAGCTCATTGTAGTTTTGATTTGCATTTCTCTAATAATTAGTGATGTTGAGCAGCTTTTCATGTGTTTGTTGGCCATCTGTATGTCTTCTTTGGAGAAATGTCTGTTTAGGTCTTCTGCCCATTTTTTGATTGGGTTGTTTGTTTTTTTGATATTGAGCTGGATGAACTGTTTATATATTTTGCAGATTAATCCTTTATCTTGTTGATTCATTTGCAAATATTTTCTCCCATTCTGAGGGTTGTCTTTTCGTCTTGCTTATAGTTTCCTTTGCTGTGCAGAAGCTTTGAAATTTCATTTGGTCCCACTTATTTATTTTTGCTTTTATTTCCATTACTCTAGGAGGTGGATCAAAAAAGATCTTGCTGTGATTTATGTCGAAGAGTGCTCTCCCTATGTTTTCCTCTAGGAGTTTTATAGTGTCTGGCCTTACATTTAGGTCTTTAATCCATTTGGAGTTTATTTTTGCGTATGGTTTTAGGGAGTGTTCTAATTTCATTCTTTTACATGTAGCTGTCCAGTTTTCCCAGCACCACTCATTGAAGAGGCTGCCTTTTCTCCGTTGTATATCCTTGCCTCCTTTGTCATAGATTAGTTAACCATAGTTTATCTGTGGGCTTTCTATCCTGTTCCATTGATGTATATTTCTGTTTTTGTGCCAGTACCATACTGTCTTGATCACTGTAGCCTTGTGGTATAGTTTGAAGTCAGGAAGCCTGATTCCACCAACTCTGTCTTTGCTTCTCAGGATTGCTTTGGCTATTCGGGGGTCTTTTGCATTCCCATATAAATCGTAAAATTTCTTGCTCTAGTTCTGTGAAAAATGCCTTTGGTAATTTGATAGGAATTGCATTGAATCTGTAAATTGCTTTGGGTAGTATAGTCATTTTCACGATGTTGATTCTTCCAATCCAAGAGCATGGTATACCTCTCCATCTGTTTGTGTCATCTTTGATTTCTTTCATCAGGGTCTGATAGTTTTCTGAGTACAAGTCTTTTACCTCCTTAGTTAGGTTTATTCCTAGGTATTTTATTCTTTTTGTTGCCGTGGTGAATGGGATTATTTCCTTAATTTCTCTTTCTGATCTTTCATTATTAGTGTATAGGAATGCAAGAGATTTCTGTGTGTTAATTTTGTATCCTGCAACTTTACCAAATTCATTGATTAGCTCAAGTAGTTTTCTGGTGGCATCTTTAGGATTTTCTATGTATAGTATCATGTCATCTGTGAACAGTGACAGTTTTCCTTCTTTTCCAATTTGGATTCCTTTCATTTCTTTTTCTTCTCTGATTGCTGTGGCAAGGACATCCAAAACTATGCTGAATAGTTGTGGCGAGAGTGGACATCCTTGTCTTGTTCCTGATCTTAGAGGGAGTGCTTTCAGTTTTTCCCCATTGAGAATGATGTTTGCTGTGGGTTTGTCATCTATGGCCTTTATTATGTTGAGTTAGGTTCCCTCTATGCCCACCTTCTGGAGAGTTTTTATCATAAATGGGTGTTGAATTTTGTCAAAACCTTTTTCTGCATCTATTGAGAGGATCATGTGGCTTTTATCCTTCAGTTTGTTAATATGGTGTATCACATTGATTGATTTGCATATATTGAAGAATCCTTGCATTCTAGGGATAAATCCCACTTGATCATGGTGTATGATTCTTTTAACGTGTTGCTGGATTCTGTTGGCTAGTATTTTGTTGAGGATTTTTGCATCTAAATTCATCAGTGATATTGGTCTGTAATTTTCTCTCTTTTTTTTTTGTAGTATCTTTGCCTGGTTTTGGTATCAGGGTGGTGGCCTTATAAAATGAGTTTGGGAGTGTTCCTTCCTCTGCAGTTTTTGGAAGAGCTTGAGAAGGATGGATGTTAGCTCTTCTCTAAATGTTTGATAAAATTCGCCTGTGAAGCCATCTGGTCCTGGAGTTTTGTTTGTTTGGAGATTTTCAATCAGTTTCAATTTCATTACTTGTGATTGGTCTCTTCTTATTTTCTATTTCTTCCTGATTCAGTCTTGGAAGGTTATACCTTTCTAAGAATCTGTCCATTTCATCCAGGTTGTCCATTTTATTGGCATATAGTTGCTTGTAGTAGTCTCTTATGGTGCTTTTTATTTCTGTGGTGTCTGATGTAACTTCTCCTGTTTCATTTCTAATTTTATTAATTTGAGTCCTCTCCCTCTTTTTCTTGATGAGTCTTGCTAGAGGTTTATTGATTTTATTTATCTTCTCAAAGAACCAGCTTTTAGTTTTATTGATTTTTGCTATTGTTTGTTTCTATTTCATTTATTTCTGCTCTGATCTTTATGATTTCTCTCTGTCTCCTAACTTTGGGTTTTGTTTGCTCTTCTTTCTCTAGTTTCTTTAGGTGTAAGTTTAGATTGTTTATTTGAAATTTTTCTTGTTTCTTGAGGTAGGATTGTATTGCTATAAACTTCCCTCTTAGAACTGCTTTTGCTGCATCCCATAGGTTTTGGATTGTTGTGTTTTCATTGTCATTTGTCTCTATGTATTTTTTGATTTCCTCTTTGATTTCTTCAGTGATCTCTTGGTTATTTAGTAGCGTATTGTTTAGCCTCCTTGTGTTTGCGTTTTTTACAGTTTTTTCCCTGTAATTGATTTCTAATCTCATAGCATTGTGGTTGGAAAAAATGCTTGATACAATTTCAATTTTCTTGAATTTACCAAGGCTTGATTTATGACCCAAAATGTGATCTATCCTGGAGAATGTTCCATGTGCAGTTGCAAAGAACGTGTAATCTGCTGTTTTTGGATGGAATGTCCTATAGATATCTATTAAATCAATCTGAGGAAATCTTGTGTGTTTTAATTGTCTAATACAAACTAATATAATTTGTGCAAAATTAATTAAAAATGCAATCAGTCCATGTTAACTTTGTATACTCATATAAAACTTCATTAGAAAAATTGCTTTAACTTGCTACTTGAACTAGAATGTCTGATTGACTTGCTAGAAGTGAGTTAAAATATTGGTAATGTTTATGCTCAATCTACTTTAACGTAAAATTATTCCTGTTAATTGAAATTATTTTGATAAATTTCTTTTGATTCTTTTGATTGGTTTTATATTATTCTGTAAGGGATATTGTAGTGAGTTTCTTTCTTTTTGATCTTTATTGGAGTATAATAGCTTTATGCTTTTTTTTTTCGATTTTTATTTGTAGTGGGTTTCATAGTCAAAATTTGTTGTTATATGGGTTTCTTAGTTTGAACAGACTCATGTATGTTTGAACTGATTTTGATAGCTATATTTACAAAATCATTTTTTGTGAAGCCCTTCAGGATCTTCTAAAAGGAAACAGATTAATTAAAAACTCGTTTTCATCAGATACATTCAATTTCATACAAAATTGAATGAATACTGTACTAGTATTACTTATATTACTTCATTTATTATTTTAGTACTTAGAATTACCTAGCTTTTAAATTCTTAAGTATTATGTATTTGTAACATGGCTCTGAGTTGTAAGCACATTTTATTTTTCTAACAAGAAAATGTTAGGTCAACTATTTAAAAAGGAAAAGTGAAAATAGAAGCAACAACCTTTGAGAAACACATTAAGATACAACAATCCAGTGATATTTTCTTATGCAAGAATTTTATTGAATTGTAGTTAGATTTATCATCTAGTGATGAGAGTGAGAATTTTTACAAGCAAGATCCACAATCAGAAGACTTCAAGGATCATAATAGGAAAGCCAAAAGAGTCATCAAAGTCCAAAAGAGACAGAGGCACTTAAAGGTAAACTTTTTTCAGTTTCTTATTTTTATATAAATATATATATATTTCTTATTAGTAAAGAACAGTAGATTTTACATAGAGGTAGATTTCTGTCTATAATTTCCTTATAGGAGAAAAACCCACAATTAAAAAATATTTTGACCTGAATTTTACTTTTTTTATTGGAATTAAAATCTTAAGGTGTGGTATTTTAGTTTCTCTTTGTGTTTTGAAACTATCTTGCAGTGTTGTGTTATTTTGAATGACTAAATGATGAAAGTTTAGTGTATTGAGAATTTAATATTCAAACTGAAGAAAATATAGAGACAGAAATCTGAGTTTTAGAATATTTGCTTTTATGATAATTATATTGTTTTTGTTATCTCTATCCAATATTCACATTCTTGGAGAAGAATTGTCAGCACCTTTTTTTCTGATCAGTCTTTGTGTGGTATTGTATTTTTCCTGGCGATAATTAATTAGCTGAAAGACTCAGGAGACTTTATGCTTATTAAGAAACATTCAGCAAGCTGACATGCTGACTTGTACTTTATTTTATTTATAACAGAACTAAAAGAAGAAATTTTAAATAGATATGCTACTTTATCATTTCTTCATGCAGTTTTCTATTTTTATTATTTTTGATCTTAAAATCACTGGCAAGAAATCCATTTTCCAGAACTGTTTCCAATTATTTGAGGAAATGAAATGATTTTCTTAAAGGCATCTTCCTATTTTCTTATTTATCTTAGCTTGTAGCTAGGAAGTTTTTAGATGATGAAGCAGAACTTTCCCAAGAAGATGCAGAATGTGTTTCATCAGATGAAGATGATGAGTCAGAAAATGAACAAGATTCCTCATTATTTGACTTTGTAAATGATGAGACTCAACTGTCACAGGCTATAAATGGTAAGTGACATAATGATGCTTCTTTTTCTTCCAATTTTCAGTGCCCTTAATGTGGGTATACTTAAATATTCTAGTCGGTTTCCAAAGAACCTTGACTTCAAAGGGAATTAAATTTGGCATGTGTAAAATACTTGGTCATTTTCATTAAAATTCTATATTTGCTTTATGTGAGAGTTGATTGTTTATAGGCTTCTGCTAATTTGATTATTTCTCTCCAGAGTGACCTTACTGGCTCAGTGTCAGGTGTTCATTTAAACAAGTACTTAGTGCCTACTGTGTGCCTAGTACTATGTAAGGTCCTTCAGAAAGCTGCATCTGGGAACAACATGGACAAAACCCCCTGCCATTATGAAGCGTACATTTGAATGGAAGAAGACAATATACATAATAACTAAATTATTTAGTGTAAGATGAAAAATTTACACAAAAACAACAAAAAATGAGTAAGAGGAAGATTTGGAGTGGCAGGAGTTAGGGATGTTAACGGACCAGCTGCAAATTGAAGTTAGGTAGTTGGGGTAGGCCTCATTGAGAAGGTGACATTTGATCAGAGACCAGAAGGAGATGAGAAATTCAGCAATGTGGCTTGTTAAAACCAGCTGTGACACAGAGCTAAATTTATTAAATTTGCTAAGTAAGGGAGATCTACTTTTAGAAAACAGTCTCCCCAAACAGTGCTTGAGCAGGTTCTTCTCCACGATATATTAAGAGTATATGATTGAGATTGGCTGTAATAGAAATGGGAAAGGTTGTGGTGGGCTCTTCTGTTTTCTCATCTTTCACAAATCTTGACATTTTTCCACTCCTGCAGTGCCTGGTTTGATTTGAAACAGCAAGGTTTCCCACGGTCCATGACTTTAGAGAAAAAAGACTTTAAATACAAAGTTCTCAGTACTATGTCACTGATACGGATATGATTTGCAGAATAAGGCTTCTTTTGCAGGTTTGTAGTATGGTATGATCTGGTGGGAGAAAGTTGATACAAAGATGACAGCCAGTGTAAAGGCCCTGACACAGGAGTGTGCCCGGCATGTTCAAGGGAACAGCATTGTGACTGGAAGTGAATGAGGAGGAAGGGGAGTAGTAGGAAGTAAGATCAGAGAGCTAATGAATGAGCAGCCAGCTCATATTATTTGAGTAGTATCGCTCTAGCTTCTGTGTTGAGAATGGCCTATCTGGGAGCAAAGATGGAAGAAGAGACCGTTTAGGAGGCCATCACGGTAATCTAATCAAGGAATGATAGTGGCTTTCTACCAAAGTGGTGGCAGTAAAGGGTAAGAAACATTGGATTCTGGCTGTGTACAGCTGAAGGGATTTTCTGATGGATTAGAGAGAAAAAGAGGGAGTCGGTGGGACTGAGCAACAGCAAGGACTTTAGTTGTTGCCGTTGGGAAGGTGGAGCAGTTGGGATGGAGAGTAGGGAGATCTGAAACCCCATGTAGACATAGTACGTTTGAAATATGTAGGATTTCAAAGTTTTGGTTTTTTTGTAAGAAAATCTCAAAATCTACATTACCTTTTTTTTTTTCATGCCTCATTTCTTAGATACTCTTTGCTATAAAAAAATGACAGGCATGTGTATCTCACATGAATTATGCTTCATGAAAAAAGCCAGATTCAAAAGGTTGCATACTGTATACTTTGATTTATATGACATTCTGGAAAAGGTAAAACTTTAGGGACAGCAAATAGAATAGTGGTTGCCGTAACTATGCACTTGTCAGGACTCAGCACTATACCCTAAAGAGGATGAATTGCATTGTATATACATTATACCTAAAAAAAAACCTGTTAAACAAACAAAAAATCTCTGAAAGCTCCTTGATTCTGAGTCCTTTTAAACATTAAACTGGAAGTAAAGATCTCACTAAATTTTTTTTAAGATTCTTTTTTTTTTTTTTTTTTGATGTGAACCATTTTTAAACTCTTTATTGAATTTGTTACAATATTGCTTCTGTTTTATGCTTTTGGTTTGTTTTTTGCTTTTTGGCCATGAGGTATGTGGGATCTTAGCTCCCTGTCTCAGAATCAAACCCGTACCCCCTGCATAGGAAGGAGAAGTCTTAACCACTGGACCACCAGTGAAGCCCTTAGATTTCACTAAATTTTGTAGGGATTTAGCATGAGTAAGAAGTGGGTAGTTAGTTGAGGAGAATAATAGTTGAAGCTAGCTATGGAATGGAGATAAGGGAAATATTATTCAAAGAAAAATTCATACATCTTGTCCTAAGCACAATAGTCATTAAATTAGCAATGTTAGTCCTCAAAATAACCTGTTAATTAATTTAATCACTCCAAAAATATGTAAGGGGAAATAAGTGACAAAAATAAAGTTGCTTTCTGATTACAACCTTAAAAAAAAAAAGATAGGCATAAATAAAAACTTGTGTTTCCCAGTTTTTGCTTGACTGAAAATTATGAAACATACTTATTATTGGCTGTGGCCTTTGATGTTTTTAAGCATATGTTTTCTTTATTTGCCTGGATTTTTTATGTTTTAGTTTTATAGAATGCTTTCTGTAAATCAGGTATAGTCCTAAGGTCTTTGTATACTTTTATTTTTCATGAAAAGTCACTATCCTGATCTTCATTTTCAGAGGAGAGAGCTAGCTAAGGCAGAGAACTTAAATAAATTGTCCATCATCCATGAGCACCCAACTAGATGGTCTATCAAGGGCAAAACTCTTAACTTTGTATTTTTGAATAATTGTTTTTAGACATGTTTCAATATATATTAAATATCTTTTGTGTAAAATAATTCCACAGGTTTTGAATCATGTCAGTTTGGGATAGGTCAAAGTTTACTTTGTTAGTTTTCATTTAAATAATTTTGCTATTTGAAAATTGTTTTATCTTTATGCAGATTCTGAAATGAGAGCTGTTTACATGAAATCTGTGCGAAGTCCATTGATGAGCAATCGGTACAAAATGGTTCATAAGAAACATAACAACGTAAACATTTTCTCACAGGTGGGAACTATAGAAATCCAGCGGCGAATTTCCTGATGGTGGTGTTGGAAATTATTCCTGTTAATGAAGCCTTCATTTTCTTTCTGAAAGTGGACCATCAGAACTATTTGCAATAATTTCTGCCCTGAGTAAGGAAGGTGGACGAAATGAATTCTCAAAATCCCTTTTAGTCCTAATTTGATCAAATTATCCTTTTGTTAACTTGAGCTAATTAGAATATACTCTTAAATTGTTTTCCAATTAGGAGAATATTTAAAGGAAGTGACTAGAACTTTGTCATCTACTAGTTAAAATTTTAATTCTTCTGTGTTGTCATATTTCTCTTGAAAATTAATTTTTTCATAAAAATACTATATCCTAAAAATTATATTTTCATTTATGGTTAACAGTTTCATATTAGCCTTATTTGTTTATAAAGTGCCATATTCAGCTTGGAAATATGGCCATTCTCATCTCTGTGTTTTCACTGTGTTTATTTTATAGCACTTATTACATTGTTTATAAATTACTTTTTATTTTTCTGGCTAATTGCACTAGACTGTAAATTTCTAGAGGGTAAATCATTCTTTTTTTTTATTCCAAAACTTCCCGTTTTCTTCCATAAAGAATATATTCAGAAAGAAGATATGGTGGAAGATATGGTGTGTGTATATATATATATATATACACACACCATATATATAATGGAATATTACTCAGCTCTAGAAAAGAATGGAATATTGCCATCTGTAACAACATGGATGGACCTGGAGGGCATTATGCTAAGTAAGAGAAGTCAGACAGGGAAAGATAAATACTGCATGATTTCACTTATACGTGGAATCTGAAGAAAAAAAACAACAACAAATGAACCAAAATTAAAAAAAAAATCATAGACACAGAGATCAAACAGGTGGTTTCTAGTGGGGACTTGAGGGGAGGAGAGAAATAGGTGAGGGAGAGTCAGAGGTACAAATTTCCAGTTGCAAAATAAATGTCACAGGTATGAAATATACAGTGTGGGGAATACAGTCAGTAATTATGTAATATCTTTGTACAGGGACAGATTATAACTAGACTTATCCTGCTGATCATTTTGAAATGTATGTTATCTAACAGGAACTAACATCATGCTGTAGGTTAGTCATACTTCAGAAACAAACTCACTCATAGAAAAAGAGACCAGACTTATGGTTACCAGAGGCAGGGGGGTGGTGTAGGGGGAAGGAGAACTGGGTGAAGGTAGTCAGAAGGTACAAACTTCCAGTTATAAGATAAAGAAGTACTTGGGAGGTAATGTACCACATGATAAATATAGTTAACACTGCTGTTTGTTAAATATGAAAATTGTCAAGAGAGTAAATCCTCAGAGCTCTCACTGCAAGGAGAAAATATTTTTTTTATTTGTTTAATTTTGTGTCTGTATGAGATGATGGGTGTTCACTAAACTTATTCCGTGATGCAGTAAGTCAAATCATTATGCTGTACACCTTAAACTTTTACAGTGTTTTATGTCAGTTATATCTCAGCAAAACTGGAAGAAAAAAAAAAGAATATGTTAGTTGAGCAAGTGACCAAATTAATAAAGTAAGTGAAATAAATAGAAAGATATCATGAACTTAGAAGAATGTTAAAAACATGCTGATTTTATGAAATTTATGATATTCTTATTTGTATTTTTATTGTAGATTCCTGAGCAAGATGAAACCTATTTAGAAGACAGTTTTTGTGTTCATGAAGAGGAGTCTTGCAAAAGCCAATCAAGTGATGAAGTCTGTGTTGATTTTAGCCTAATAGCTGAAGATTGCTTTACAAGTGGGAGTAAAAAATATAAAACCCGACGTGCAGTAAAGCTAAAACAAATGAAGATGAGACAAAATTGTGCACATTCAAAAAAGAAATTGTCCAGAATTATTTTACCAGATGATTCAAGTGAGGAGGAAGACGATGTAAATGATAAGCAGAAATCCAGTATTGTGGTTAATCCAAGTGCAGTTACCGAGAGTGAACAACAAAACCACAGTTTGAATTTAGTGCCTTCGGGGTCTTCATTGCAGTCCAGGGACGACGCTAATCCAGTTGTTAATCAATTGTCAGACCAGAGACAACAGACACCGCTTAATTTAAAGGTTACAGTTTCTGATGTCACAGACTTCAAACCTCAGAGCCAGAGAAAAATTGAATCTACCTCATCATCATTCACTACTGTTGATTCACAGAAAGACTGTAGAAAATTTCCAATTCAGTTGAAGGTATGAATCAAATTAGAGAAAAAAAGCCTTCGTATGTTTACCAAAAGGTTTTTTTTGTTTCTTTTTCTTCCTTTTGTTGTGTTAAATAACTAGGTCAAAGAAAAATTAGCAAGTGATAAAAGTTCTTCAGACAAGAAACCAGCACACTAAATTATATAGCTAATTCATAGGATGCTTATTTTTTAAATGTATTAATAGTTTTCTTAGTAACACTGTAAGGAAACCTGCAAATTTTATAAAAAGGATGTAGGAAATGGGCTTCTTGCAAGGTACAATTAACGGAAGTTACATGCTCAGAACTAGTTTCCCCAGATTAACTTGTCTTTCCCCCTCTTAAGGTTTCAGGTGTGTAACTCTCATCTACTTATTGGGAAGAGGAGTTCAGGTGTACCACCTGATTTCCTTTCTTTGAATTTCTTTCCTTCTGGAATGGTTATGTAGTTTCTAGCTCTTCTGTATCTTACTATTGCTGCAGTAATCCCTAAAACCATTTTCAGTTTTTGAGAGTTCATAGTTGCAGAACTTTTGCTAAAATAGGGGTTAAAGACATGGTAATTGGAATCCCTAGACCTAGACTTCTATTTTTCCAGGCGTTTCAGCCCATTCCACCTTAGCAATGCTCCAGTGTCCACACAATGGCCCTCAAATTGGCATTTGCACTTGTAAATTATCTACAGGCTTTTTTTGCACAAAGGTATTTCTGGAAGGCATAATTAGATAAAGTTGACTAGATTAAATCTTATAAATAGATTAGAGAACAACAAAGTCCTTAATTTCTGTGAGCCTCAGCATTCTCAGCTGTAGTAGAAAGGTAGTAATCCCAAGGGTCAAGTAGGTAATATTTGCACAGTACTTTGAACACCAGTAAGCACTCTCTATGTTTCTACTTTGGCACGCTCTAATGGAAAAAATAGATATAGGCTAGTCATATTTTGAGGACTGTGAAAAAGGATAAATAGATTTTAACAGAGATGTGTTTTAACTTTTCTTCTATTATCTAATACTATACTTACATATGGTATGATTCTTCTTCAAATTAGGAGGGGAAAGAATTTGAGGTAAATTTGAGAAGACAAAATATTCTGTCAAAAACAGTTAGATACTAAAAATGTTAATATTTATTTTTTCATGTGTATTGCAGACAGTATTCCTTGTTTGTCATTTGCCTTTGTTTTGTTTAATAGTGGGTTTTGCCATAGGAAAATTTAATTTTTTTATACAGTTCCAGTTTTTTTCTTTATAGTTTCTGACATCAGTGTCAGCCATTTTGTGCTCCAAGATAACTAAATTTTTCCAATATTTTCTTTTGGTCCTACAGTGTTCATTTCTCCCTTCATTACATTTATTCTTTTTCTTAAAAAATTGAATATTAAATATATATTTTAAAGATTGTTCAATAGCCAGGACATGGAAGCAACCTAAATGCCCATCAACAAATGAATGGATAAAAAAGATGTGGCATATAAATACAATGGAATATTACTCAGCTATAAAAAGGAATGAGATGGAGCTATATGTAATGAGGTAGATAGACCTAGAGTTTGTCATACACAGTGAAGTAAGCCAGAAAGAGAAAGAAATATTGTATGCTAACTCATATATGGAATCTAAAAAAAAAAAAAAAAAATGGTACTGATGAACTCAGTGACAAGACAAGAACAAGGACGCAGATACAGAGAATGGACTGGAGGACTCGAGGTTGGGGGGGGGGCGGGGGGCGAAGGGGAAGCTGGCACGAAGTGAGAGAGTAGCATAGACATATATATACTACCAACGGTAAAATAGATAGCTAGTGGGAAGTTGCTGTCTAACAAAGGGAGATCAGCTCGATGATGGATGATGCCTTAGAGGGCCGGGACGGGGAGGGTGGGGGGGAGTTGAGGGAGGGAGGGAATATGGGGATATATGTATAAATACAGCTGATTGACCTTGGTGTACCTCAAAAGCTGGTACAATAGTGTAAAGCAATTATATTCCAATAAAAAAAAATGAAGATTGTTCTAAGTGATTGGGACTTCCTCTTTAGCTCAGAATATAGAAAGCTGGAAAGAGTGTTGCTCCCATCCTTGTAACAACAACCAAAAAAAGCTAGATAATCTACAAAATCAGAAGTTTATTTGGATTTGAGGTTGCAGGGCAATCAATTAGCCTGATATGTAAGGAGACAAGTGCCTCCAAGGAGAGACTTGCTGATTTGGAACACTCACTGGGCACTGTATAATCTGGTAAGAAGAATTCAGCTAAAAATGTAATGAATTGCAAAAGGTAACAGACTAGCATGAGCATTTAGAACCCCTGGGAGTTGCAGACAGAAGGGTAATTCACAACCTCTTATGGGCTCTTCTCCAGAGTTATCAGGTGTTTACAAGAAAGACTCAGAATCAGAGAAAATCTCCTTCCCATGTAGGCCTTGGGGAAGTGACCAGCAGCTACTGTGGAAAAGGCACCAAGCCCCATCTAGTTCCTTCTCCCCTGTTTTCCCTATGGAACAAAAAGCATTAAACTACTGGGGGAAGAACAGCAAACGCTCTAGCCCGCAGGGCCTAGGGGAAAACCTTTGCAGATGAAGGAAAGGAATAAGGGAGAAATGTGCTACATCTGAGAAAGGGGCAGGAAAACATCTTGGGCCTAGAGCATTAGAGATCTTTAACCACTGGGGGCAGGATCATTGAGAAGGTCCCATTTCTGAGATCCGGGGACACAAGTCCTGCCCAAGACAGGTTGAACCAGAACAATAGAAAATACTACCCCCCCCCGCTCTCTGCCCCCACACTCCTAGTACTCCCTCCAACCAGGCTAGCAAGCACAAGTAAGAAATAAAAGCAATTCCTACTGCTGAGTATGGGGAGAAGAACTCTGAGGCACAGGTTCCCAGAGAAAACTTAAAACTAAGAGAATATTTAGAAAAATCATCTGGCAACCAAGCGCAGACCTCAGTTCAGCTTGAAAGGCCTTTGTGGTGTTTTGTCATGGGTCTAAAGCTATTTCTGTACTTCGGTAGAGTTCATATTTACCTCCGTTACTACTCTCCTACACAGATGTTTGGCTTTCAACCAGAAGTTACAAGATACATAGACGGAAGAAAAAAACACATTCTCAAGAACCAGACTCAGATATGAGCCAAACATTGGAACTATCAGACAGGGAATTTAGAATAACCATGAGTAACATGTTAAAGGCTCTAATGGAAAAGTCAGACAAACATGCATGAACAGAAAGGGAATACCATCCAAGAAATGGAATATATAAAGAACAATAAAGTGGAAATGCTAGAAATGGAAAACATGGTAAGAAAGTTGAGGAATGTCTACATGTGTAGACTCAATGCAGCCATGGAAAGAACCAGCAAACTTAAAGCTAGGTCCATAGAAATTACGCAATCAAATACAAAGAGTGAAAAAACAGAATGGAGCATCCAAGAGCTGTGGGACTGTGTCCAGTAGTCTAAGATACATGTAATTGAAATTACAGAGAAGAGAGAGCAAGTAGAAGATATATCTGAACAGGCAATGGCTGAGGATTTTCAGAAGTTAATGAACACTGGCATACATGTATCTGAGTCTCTGTTTTCAGTTTTTATAGGTATGTTACCTAGGAGTGGAATTCCTGGGCCATATGGTAATTCTTTAACTTTGAGAACTTGTCAGACTTTTCCACAGTGGTCTCACCATTTTTCATTCCCACCAGCAATGTACATTCCAGTTTTTTCACATTCTCTACAACACATTTTCCGTTTTTAAAAAATCCTAGCCATCCTACTAGGTGTTAAGTGGTAGCTTGGTCCTTCATCTACATAGTCACTTTTCTCATGCTGAAGGAAGAAAAAAAGGTGAAGTTCATGGCGCTAACATATATTTAACTGATCGTGATTGATGTTTTCTACTTTTCAGGATGCTAGTGCTCTGGAGGATTCTGGCACCTCAGTGGCATCCTGTTCCAACTCACGACCACATCTGGCTGGCACACCTGCTTCTCTTAGACTTACACAGCAAGGCCAAAGAACTTGTATTCTTGTAGATAGTCGTGAAATCACTTCTGGTTCAGAAGTAATTTCTTCCCTAAGAGCAACCCATGGCTTACAAGTAGAGGTTTGCCCTCTTAATGGTTGTGATTATATTGTGAGTAGCCGCATGGTGGTGGAAAGGCGGTCTCAATCTGAGATGTTAAGTAGTATCAGTAAGAACAAGCTCATTGACCAGATCCAGTACCTACAGAGCATGTTCGAAAGAATATGTGTGATTGTGGAAAAGAACAGAGAAAAACCAGGTTTGTATTTTTAAATGGTCTTGTTTAGTTCATTACCCTACTCTCAGGATGTGGGAAGCTCTTAAAATGTAAATACCTGAATGCCAGTTTCGTATTTACATAATGCCATAATGTTTTCCATTAGTCATTGTGTTTAGATGCAGCTTATGAGAAACTGAAGGCAAGTGAACCATAAGTCTTTTTCTGGGGGCCCCGGAATGGGGAGGCAGCGGTGGGGAAAGGAGGAATCAGGAGGTTTAGGAGGTAGGAGTAGCAGGAGTGGATGGGAGCGATCAAGAATACTCTTGAGCTGACCAGTTTCTTGATTACTGGGCGGTTAGGTAGTGGTGCTGTTCATTGAAATTATAAATGTAAGAGAAGCAGCAGACTTGAGGGACAAAGAAGTGTTTAATTTTGAATACGTTGTTTGAGTTCTCAACGGGTCACTAAAATGGGTGCCTAGGATGTATTAAAAAATGCTGGCTTGGAGCTTCAGTTAGGGAATTTTTATGGGGAATGTTTAATTGTATGGGGAGCCCCTGAGAAAAGTGAAAAGATCATAGGATATGGAATCAGAAGATGCACTGAGTTCTGGTGTCTCTATAGCTATGTGACATTGCACTGACAAATCACTCCCTCTGAGGAGTTAATAATATACTTTTCCTACTCATTCTGTGGTATTATGAGGATTAAGTGAAATCATGCAGCTGAAAGCAACTATGGAAGAATTCAAGGATTATAGTCATTATATAAAAGGAAATAATGTAGTTTATGTAAAACACATTTGTTTGGGAATTGAGTGACATACCTTTTCATCACCACCGTCACTACTGAACCATGTGACCTTGGATAAGTCACTCTTTCAGTAACCCAATTTTTTTTTCTCTTTTAATTTGACAAGTGAGGGCTTTAGATTAGGTGATCTTTTGGGTCTTTCTAGTGTTAAAATTCTATAATTTACTCTTTATTAACATATCCTTTACAAAGGAAATAGATTTGGAATAAAAAGGTAATGTGGCAAAAGTTATGGAAAAGCATCTTTTTTTTCTTTTGGTTTAAGGAAGAATGCCAAGAAAAGGATGTAGGTAGAACATGGAAAGGAAATGAATGGGAAAAGTAGGGAAGTAACTTAATAGGCAAGAGTTAAAGATATTATAATGGGTGTGCAGTGTATTGAGTTACTCAGAATAAATACATAAGATAATTTTATATCAGAAGTAATACTTAATGAACTCTTCAGCAATGCTAACATTATGAATTTTAGAGATGAGTAATATGGTCTTGGCCTTCAGGAATGAATTATCTAGGAATATAAACTCTCCTTCTGTTGATTCCAATTTAAGACACTCATAAAGACAGTTCTCCCTATTTTCTCTTAGATATTTGAGAATGACTTTAAATCTTTAGCAGTAGGGTTTCTCATTAGCATAATGTGGCACTAGTTTGCTTAACTATGTAGGTCTTGGGATTTTAATAATGTATACTATACAACGGTTCTACTTAAGTTACTAAGTTTGCATTTTCCTAAATATAAAATATTTAGGAGACACATCCAGGATGTTTAAGAGAACAAAGAGCTATGACAGCCTGCTGACTACCTTAACTGGTGCTGGAATCCGAATTCTTTTCAGTTCCTGTCAAGAAGAAACTGCAGATTTGCTAAAGGAAATGTCTTTAGTGGAACAAAGAAAGAATGTTGGTATTCATTTTTCAACAGTGGTGAACAGTAATAAATGTGAGGCACTTCAGTTTTATCTAAGTATCCCCAATATAAGTTATATAACTGCATTGAATATGTGTCACCAGTTTTCATCTGTCAAAAAGATGACAAACAGGTATGTCTGTTTTAATATTTTTAAATGGTTACTTTAAAATCATTCTTAAGAGAAATTTCATAGAAATTTTAATATTTTTTTAAAATATAGTGCCTATTAGATTCTTTCATTCAGTAAAGACTGCTTGCCAACACGTTTCAGTCACTGCATTAAGCTGACATTAATGGAGGGGGAAAAAGGTAGGCATTGTCTCTGAGTGGCTTAGAGTTCTATGGGGAGGTAGACAAGACAGCACTTATACTTGGTCTCGCATTCTAACATTTCTGGGCTGTTTAGGTTTGTTTAGTTCAAGTTGAAAATTTTACTATGTTTTAATGATTATATTGCTTGAAAATCAAGTCAAGATTTTAGAAAATAGGTTAAACTAAAGGCCCAAATAAGATGTTGAAATTATTATTATAGATGATTTTAAATATAGGGACTATGCTTTTATTTAAACTAATGCTAGACGTAATTAACTGAATGTAGAAAACTTGGGAAAAAATGATTTTCTTAATAAAGGCTTTTGTTTGGTGTTCTTTAAGCAAGAATATTTAATTTTATGTCAGAAGTTTTAGTATAATGTTTTTATTTTTCAGCTCACCCGAAGAAATCTCCGTGTATGCACAAGTAACTCATCAAAAGGCTGAAGAGATCTATAGATATATTCACTATATATTTGACATGCAAATGTTGCCAAATGATCTTAACCAAGGTAGTTTTAAATCTGATGCATGATCAGAATGCTCAGGGTGGGTTATCAGAGAACTCTAACAATACTAAATGCACTTCAACAATCATTGCTGTGGTTTGTGAAAATATATAAATAAGAGAATATTTCCATATCTTTTATACTGTGTACATTTTTATTTATATAGAATATATAAATTATTCAAAAAGAAAAACATCTGATGTTTAATATTTATTTTGGTTAGATAATGAAACATTGAATAAAAAGTTTACTGAAGGTGAACTTTTTAAAATTTTAAAATTTATTATTTTTTATTTTTGGCTATGTTGCGTCTTTGTTGCTATGCATGGGCTTTCTCTAGTTGTGGTGAGTGGGGGCTACTCTTTGTCACGGTGCATGGGCTTCTCATTGCAGTGGCTTCTCTTCTAGAGCACGGGCTCTAGGCTCTCGGGCTTCAGTAGCTGTGGTGCGTGGGCTCAGTAGTTGTGGCACACGGGCTTAGATGCTCCACGGCATGTGGGACCTTCCTAGACCAGGGCTCAAACCCGTGTCCCCTGCATTGGCAGGCGGATTCTTAATCACTGCACCACCAGGGAAGCCCTGAAGGTGAACTATTAAGAAAGTAAGAGCTAGAGAGAAAGATATATTTTAGAATTTTTCGAAAGATTATAGTGCTGTCATTGTCATTTGTTAGTATTATAGGTTGATGTGTCTGCTGCCAGCTTAATAGTTATAAACAACTTTTCCTAAATATAAACTATATTGAATAGGTGTGGGTGGTAGGTGTATTGTGAAATAATGCCCCAGTAACTAGGAAAGTAGAAAATTTAATGGAATCCTAGTAACAGTCAAATCCTAGTATCATGAACTCCAACCTGTACGACTTTTTTGCTATTGAAATACCATATTCAAAGAAGAGATATATTGGAGTTGGAGAATTTCAGTATAGACGAGCTAGTAAATAGACTTTCATTGTGACCCATTACATTGCGTCCTTTATTCTCTGGTTGCCTTTTATCTTCTATTACACATTATTGGGTAGCTGAACCAACCTCACAGCAGAGGATTTCATTTAGATTTGGCATGGACTTCAAAGCTGACCTAATTCAAATTGCTTTTCCTTTTCCTATCTGATGATAAACGTGAGGCACAGAAACAAATGACTTACTCAAGTTTAGACTGGGAAATCTAGAACGAGAACCCAAGAACTAGATACAGTTTTCTTTCACTAAGAAGTTACTCCGATTGTGAACCTAACTCCTTTGGGATAGTATAAATTATGAATTCTTCTAAAGCAGTTAGTCTCTTATTTCCAATGTTCAATAATTCTGTCAAAGCCAGAGAGAAAAGAAATTCTGTAGATTATTGGCTGATGTGCAGTTCTCAATTTATCTCTCAGATTCAAACTCATCCTTCAGTATCTTGCCCTGCTATAATGGACTGGACTTTTTGAGTATGTCTCCGTAGTGAGCATGACTTAAGCTTTGTCAAGTAGAAGGAGGAAAGGGGTTTCTCTTTCTGGTTCCAGTGTGCTGTTTTGCTGCTTCTCGCTCCTGTAACATGGTGTCGGTGGTGGGTTGGGTAGGGACATCTGGTGGAGCTCTGTGCTCCAGCTGCGCACCAGAATCATGCAGTCCCTCAACCTCACGCTGCCCTGGACTGATGACCTCCTTGCGGCACATCTCACACAGCCACCAATGGCCTCAGATTCTGTGTGTTCACCCAACAGACAAAATATTTCATAAACTGACATGGTTTGAAGGATATAACCTAGAGGATTTTATTTATTTATGCTTTCTGTGTAGAGACCTCCATCCATATTTAAGCTGCAACAGCCTCTTTCTATACTCTCACAGGTTGCACTTCACTATTGACCCTATCATTTATCTGTCCAACTTATTGCCTGTCTCTGAGCCCTTAAAGTCTTTCTTTTCCATTTTTAAGTCTCCTTTGGAGGTTACCTTAAACCTTACTAGTTTATCTAATGACCCATTGGAAAGAAACAGGAATAGCCAGGTTCCTGGCAGATGGGATACACTAGTTTTGACAGGACACAGGGAATATGGGGAGTGGGGGGGTACACTGTGGTTTGTGTCTAGTGTATGCTATTTCAAAAAGTATCCTTTTGCTTCCTATTACAGAATTTAACTACATTCTAATTTTTTTTTAAATTTTTATTGGCGTATACTTGATTTACAATGTTGTGACTACCTTTTAATTCTTAAAACACTATCCATTAACATCAAGCAGCATGGTATTACACCAAATATGGGCAGCTTAAAGTTCTACAACAGAATTTTTAGAGCTACTCTAAAATAACCCTTTCATTTGTTTCATCCTTCATCTATCAAAAATCTTTGTGGCAGAAACTATCATGGTAGTTTAAAGGAGAAGGATCTCAGTCTACTCACACTATTCTTTATAAATCTTATGTTTCTATAAATCCTATAGTTCTTTAACTGCTGATTATTACTGACTAAATTCTTAAGAAACAAGAAAATGTATTTTTTTCTAAAAGTTCTGATATTTTTCAAGGAAATGAACTGAACCATTAACAAACAAAATGCATTTTTTCTATGATCCGGTAATTAGAAAAACCAATCAAAACACGAATATTATAAAAGCAAACTTACTTTATTTGAACAACCTAACTGGAGAGAAAGAGTGGGAGAATATGTATTGTAACCAGAGGGGGAAAAATTCTATGTCAAATTTTAAAACATAATGGCAGAATATGGTAAAAGAAGTTTATTTCTAAAGAAGCTGTCTGAAAGGAAAACAATGTTTACTATGGCATGTCATAGTAACTTCACTCCATACAACAGCAGATCTGTAATCTGAATGTTTGTCTAATCCAGTCTTTTAAATATTGAGACCAAATGTAAGCCATATCTGCTTAAGAATACAACAAAATCTGTTCTCTTGTTCTACCTAATAAAATACTGAAAAAAGCAATAAAGTAAATCTACATAGGTTTCACAGATGTGCCAATCACAAGTTTTAAGAAAAACAATCTGGAGAAAGCTTGTCAAATGGTTTAAACAGCATGTAATTGAAACATTAGATCTACTCGGGCTTTTAAACCAAGGGGTGACAAATGCTAACCTAAAGTTTTCATGAACTCAGTAAGCTACTAGCACAATCTACCTTTTATTCTCCCCTCTCCCGCTGCCCTTAAGGACAGCAACATTTTCTTGAATGCTTTTAAAAAAAATCTGTATGGAATATGACTTTCTTAAAGTAAACAGACTATGATGCTTATTATGCGAGACATCTCTATATATAAAACACATGAAACCTTTGAAAAAGAGTCTGTAATTTCATATTGAAGCTACATTATAAAGAAAATATACATACTTCAAATGAAGATACAAATACACTTTCTGCTTCTTGATAAACATCCTAGAAATATTCTCATTTTTACTATGCAGAATCAGAGTTTGAAAAATAATAATCTCTCTCTTCTTCCTCTAAAGACTCCATAGCATTAGTGAAAAGTTTTCCAATACCAGAGTTTTCTGCTAAATCTGTAAAGAGAAGTTTAATAAAAAAGATTAATATATTTCTAAGAGCAATTTCAATGAAATTGAAAATAACTACAAGAAACCCAATGGGTATATCTGCCCAGTCAAAAGCAATTAATTTTAACACTATGTTAATAAAGAGACTACTCTATAATAAAACAGCTACAAAAGAAAAATATATTACCTTTGTTAAATGGGGATTTTCTTCTTGATGGTGGAGTTGAAAAGTCAGTTTCAACCTACAAAGAGAGTTCATATTAGTTCAGTGATGCCTCTTGTGAAGCCTGCTTCAAACATAGACAAAATTCAGCACACTTTACTCCCAAGAAAACATTACAAAACTAATGCTACAGTGCTTGAAGGATAGCCTCTGAAAGTTGCCAAAATCTACTGAGTACTTATTCCATTCCATTCCACTAGCAAAATCTGAATTCTCTGTACTTTAAATTCTTGGCTAAAATAGTAATTTATATGGCAAGTTTTAAGTATACAATACATGCTTATATATATTAATGCTTTTTAAACTATTGGTCATGGCTATCTTTAGAAATGAAAAGGAATAGAAAAGAAAATATGACAGAATATACCCCCTATACTAAGGATAAGTATTGTTGAAAGAAACTTTTGAGATATGAACTTGTGTTCACAGATTGCCATGGAAATTATTTTTTCCTGTGAAATGAGTCAAAACACTATTACATCATTTAGCCCTCAAAATCAATTAATGAGATAAACCAGTATTATCATGATAATAGAAGGACACAGAATTCACCTTTCCCACAAATACATCAAAAATACATTTACACTTCTGGGTGTCTGACAAAAGATATCAGACACCCAGAAGTGCAAGAAAGATCTCCATATAACCAGGCAGGATCAAAGATAGGACCTGTGGCCCCTGGGAGGGAGCTGGAAAAGAGGAAAGGTTCCCGCACCCCAGGAAACTCCTTCACTGGTGGGGAGATGAGCTGACACAGAAAGGGAGCTTCAGAGGCTTGGAGGAGAGTGCAGCAGCCTGCTGGTGGCAGGCGAGCAGAGAGAGACCAGTAGTCCCCAGCGAGACAGGTATGTGTGGGGTGGGGAGTGAGCTGAAACTCGGGCTTCAGAGGACAAACCCGGGGGAGGTCCTGCGGTTGGTTGCACAGAGACAGCCTGAAGGAGCTGGAGTGTGGTTATGGGCCACAACCAGGGATATACGTGGAAGCTCGGGTCTGCAGTAGAAGCGAAGCATTGTTGCTAAGGGGTGCAAGAAGGGAGGGGTGGAGCCTGCCATAGCAGCATCTTTTTTGGGCTCTGGGAGCAGGACAATGGGTGCTCCTGTGGCTGGGATGGGACCAGCCTTAGCAGTTGTGGGCTTTGTGTGTGTGAGCATGCAGAGGCAGGGCTGGGGTCTCGGCTGCTTCATAGCTCCCACAGTGGGTCCAGGTGCGTGACTACTGCGGTCCTGATACCGAACTTTAGTGGATCTGTGCCGGTAGCTTTGTGAACACAGTGCCTAAGGCACACCACAGCCGACTGCCTGCATTCCCACAGTGGAGGCGGGACGGAGGGCAGTGCCAATGACAATGTACTTTGTGAGCTCGCACAGGAAACACCAGAGTGCACTCTTGGATGGACAGCTCCAGCAATGGAATACTCAGTGGCTCTTCTCCCAGCAGGAGCATTCCAGTTCCACCTATGTCACACTGCATCTCAGAAACAGATCTGAGGGCTTCTACCCCAACAACTGGAGAGCAGACGCTGCCCCTACAGGGCTGGTGACAACCAGAGAGCAAAGAAGAGGCCCTGCTCAATATCCAGTGCAGGCTCTAGTCACCACAGGAGTCACACCCTGTTATCAAAGGGACACTGTCCAGCACACTGAAGAAAAAATGTGGTAGGCACCCCTACTAAAAACAGCCCATGCACCAAAAATATTAAGCACATGCAGGCTACACAGGGATGCTCCCACATAAAAACAGCTCTTCAAGACCACAGCAGATAACTGGTTCTCCTAAACTCAGAGTCAAAAAATATAAGTAAAATGAAGAAGCAGAGGAACCACTCCCAATTAAAAGACCAAGAGGGACTTCCTAGGTGGCACAGTGGCTGAGAATCTGCCTGCCAATGCAGGAGACTCGGGTTTGATCCTTGCTCCAGGAAGATTCCACATGCCTCAGAGCAACTAACCTCATGTGCCACAACTATTGAGCCTGCGCTCTAGAGCCTGTGAGCCACAACTATTGAGCCTGTGTGCCGCAACTACTGAAGCCCAGGCCCCTAGAGCCTGTGCTCCGCAACAAGAGAAACCATAGCAATGAGAAGCCCGTGCACCACAATGAAGAGTAGCCCCTGCTCGCAGCAACTAGAGAAAGCCCATGTGCAACAATGAAGACCCAATGCAGCCAATAAATTAATTTAAAAAAATATCAAGAGAATTACCCTGAAAGAACAATGAAACAGACCTCTTCAGTCTCACAGACACTGAATTCAAAAAGGAGATAATGAAATACTGAACGAATTAAGAAGGGCTATTGATAGAAATGCAGATTCCTGTAAAATGGAACTAGAAACTATAAAGAGGAACTAAGAAAAATTAGAAAACTTATTTGCCGAGACGAAAGCTGAGCTTAAGGCAATGAATAGCAGAATATAATGCAGAGGACAAAGAAGTGATCTGAAGGACAGAATAATGGAAATCACCCAATTAGAACAGCAAAGAGCCAAATGAAAAAAATTGAAGCCAATATAAGACACCTATGGGATAATATAAAGCATGCTAATCTACACATAATAGGGATCCCAGAAAGAGAAGAAAGGAAAAAGGGGACTGAAAACGTATCTGGGGACTTCCCTGGAGGTCCAGTAGCTGAGACTCTGTGCTCCCAATACAGGGTGCCTCGGTTCAATCCCTGGTCAAGGAACTAGATCCCACACGCATGCCGCAACTAAAGAACCCACAAGCCGCAACTAAGAAGATCCTGCGTGCCACAGCCTAAATAAATTTAAACAAAACAAAACAGAAAACAAAAGAAAAGAAAATGTATCTGAAGAATACTTCCCAAACCTAAAGAAGGAAACAGATATCCAGGTACAGGAAGCACAGAAGCTCCCAAACAAGATGAACCCAAATAGACCTACACCGAGACATATTATAATTAAAATGGCAAAATTTAAAGAGAGGATTCTAAAGGCAGCAAGAGAAAAAAAAAAAAAGAGTTAATTACAAGGAAACCCTCATAAGGCTATCAGCTGATATCTCTACAGAAACACTGCAGGCCAGAAGGGAGTGGCAATATAGTCAAAGCCTTGAAAGGGAAAAATCTGCGACCCAGGATACTCTACCCAGCAAGATTCTCATTTCGAATAGGAGAGATAAAGAATTTCTCAGACAAGCAAAAACTAAAAAAATACAGCACTATTAAACCTATCCTAAAGGAAATACTGAAAGGTCTTCTCTAAAGAGAAAATAAACAAGAATCTATAGGAAAGAGAAAATCACAACTGGAAAGTAAATCAATTAAATAAGCCAGGACATAGACTAAAAAAAAAGTGATGATACCCACAACGAACAGCAAAAGGATTAAATGGAGATGGGAAAGAGGATGTCAAACTCAAAATGTGGGGGAGGAGAGTAAGAAAATGTACTTTTTTTTTCCAGAATGTGTTTGAGCCTATATGACTACCAGTTTAAAGCAAGTAAATATAGGAAGGGGTTAACATACTTGAAAAACAGGGTAACCACAAATCAAAAACATAATAGGTTCACAAAAACCATAAAGAACACAAACATAATACGAAACGATCAAACCACAAAAGGAAAAACAAAAAGGGACAAAGCAGAAATGTTAAATCAATGCGAAAACAAGGTTTAAAATGGCAATAAATTCATACATATCAATAATTACGTTAAATTTCAATACACTAAATGTTCCAATAAAAAGACACAGAGTGACAGATTGGATAAAAAAACAAGGATCTACTACATGCTGCCTACAAGAGACCCACTTTCAAGCAAAGGACATACATAGATTGAAAGTGAGGGGATGGAAAAAGATATTTCATGCAAATGGAAATGAGAAGAAAGTGGGGTCCACAAATACTCATATCAGACAAAACAGACTTTAAAACAAAGGCTATAAAGAAAGATAAAGGACATTATATAATGATAAAAGGATCAATACAAGAAGAGGATATTACACTCAGCAACATATATTCACCCAACATAGGAGTACCCGGATACATAAAACAAATACTAACAAACATAAAGGGGGAAATTGACCAGAATACAAGAATAGTAGGAGACTTTAACACCTCACTCACGTCAATGGACAGATCTTCAAGACAGAAAATCAATAAGGCAACAAAGATCCTAAATGATACAATATCATCATGATCCCCACTTCATACCACCCATGAATAAAATGAGATGAGAAAGCTCAAGTAACTTGCCTTGTCATAAAGCTGGTATGGGAGTCAGACCTTGAAATCAGAACTTGTAATACTAAATCCTTTGCTCTTTCTATCCTCACATACTGGCTACAAGTGAAACCAAAATTTCATTCTTGTAAGGAATGTGGGACTGGAAAAAGAGAATCTGAGAAACATTGAGGGTGAGTCTGCCCACATCTTCAATTATGGAGCAGAGGTTTCTTTTGAGGAATTTGGTCTCCCGGCTGATTTTAAACCAAGATCCCCAGAGGTATCTACCATTTCCTGTGGACATACAAAGCCTACGGAGATTAGATCTGATCAGGTAATCCCAATGTTTAGAGACCCTCAGAGAGGAACTATACTCTAGCAGGTGTGCAATATAAATATTTCAGCATGGGTGAGGGAGGGGATAGCCATAACCTGCCTGGAAGGAATATACCCTCCGGGAATAAGGTAGTCTCCTGTTTTACCCCCATAAATTATCATTCTCTAAGATTGGCTATTTACTTTGAGGAAATGTGAGGTGAATTAGCTTTTCCAGAATACTTGTAGTTTTATCTGGATATAAATTATTCAAATTAAAATGAGAAATTAAAAATTTAAAAATTAATTCAGGAGGATTCTCCCAATCTTTTCTCAAAAGGGATATAGATCATGGTAAGGCAATTTTTAGTTAAAATTTTTCTGTAATTAGATTTTAAATCTTGACACACACACACACAATCAAGTAGCTGAATCTGAAAAAATCTGAAACCATTTTGAATATGCAGAGGATTTAATGAAATTTCTTATTCTATGACAATCATGACTCAGTCTGGATTGTTCCCCAATCACTGAATAGATACTACCCTTTTGTGTCTTGCCTGAAATGTCTTTCTCTAACCTATGTGTGTTTTCCCCACCCTGCCTGACTCCTCAAATGAAAATTCTTACCTTGCTAAAATGCTTCAGTCTATGAGCTGCCATCCATAATCCTATAGGACTTAATGTACTTACCTCACTCACAGACTCGTATTACAATTTACCTGTATCAGGCTGTAAGCAACTTGAAGGCAGGGACTGTTACGTAACTTATAACTCCAACAATTTGCCATATATTATAGTTGTTCACTAGATGTGTTGAATAGATGAACGATGAATAAAAATACTCACTGTTTTTTTCTTGATGTTGCCCCAGACGGTGCCACCTTTACTTTTATGGTTTTTTTGCATACGAAAAACATATTTATCACAATCAGCCCTGTTTAAATATAAAATAATTTCAAGTCAACGTTAGCTACCATACTTTTATCCACAGGTTAAACAGCAATTGACAAAATTAACTTAAAATGTTTCAATATTTTAAAAGTACATCTCCTTTTCCATTCTCAAAAAGACAATCATGTACTGATCAAGACAGACAAAATGCTTCAATCCTGTAAGACTATCCTGGGAAATGATGGTTTACTCCTTGTCCATTGTCCCACTTGTGCTCTTTCCAATCTCTATCTTGCTGCCTGTCTTTTCTAAAACTCAGAGACTTCTTGTCCCTTGATTCCTTTTTGTTATATCTTTCACTCCTTTCTCTTATTCATGTCTTCCTTCCCTATCCAGACTGAATCTTAAAGTTGGTCATTTTAAAGATATGCCTGGTGATGAAAACCCTCAATTAATTTATGGCTTCCAACTGTGCTGAGTCTTCAGTTCAGCTCATGAGCCTTCATTTCTACAGTTACATCTTTCTTACATCCCCCATAGCAACTAAGACTTTTTTTCATTTGTTTTTACCTTACCTCTCTCCCCTCTCATTCTTAACAAATAAGCTTGACTCATAATTTACAGATGAAAACCGAAGCCACATAGAATGTTGTTCTCAATTTCCCCAACAATTACTTATGACAGTAAATACCAGCTGAACACCAATTCTAATTCTCTCTCTTGGCTTCGAGATCCTATATGATTGATGTTCCTTTCCTTTATGACTCTTTGGGAACCTTAAAGGTATGACATGTTGAAATGTGTAAATGTGTGACAGATTAAGATATGAATGTGAACCACAAACACTGCTGCACAGCAAGTGAATAAGCCTAGCCAATTGTTCAGGATCACCACCTTATGAGTCTTTTGTCCTGTATAAACCAGATACTTTGGGACTGATTAAGAAAAACTGCTTCACTACTTAAAATTGCTATGAAAAGGAAGCTAACTGCTAGAGTTGGTGAAGTCAAGAGATTGAAGAGATCTAGGAAACTCGTATTTTAAAAACAAAAATGTTTTAGGAAATATATTCTTGATATAAATGAGTCCATCATGTGCTCTATAAGAAAAAAAAAAGCCATTTTCCTTAATTGTAAAAGTGATATATATAAAAAAATAACATTACAATACACGAGTGTAATTCTACAATCTAGAGATAATGGCTGGTGATGTTTTTGGTCAAGAAATTTCCTTTCTCTTATGAATACATGTTATATAAACTGGGATCATACTGTATACAGTTTTATTTCTTAGCTTTCAAAAATTATCCACTGAACATTATTTTATGTCATTAAAAATTATCAAAGGCATTATTTTAAATTGTTATATATTCTTCTATTATATGGACAAATCCTAATCTCTTAACTTTCTTTATTACTGGACAGGTCATTTCCAAATTTTCAGTATTCTTTTGTGATGAACATTTTTATTCATACAAATGTACACACATACTTGCCCAAGTCTCACATTTCCTTAGAAATAAAATTCAGGGGCCAAAGGGATAAATATTTTAAAGCTAATGATTTGGCCAAAGTGTTTACCAAAAAACTCTGTCCAAAATTATATGCTCCCCAGAAGTAAATCCACACACCTAAGGTTAATTGATCTTTGACAAAGGAGGCAAGGATATACAATGGAAAAAGACAGTCTCTTCGACAAGTGGTGTTGAGAAAGTTGGACAGCTGCATGTAAATCAATGAAGTTGGAACACACCCTCACACCATACACAAAAATAAACTCATTATGGCTTAAAGACATAGGCAAAATACTCTCTGACATAAATCATACCAATGTTTTCTTAGATCAGTCTCCCAAGACAATAGAAATAAAAGCAAAAATAAATAAATGGGACCTAATCAAACTTACAAGCTTTTAGTACAGTAAAGGAAATCATAAACAAAATGAAAAGACAACCTACGGACTGGGAGACAATATTTGCAAATGATGTGACCAACAAGGGCTTAATTTCCAAAATATACAAATAGCTCATACAACTCAACAACAAAAAACAAACAACCCAATTGAAAAATGGGCAGAAGACCTGAACAGACATTTCTCCAAAGACAACATACAGATGGCCAACAGGCACATGAAAAGATGTTCAACATCACTAATTATTAGAGAAATGCAAATCAAAACTACAATGAGGTGCCACCCCACAAAGGTGAGGATGGCCATCATTAAAAAATCTACAAATAACAAATGCTGGAGAGGGTGTGGAGAACAGGGAGCCCTCCTATACTGTTACTGGGAATGTAAACTGGTGCAGCCACTATAGAGAACAGTATGCAGGTTCCTCAAGAAACTAAAAACAGAGTTGCCATATGAATCAGCAATCCCACTCCTGGGCATATATCCAGACAAAAGTATAATTCAAAAATATACATGCAACCCTACATTCATAGCAACACTATTCACAATAGCCAGGACTTGGAAGCAATCTAAATGTCCATCAACAGATGAATGGGTAAAGAAGATGTGATACATATATATAATGGAACACTACTCAGGCATGAAAAAGAATGAAATAATGCCATTTGTGGCAACATGGATGGATTTGGGGATTATCATACTACATGAAGTCAGAAAGAGAAAGACAAAATACCATATGATATAACTTACATGTGGAATCTAAAATATGACCCAATTAACCTATCTACAAAACAGAAACAGACATAGAGAACAGACTTGTGGTTGCCAAGGGGTAGAGGGGGTAGGAGAGGGATGGATTGGGAGTTTGGGATTAGCAGATGCAAACTATTATACATAGAATGGATAAACAACAAGGTCCTACCACTGTATTCAATATCCTGTGATAAACCATAATGGAAAAGAGTATGAAAAATATATATGTATAACTGAATCACTTTGCTATATAGCAAAAATTAACACAGTACTGTAAATCAACTATACTTCAATAAAATAAATTTAAAATAATTAAAAAAATTATATGCTTAATATACAATCATCTGCACTAAATACTTAATTAAAAATAAACAAAAAATAATTTGTGAATTGCTGGGGAAAATTATGTTTTTGCTGAATAAATGCAAATTAAAATTTCACTAAGCTTCATGAGTGCTGAATGCTTTTTTTTTGTTCAGTCATGATCATCTGGCTTCTGTTTCTCACACCCCATGGAAATTGCTCTGTCTAAGATCAGCACTGGCCTGCTTAATTGCCAAATGAATAACCTATTTTCAGACCTCATTCTTACCATTTTCCATTTTTTTTCTCTGTGTTATTTGACTGTTGGCCACCATATGTTTTCTTAATTTTATTTATTTATATTTCAAAATAATGCTTATATTCACATTGCGTGAAATTCAAAGAGTCTTCCTTTTATTTGTCTGAAGCTATTTTAGTTTTTCTCCTTAAGGATCACCAATGTTTCAGTTGCTTATGCATCCCTTCAGAGATATTTAATCAAATGAAAGCAATTATGTGTTTGTATATATGTGTATATACACATGTGTATATACACAAGTATACACACACACACACACAGCCCCTATTTACACAAATGGTAACACATAATTAACCCCATCTAACTTTTTTCATTTAATATATCTTGGACATTTTACCATAAGTACATAAAGAATTTCTTCATTAATTTCTATGGCTACATAATGTATCAGAATTTATTTGATTAGTCCCTAATTCATGGACAATTGAGATGTTTCCAGTCTTTTGTCATTATAAACAATACTGCAATGAATTAGTTGTACACTCACAATTCTAGATGTAGCATTGCTAGGTCAAAGAGCATATGCATTTATAATTTTGATAGATATTAACAAATTACTGCTTGCAGACTGAACTAATTTACCTTTTCACTTGTAATGCATGAGAATGGCTTTCCTTTTCTTGTTAATTTGTAGGAATGTTATAACAAGGAAATTAACCGTTTTTCTGTGATGAGTTCTATAAATTCTTTTCTCAGATTGTCATCTGTCTTTTGATTGTTTATGGTGGTTGGTACCAGGTAAAACTTTTTATTTTCTGTATGGCTGACCTTAACATACATTTTGTTAGTGGCTTTTGGGTCTTCTAAGATTTTTTAAAATATATATATATTATATATACATATATATATTTTAAATATTTTATTTATTTGGCTGCTCTGGGTCTTAGTTGCAGCACGTGGGATCTTCGTTGCTGCGTGCAAGATCTTTTAGTTTTGGCATACAGGATCTTTAATTGCGGCAAGAAGGCTCCTTGTTGTGGCATGTGAACTTTTAGTTGCTGCACGTGGGATCTAGTTCCATGACCAGAGTTCAAACCTGGGATCCCTGCATTGGGAGCACAGTCTTAGCCACTGGACCCCCAGGGAAGTCCCCTGGGTCTTCTAAGATTATAAAATAGTTCTCCAAGGTTTTTTTTAAGGTATATTTTATAGTTTAATTTTTTACATGCAAAACTTTGACCCATTTGGAATTTATTTTAATGTAAAGTGTGAATTGTGTATTGATACTATTGAGTAACACCCCTACTTACGGAAACTGTCCATCCTCGACTTCTGTTAAGAACTATTCTTTCTTGATTTTTTTTTAAGATTTTTTTGATGTGGACAATTTTTTAAAGTCTTTATTGAATTTGTTACAATATTGCTCCTGTTTTATGTTTTGGTTTTTTGGACACGAGGCATGTGAGATCTTAGCTCCCAGACAAGGGATCGAACGCACACTCCCTATATTAGAAGGTGAAGTTCACCAGGGAAGCCCCTCTTTCTTGACTTTTTAAAAACAATGATGACTCCTCTCATTACTGACATCTACTCTCTTCAACTCATGGAATGTTAAAAGCTGATGCAGTGAATTACAGTATCATATGCACAAATACTTACCTATTTACAGAGGCTAGCATGCCAGGACTGACATGCTGACACTGAGGAGTTTTTGCCAGTGGAAAGATAACTGATGATGGAGTTGTTGGATTTCTGTCCATATTTGGCAGAATATCATCCTCTTCTTGACTATCCTGGAAACTTGGTAACTAGAAAGCAAATATATATTACCAACAAGCACCCCTAAAAATGGAATTCCTCATTATCACAAGTTGTTTTTGGGGGGATGATAAGTTGTTTTCCTTCTTTTAATTTCACAACTGAGATAACTAAAAATATTAGTAGGTAGAGAACAGAGCCTTGGCCTCTAAAAAGTTTAGTTTCTGTTGTGTAAAACAGAGACAGTGACACACATTTCTAGTGCTGTGTAGACTGGGGTCAGCAAATGTTTTCCGTAGAGTTGGATAGAAAATATTTTAGCTTTTGTGATCCATACAGTCTCTGTTCCAACTACTCAACTCTGCTACTGAAGCAGGAAAGCAGCCATAGCTAACATGTCTGTGTTCCAAAAAGGCTACACAGTAAGAGTCTCAGCTGTTTCTCTTAAAATACCTCCCTTTATAACCTGTGTAGGCAAAAAGAGGGCCCAGATAATGATGTTACTAAATTCTTAAAGCACTGTGTAGCCTTTTAAAATTGGAGATGATTTAACAACATTGTGAAATGGGTAGATGAAAAAATTACCCTTAAGTCTAGCTCACTAAAACAACTCTCAATTTTTACACTTAATAATCCAGTTATCTATATCCATCCATTTTTTTGCATTACTTTAATCTTAATACTCAACATTTCTATGTAGTCTAGAAAGTCTCAAATTTGCACTTAAAATTTGCACTGTATTTAACTGTGTTTATGAAGTTCATCCTTACTGGTTATATGGATTGTTTCCAGGTTTTTGCTGTGCAGATAAACATGCAAGTAGTATCTCTGTGAAGATTTTTGGCTTCTTTTGAATTTCTTAGGATAAACTCCCATGAGTAGGCATAATCTTTATGGTGCTCATACACTGCCAAAATGCTTTCCAAAAGGTAAGATTCAATTATGTATACACTGACGTATGACTATATCAACATCTCTACTGCTTTTTGTAAGTGAATATTTTATTTTTTAAAAAGATTCTGTAATTTAGAAGGTATACATATCATTTACTTTGTTTTCCTTTGGTAGCTAGCTAAAATGACCTAAGTCTTCCTTCAGCCTTTTGAATTTTTTCTTGCCCACTTTTTCCTGTGAGCTTGATACTTTTTATCATCCTAGTAACATTTGAATGAGTTCTTCATATTATAAATCTTATTGTCTTTATTTGTTGCAAGTATTTTATCCCAGTCACTGAAGATTTTAGTTATGTGATTTTTTTCACACTACAAAAATTCTTGTATACTTTCAAATCTGTCAATCTTATGCTGCCACTTAATCCCTCCTCCCAATTTACTATGCAGTGGGTAATAATCTTTTCTTATCACCCCCTCTTCCCCCTAGTTTTAAGTTTGTCTCACTGCATATGAATTTTTAATATATGTTTGGCCTATTTCTTGGTTTTCTATTTGGGTCTACAATCATTATTTCTGAACCCCACTGAAGGGTAGGCTCTGGCCACTGATGAGAATAGCATGCAATGGCAGACTGCTTCTTATACTATACTTTGGCATACCTGTGGAGGTGATCAATCCTTGCCTAAATATTAGAGATGAACACTAAGCATAAATAAAAATGAAAGATACAAAAGTCAGTATAAAGAAAACAATGATTTCATACATTTAGACTCTTACCAGGGACTTCCCTGGTGGTGCGCTGGTTAAGAATCTGCCTTCCAGTGCAGGGGACATGGGTTTGATCCCTGGTCCGGGAAGATCCCACATGCCGAGGAGCAACTAAGCCCATGCACCACAACTACTAAGCCCGCATGCCACAACTGTTGAAGCCCAAGTGCTCTAGGGCCTGTGCTACGCAACAAGAGAAGCCACTGCAGTAAGAAGCCTGTGCACCTAAATGAAGGGTGGCCCCCACTCGCCACAACTTGAGAAAGCCCGAGTGCAGCAATGAAGCCCTCCAACACAGCTAAAAATAAATAAATAAATAAATAAATAGATTTAAAAGACAAAAAAGAAAAAAGAATTACCCAAGAATGATCACAGTACCATTAAAAAAAAAAAAAAAAAAGACTCTTACCAGCACCCTTTGATGCTGCAAAGGTGTTGTACTGAAAAAATCATCATGGTCATCTTTTGGCAACTGTTCCAGAAACTCCCTCATCTGCTGCTTTCTTTTAAGAGTTCCCACCTTGGCAGTTATCTTAATAGTTTGCTTCTTATCAGCATCACCGATCTTGCCTTAAGAGTTAGCAAAACATTTTGATAAGGACTTAGTCATTTATAGTAACTGCTCTATAAAGTTAACAGCCTTTGCAAAATCTGAATTGCATATTCACATTAAATAAACTCAGCCTCTGTTGTTAATATGTCTAAGCCTCCTATGTAACAAATGATTCTTTCTACACTGAGATCTGTGCAATATGATTAGATTACAAAAATACTCAGGAAGAAATTACATTAGGATAGGCAGGATGAGGTTGAAAAAGTTCTTTACCTGTGAGAAATGTTACCTCTCACATTTCCCTTGATGACTACATAACTTGATTTTGCTAAAATATAAACCTTACTGAATTAGAACAGGGATACTAAATATTCCCTAAAGCCTGGTATAGGACTTCTCTGGCATAAACCCTGGCCAGGAATGTATACTCCTATAAAAACTAAATATACTCTGAATTTTCTTATGAATCACCAGGGGGCCCTACCCAAGTGGCCTCAAATTAACTTAGATCCTTAGAACAATAATCCAGTTATTGCAGATTTCCTCCAACAAACTCAAAACTTTGTTTTTTTCATTTTTGGCCACACAGTGCTGGCATGTGGGATCTTAGTTTCTTGACCAGGCATTAAACCCGTGCCCCCTGCAGTGGAAGCGCAGTTTCTTAACCACTGGACCACCTGGGAAGTCCCTAAAGCTACTACTGATGTAAGTAAATAGGTAGGTCAGACTTAAAAATTAGACAGATGATCTCTGGAGGTCTTTCTAGCTTTAAAATTTAAAAAAATACAACAACAAACACAGATAATAAGACACATAGATAAGTATAAAATACATTTAATGAGTGATCAGAAATTGATACTGAGAACTGGGAAAAAACTATTTCCTACAAAGGTTACCATTTTGGCCTTTGGGGTTGACTGGCTTTTTCTTGGTGACATGTTTCTGGGATCTTTTTCCTCGGGGATTTTCCATGTATTTGCTCTGGCATTCATCAGCAGATCGAGAACCTACAGCCATAGCTACCTCTGACCAGAAACCAGGTTTGTGCTTTGGAACAGATGCAAAAGCACTATGGAAGACCAAAACCAGTTAAAGAACAAGAAATTCAAGTCAATAAAAAAAATAACCACTAAGGCATACCACTAAATCAAGAATTACTGAGCTGATGGAATTTTATCAAAATCATTCTAGGTAACTACTATATTTGGGAAGAAGATAGTATTCCCCCCACTTAATAACTTATTCTAGTGCTTAAAATACAAAGATGTAAGTTTACATATCTAGTAGATGCCTTCTATTTTGCTGTATTCTATTAAATCTGAAAAATCATGCCCATCTTTCAACATTTTTTCCTAGTCCAACTAATTAATGATTAGATCTTTGGGGAGACTCTGGCATGACTAATTTTTCTACCTTGTTGCACAAATCTTACTGCTGCTGAGTATATTGGAAGACAAGCTTAGTTTCTACATACTCCAGGTTATAAGCTTTTATTAAAAAATGTTACACTTGCTTTCATTCTAATTTATAGACAGTATTTTAGACATAATACTTAATTGAGGGAAATAAAAACTGAAACAGAAAAAAACTAAGTCAATATAAGATAGTTCTCCAATTTAACAAATGAGATACATTCCAAAATTTCACTGCAAATGATTACAGTAAGTCCGCTACATACAAATAAGTTCCATTCTGAGCGTGCGTCTTTTAAGTCCAATTTGTTTGTAAGTCTAACAAAGTTAGCCAACTAACAAAATCGGCTATATAGTACTGTACTGTAATAGGCGTATAATACTTTTCACACAAATAATACATAAAAAACAGACACAAAAAATAAAGAAAACATTTTTAATCTTACAGTACGGTGCCTTGAAAAGTACAGTAGTACTAGCTATATCACCGCTGCTTTTACGCTTCTGGACATCCTGGGCTTGAAATAAAGATACTGTACTACTGTAGTCTATACAGTACTGTAAAGTACACAAAAGCACAACCACTTGTAGAGGATGCACGCATGTGACAACGTACATGTGACACATGAACTAACTTACGTGGCTGGTCATGCAAACGCACGTTCACATCTTTGGAGTCACAACTTGAAGGTTTGTATGCAGGGGACTTACTGTCTTTAGAACCTGGAATACATATTACTGCCCCACCCAGAGATTTTATATATTGTGGTTAGGCTGATAGTTCTGCCAGAAAAATCTATTTAACTCACCAATTAACCTATGCAGCGTTACGCCGGTAAATTTTTAACAACGAATTCTCTGAGGTTAAAAAGCCTTGATTTGTAGTGCTTGTCAATTTCCATATTGTAAATACTCCTATTGTGGCTGATTTCAAACTATTAACATGCCATCACTGAATGTGGAGTAAGAAATGTGCAACAGCACACAATTATATAGAATTTCCACTATACAGATATGATGGACATAAAGAACCTCAAGAGAACAGATTTAGAAAGTGATGAGTTTGGAGTTTCAGTTTGTTTGTAATAAATTTATTTAATTTTTAGTTTTTATAATTTAATTTTTAATAATTTAATTTGTAAAATTCTTGAAAATTTAAGAATCAACTTTTATGAACAGAGATGATCAAACTACAGAATACCACTCACCCCATGCATAAAAGGAGAACAAATACTTATGGTCATTGAATACTTGTTAACAAATGTTCTACTCTTGCATAATTAATCATTCCACATGTGTTCTAAAGTGGAGAACTATAGGGAGGGGGCTCAAGCTTCCCTATTCGTGTATGTAGCTAACATGAAAGTCTAGGATTGCCTAAAAAGATTATTTTGTCATAATAAAAATACATAATGCATTTAATAAGAAGCTAGTCTGTAATTAACACTTCTCCTCTAGTTAATCCCAAATAATTTAAAAAGGCAAATGTAATCATATCACTCCAGTCCTACCTAAAAATCACTTCATCATTCTTAAGCATAAAAACCAAAATATTGACCCATGTTGCTTGCCTGTCTATTCTCATCCCCTACTGTTCTTTCCTCACTTTCTGTATGCCAGTCATTTTGGCCTTTAGTATTTTCAAATATGCTCTCTTACTTTCTACCTTTACATACACTGTTTAAATTTAAAATCTACTTATCATGACTCTCTGGCTTAAATACTTATTATTCCTTCAAATCTTAGTTCCAGTATCTGCCTAAACTAAGTCAGATTTCCCTGATACATACTGTCATAAACTTTGCTAAGTATCTGTCTACCCTACTAGGTTATAAGGATGATGAGGGGTACAAAACACTGGGCTGCAACTAGGAATCACTTAAGGAGCTTATATAGCAAAATGAAAGCAAACAGATTCAGACTCTATCCTTGAAGATTTCAATTCAGTAGGTCTGGGGTGGCAATCCTTTGCATTTTCCAAAAGCTCATGTGATTATTTTGCTTTGAAGTCAACATTAGAATTGCTTTACATTGTTTGTAAGAGAGAGGCATTACATCTAAGTGGAAAGTAGGAATAGGTGATAACAAGGAAAGGTTACAGGAAAGAGTTGACGTGAGATAAAATCTGAAGGATGAATAAAAATATAGCAGGTGAAAAAGAGCAATATTGGCAAAGAAATAAAGACAAGGAAACACCACATATGGTTAGGGAATGGTAAATAGTTCATATTTAGAGTACAGTAAATTTCAAAGAAACGGGTGCAAGTCAGAACTGTGAAGAAACTAGAGAAGCATAACCCAAACCCAACTCTGCCATATCTGAATATTTTAACGGCATACAGTCTAGGCACTTTTTAAACATTTTAAGTAAAATTGTCTTTTGGGGTATGGTTCTATGAATCTTAACAGACATATAGTTAAAGATACAGAACAGTTCCATCAGATTAAAAAAAAAACTAGTGCTACCCCTTTGTGTCCACCACTATAACCAATGGAAATCCCTGATCCATTTTCTTTCTTTTTAGTTTTATCTTTTCCAGAACATAATATAAATGGAATCATATAGTATGCAACCTTTTGGGCTGGTCTTTTTCACTCAGCATAATACCTCTGAAATTCATTCAAGTGGTTACAAGTACCAATAGTTCTTCCTTTTTATTACTCAGTAGTCCATTCACTGTAAGATCGTACCACAATTTCACTTATGCAGAAAATACCATGAAAATCAGGAAGAGAAATGAGCTATGTAAAACCAAACTATAATGCTGTTTATGAACTTCTGGGCCCACATTGCAAATTTTGATATATTTTCTTCTTTGTTCAGTTCAGAATATTTTCCCTTGAGACTTCCTCTTTGACCCATTGATTATTTACAGGTGTGTTATTTTACAACCACTTGGAATTTTTTGTTTTCTTTTATTGATTTGTAGTTTAATTCAACTACGGACTGAGAACACCCTTTATATAACTTTAGTTATTTTCAATTTAAGATGTTTTATGACCTAGTAAATGTTCTATCTTGGTGAATGATCCACCTATCCTTGAAAATGTGTTTTTTCCCCTACTGTTAAGTACACTACTCTAAAATGTCAGCGAGATACAGTTGGTTGATGGTGTTGTTCAGTTTCTATACCCTTACTAATTTTCTGTCTACTAGTTTTATCAATTACCCAGAGAAGAACACTTAAGTCTCCAACTATAACTGTGGATTTGACTCTTTTCAGTTCAGTACTTTCCTTTTAGTTCTGTCAGATTTTGATTCATGTATTCTGAGGTGCATACACATTCAGGATTGTTAGATCTTCCTGGAGAAATGACAGTTTTATCATTTTGTAATGTCCTTCTTTATTCTTGATATTTTCTTCATACTGAAATCTTTGATCAGTATTAGTAAAGCCACTTCAGCTATCTACTGAGTTTGCATGGAATTTATCCTTACACTTTTAATTTACCTAAGTCATATTTGAAGTGAGTTTCTTTTATACAACACATAGTGGGACTGTGTCTTCAAATTAATTCTGACAATGTCTTTTAAATGGTGCATTTAGATTATTAACATAACTAATGTAATTGTTTTTCTTTGTTCCTCTTGTTTTCTATTTCTTTCTGCCTTTTTTTAAAAAGTATTTTAATTTATCTATTACATATTTGAAGCTATCTGTGTAGTCTTTTAGTGGTTGTGCTGGGGTTTACTATGTACGTACTGAACAGTCTACTTAGAATCAATAACTTACTGCTTCAGAACCATCATACAAGTCTCTTCCTCCTTCCTTTTTATGTTATAGTTGTCTTCTGTATTACATTTATAAACACTGAAAAACTCCACCATACAATGTAGTATTTGCTTTAAACCATTAAACATTCACAAGTACTCAAGAGGAGCACAGTCTATTTACCCAGAGAGTTGCCCTCTTTCTAGTCCTCCGTTCCTGATATTGACTATGTCTTTCCTCTCTCATCTCCATTCTGCTATTAAGCCCATCCAGTGAGTTTTCAATTTTGATTATTTTTCAGTTCTAAAATTTCCATTTGGTCCTTATATTTTCTATTTCTTGCTGAGACATTACAAATTTCTGTTCAAGAATGTTTGCTTTTAGTTCCTGAAGCATTTTTATATACCTGCTTCAGAATTTTGCCAGATAACTCCAGCATCTGTGTCATCTCAGGAATTGCACCTGTTGATTATTTTTTCCATGAGAGTTAAACTTTTCCTGGTTCTTTGTATGCTAAGTAATTTTGGATTACTTCCTAGGCATTTTGAATTAGAAAACTCTGGGTCATATATATTCTATAGACAATCTTAATATTTTTGTTTTAGCAGGCAACTAAGCTAGCTGTAACCCGAGCTATAAATTCCAGTCAGTCTCCTGTGGTTGCAGTTTCAATGTCCATTCCGTTTTTAAAGCTCTGTAGTGCTATCAGGATGTACTGCATGTTGTATACCAGGTAGCTAGCCTGGAAACTGGGTGGTAGTCTAGAATTTAGTTCAGTTCTCAAAGTCTTGGATATGCTGTTTAGGGTCAGATCCACAAACGGGTAACATAAGGGTGAGCCCAAAAGTTCACAAACAACTTTATAGGGTTGCTTGCCCTAGCTCCTCCCTCTCCGCAATCTTGGGTTCCCATTTTTCGTTCTCTGGCAGAAACCTGGGGTTTTAGTTACCCGGCTCTGCTGCACACTTTATACAATTGCATCTTTCTCCAGTGCCAAGCAGAGAGGACAGAAAGAGAAAGCTACAAAATGGTTTGCCCCACCCTTTTGAGACCTCTTATTCCAATTGGAGAGGAAGGTTTCATACTTTCAGAGTTTTTAAGGAACGTGTGGGCCCCAGCTGCTGCTGTGATGTTTGCCCCTGCTGGATTATATGGGTACTGGGTTATAAGAGAAAGGAGAAAAAAGAAAGAACTGAAAGATTTCCTATACTGTTTCTGAGTGTTAGTAATCCCCTTTCCTGCTCAAGCCAGAACTGAAGGTTTCTCTTTGAACTCTCTTTGTCTTGCCTCAATGCCCCTTTCCTGGTTTTCGGTGGCCTTGAGTCTAGCTTGGGGGGACTATCAGAGAAAAACTGGAAATTCACTTCCAGTTTGGTGGTTCTTAAAATTCTAGTCTTCCCCAACCAACCTGTTATTATCTAACTTCCTGAGTCAACAAAAAGCTGTTCCAAGCAGTCTGTTCAGGTTTTACAGCTGCGTAGAAGAAACAGAGTGAAGTATGCTTACTCATCTTACTGGGAACTGGCATTTCTGCAGCTCAGGCATTTAAAAATCTCCTTGGATGATGTGAATATACAGCAGAGGTTGAGAATCTTTATTAAAGGAAATAATGGGAGATAGAGCTGGAAAAGATAACTGAGGTCAACTCCAGCTCTCAATGCAAGGCAGAAAAATATTTATATAATTTGAAGATGAGCAAGAATTCAAGTGAAGGTTTTTGATCTGTCAGAACCACAACTAACTATACATTAAGACTAATCTGGAGTTGTATAAAACATTACTCAGATGAAGAGAACAAAGTGCAAATACAAGGCTATTTCCACAGTTTAGGCAAAAGGCATTAAAGGTCTGAAAAAGAGCAGTGTCAAGAAAAAGGCTGCACAGGCATATCTCGTTTTACTGCCCTTTGCTTTATTTTGTTTTTTACAAACTGAAGGTTTGTGGCAACCCTGTGTCGAGAAAGTCTATTGGCGCCACTTTTCCCAATAGCATTTGCTCACTTCATGTCTCTGTCACATTTGGTAATTCTCACAATATTTCAAACCTTTTCATTATTATTATATTTGCTATGGTGATCTGTGATGTTACTTTTATATTGTTTGGGATGCCATGAACTGCGCATATGTAAGGTAGCAAATTTAATTGATAAATATTGTGTGTATTCTGACTGCTCCACTGACCAGCCATTCCCATCTCTCTCTGTCTTTGGGTCTCCTTATTCCCCGAGAGAATATTGAAATAAGGCCAGTAAATAAGTCTACCATGGCTTCTAAGTGTTCAAGCGAAAAGAAAGAGTTGCAAGTCTCTCACTTTAAATCAAAAGCAAGAAATGATTAAGCTCAGTGAGGAGGGCATGTCAAGAGCTGACACAGGCTGAAAGCTAGGCCTCTTGTGCCAAACAGCCAAGTTGTGAATGCAAAGGAAAAAGTTCTTGAAGGAAATTAAAAGTGCCACTCTAGTGTATACACAAATGATAAGAAAGTGAAACAGCCTTATTGCTTGCATGGAGAAAGTTTAGCGATCTTGACAGAAGATCAAACCAGCCACAAGATTCTCTTAAGCAAAAGTCTAACCTAGGACAAGGCCCTAACTCTCTTTAATTCTATGAAGGGTGAAAGAGGTGAGGAAGCTGCAGATGCAAAGTCTGAATCTAGCAGAGGTTGGTTCATGAGGTTTAAGGAAAGAGTCTCCATAACATAAAAGTGCAAAGTGAAGCATAACATAAAAGTGAAGCAGCAAGTGCTGATGTAGAAGCTGCAGCAAGTTATCCACAACTAGTTAAGATCATCAATGAAGGTGGCTACACTACACAACAGATTTCCAATGCAGACAAAACAGTCTTCTATTGGAAGAAGATGCCATCTAAGACTTTTCTAGCCAAGGAGGAAAAGTCAATGGCTGGCTTCAAAGGACAATCTGACTCTCTTGACACAGACTCATGCAGCTGGGGACTTGAAGCTGAAGCTAATGCTTGTTTACCATTCTGAAGATCTTAGAGTCCTCAGGTAGATTATGCTAAATCTACTCTACCTGTGCTCTATAAATGGAACAACAAAGCCTGGAGGACAGCACATTTGTTTACAACACGGTTTACTGAATTATTTTAAGCCCACTGTGGAGAGCTACCACTCAGAAAAAAAAAAAGACTCCTTTTAAAATATTACTGCTCATTGACAGTGCATCTGGTCACCCAAGAGCTCTGATGGAGATGTACAACAAAATTAATGTTGTTTTCAGCCTGCTAACATAACATCCATTCTGCAGTTTATGGATCAAGGAGTAACTCTAATTATCAAGTCTTATTATTTAAGAAATATATTTCCTAAGGCTAGAGCTGCCATAGATAGTGCCTCCTCTAATGGATCAGAGCAAAGTAAGCTGAAAACCTTCTGGAAAAGATTCATCATGACGATGCCATTAAGAACATTTGTGATTCATGGGAAGAGGTCAAAATATCAACATTCACAGGAGTTTGGAAGAAGTTGATTCCAACCCTCATGAGTGACTTGGAGGAGTTAAAGACTTCAGTGGAGGAAGTCACTGTAGATGTTGTGGAAATAGCAAAAGAACTACAATTAGAAGTGGAGCCTAAAGATGTGACTAAATGGCTACAACCTCGTAATAAAACTTGAACGGATGAGGAGTTGCTTGGACGAGCAAAGACAGTGGTTTCATGAGATGGAATCTACTAGTGAAGGTGCTGCGAAGATGGTTGAAACAACAATAAAGGATTTAGAATATTACATAATCTTAGTTGATAAAGCAGCAGCAGGGTTTGAGAGGACTGACTGCAATTGTGAAAGAAGTTCTACTGTGGGTATAATGCTATCAAATAGCTTTCATGCTACAGAGAAATTGTTCATGAAAGGAAGAGTCAATTGATGTGGCAAACAACACTGCTCTCTTAAGAAATTGCCACAGCCATCCTAACCTTCAGCAACCACCACCCTGATCAGTCAGCTGCCATCAATAACAAGGCAAGACCCTCCACCACCAAAGGATTCAACTTGCTGAAGGCTCAGATGATGATAAGCATTTTTAAGCAAAAAATTATTTTTTAACTAAGGTATATACACTGCTTTTTTGACATATGTTATTGCACACTTAACAGACTACAGTATAGTGTAAACATAGCTTTTATATGCACCAGGAAGCCAAAAAATTAACGTGACTTGCTGTGTTGAGATATTCGCCTTATTCTGGTAGTCCAGAATTGAACCCTCAATATCTCCTAGATATAGCTGGTAGCTTCCTAATTTTTTTAAAAAAATTAGATTAAAAATCAATAATAACAGAGTTTAAACCTAGTTGACTACAACAATTACGTCTTCAGAAACAGGAATGTCAGGCAAAGTGGACAGGCAAGGGAAAATAAGTTTGGTTTCTGACATATTAAGTTGGCTGTAGATGAGATTTATGTAGAGATGTCCAGCAGGCAAAGGAAAATACAAAGCTAAGTACAAGAACTCAGAACCAGAGACAGAGATTTGGGAGTCCCTGTACAAAAAGGAAAAGCAGAACTCTGGAAGGAAAAGATCACTGAGGAATACACTATTGCTAGCAAGAAAGCAAGCAGCCAAAACCAAGAACTTGGAAGAATAAGAGAACCTTCTCTGCCTGAAAGCAAGACAAAGAAGGAAAATGTAGGAAACTGAGAAAGGAAGAGTACAGTGGCACAAAGATGCCTTAGGAAGAGAAGGTAGATTTGAAAATGAATTCCAAATGTTATAAAGTTGAGGGTACACAAGAGAATGGAACACTGAATGTGGCATGTTTCTTTGTTATCCTTCTCTCTTTTATCAATCACATCTTCCTTTCTTTCTACTAGACATTTTCATCAGCATACCATTACACTCTGGCATGAGCCATCTTACAAACAAGCCAGCAAGCAACTACACATACATGTTCCCTTATCTTTACAGTCTCTTCTACGACTATGCATTCTTCTGTTCCCCATCATTGCCAAATTTCGTGTTCTGCGTCTAGGCTATCTTTACTCTCTCATTCACTCTTCATCTTTCAACTATGATCTGGCTTCCGATACTAATTACCACACTACTGAAACTGCTTTTCAAATCTATATAGCCAAATCCAATTCTCATCATACCTGATTTACCAAGCAGCACTAATTAAGAAACCGTGGACAAATCACTGAATTTTTAAGACTAATTTCTCTTCTATAAATGAGGCAGAAAAGACTGTATTAAATAATCTACAAATTTGGATTCAAATTTAAGGTTTTATAATAGTAAATTTAATTACAAAATGTTCCTTAAAATGTGAAGCTAAGTGAAAGAGCTGCATTTGTCTGTGTTGAAATAGTTTACCACTGCTTTACTGAGGCATGATTGACAAAATTGTATATAAAGTGTACATGTGATCCCTTGACATACATATACATTGTGAAATGATTACCACAATCAAATTAATTAACACATCTGTCACCTCACATAGTTACCCTTTCTGGGGTCGGAGGGGGAGGGGACTGTTGAAATATTAAATGGAAATGAAAAGAGGGTCACTTTTACTTTCCTCATATGTAGACTGCAGATGACCACAAAGTACCTAGGTTAGAAGTTATCTGTATTCTTCCTCCACTCTCTATATACATTTTAATTTCTCTCCATGTGTTTTTGGATGATATCTTCTATGTTAATGATTAGAAGTCATTAAATCAGCCCCTTACTGGAGTTTTTATGTTGCAAACTGTTTTGTGGCCACTCTAGATATTTCAGAGTGAAATCTAACTACTTACCAATGAAGTTTCTGTAATTCTTTCTTATTCCATTCCTCATCTTGAATTAAATCAGGTAAACATTCTAAGGAATGCCTGTTTGTCTTACCAGATCCCACTGTCTCAATAACTGGAAGCTCATTGCTAATATCAGATTTCTGAAGATTTTCTTTAGCAGAACATCTAGCTTTCTTTTGTTTCATATGAAATTCATTTTCACTTTCTTCAGTTTCAGATTCAGACATCACTGGGATTGTCTTTGTTTTTCTTGTGCTTTTTCTCAGGTGAACCACTATTTCTTTGGTATCTCTTGCTCTGGTCTTCTTAACAACAGCAGCTTTCCTTCTAAATTCCTTTCCTTTCTCACTCTCTTCATTAGACAAATCTGATGAGGACTGATGCTTGTAAAATGACACAGAGACTTGATTTTCAATTTTCTTCAATTTTGATAACCTTGTATTTTTCTTTAAGTCAGAGGTGACAGTTTGTTCCTTTTTAGGACTTGGTATTTTTATTTTCTGGTTGACAGTGAGTAAATCACATGCACTACAATCTTCCTTGTTTTTACTTTTATGACCCACGCTATACTCAAATGTATTTTCTAAAGTCTTTGTGGGCTTACTGATTGGACTTGTAGTTTCATTTAAGTGTGATTTGCTTTCTTTTTGATGCTTTTGCACTGCAAAATCTGTTACTGCTTTAATGGTGCCAGAGGACAGATTATAATTCATGCATTTTTGCTCTATAATTTTTTTAGATTTGAGTGGTGTTACTAAAATATAAGGTTTCTTCTGATTAACAGCCATATATTTTCTTTCTTCATCTGAGAAAAACTGTTCCCTTGATGTCAGAATATCAGTGGATACTCTGGATTCTTCAATTCTCTCTTTAATTTCATAAGACAAAACCAAAGATCAAAATTTCAAATTAGCTACAAACAAAATACAGAAAAAATATGTTCACAAATAAAATACATTTTTTTTCCCCCACAAACTCCATTTTAAACACTACTGTCAAATTAATCTTCCTGAAGCACTGGTCTGTTCAGATCACTGCCCCTTCAGTTGTAAACATATACTAATTTTCACACCAATCTGTCCATGACATCGCACAGTGTACTTAGTGTACAGTTCCTCTGCCTGGCCTTCAGTATAGTTCTAATTGCTAACTGTACTCCAATCTGAATGATATTCTATGTCTGTTAGTCCACTGTTCTCAGCTTTCATTAATGTCATTCACTCTACATGGAAAGTTTCCTTCACTCACTACCTGCTTCAATTCTGTTCTATAACCTGCTTTATTTCTGTCTCCTAACCCACCTATCCACAAACTTTGTCCTGATTCCCTCAACTGAATGAAAGCTCTCCTTCAAATTTCCAGAATATTTTCAAATAATATTGTTTGACAATGTGCCCTGTGTTCCTTAGCAATATGCCTAATCTGTGAGAAATAGGATGACTTTTGATAAAATGAAGACGGGTTGAGAAGGAACTGGAGCAACAGTTAAGGAGTGAATTTTTGCTAGTGCTATGCAAGCAGTCATCCACATATTTATTCCTTTCTCTGTACTAGAAAGGATATTTTCAACGGGGGCGGGGGACAGGGGGGTAGGGTAGCGACACACAGGTACATTTACATCCAGTATTGTGCTATGTTTTTGGTAGAAGCAGTCCTGAACTTTTTTTTTTTTTTGCACCAACTAGATTTTTTTTTTTTGAGAAATACTTCACATATTACATTATACAATATAAGGACTTGATATTTGTATATATTGTGAAATGATCACTACAATAAGTCTCGGTAACATCCGTTACCACACATAATTACAAATTTTTCTCTTTGTGACGAGAACTTTTAAGATTTACTCTTCTGGCAACTACTTTTCTTTTCTTTTTTTTTTTTTAAGCAACTTCCAAATACACAATACAGTATTATTAACTAGAGTCACCATGTTGTACATTACATCCCCAGGATTTCTTTTATTTTATAACTGGAAGTTTGTACCTTTTGATCACCTTCACCCATTTTCACCACCACCCCACCTCCGGCAACCACCAATCTGTTCTCTGTATCTATGAGTTGGAGTTTTTGGTTTTGTTTTTTTTAGATTCCACATACAAGTGAGATCATACAGTATCTTTCTCTGTCTGACTTATTTCACTTAACATAATACCCTCAAAGTCCATCCATGTTGTCACAAATGGCAAAAGTTCCTTCTTTTTTATCCACTCATCCATCAATGGACATTCAGGTAAAGATTTTGATGATGTTGATAACTGGGTATGTTTAAAGAGAGCTGAAACTTTCTAGTTCTAGCTGTCCAGGCCCTTTCACTTTTAGAAGCACAGCTACATCAAGTTAAATCACTACCATCATGATTCAGTTGCACATTGTTAGTGGCAAAGAGGGGGATCCAAAGAGAACCACAAATGTTGATGATCAGAGAACAACAGATCAAGGCAGTCCTGAACTCCTGAAGTTCTGTAAAGCTCTTCATTATAACGTCAAGATAGAATTGGGATAAATTTATACTACAGAGTTTATTAACTTTTATTCATTATATTATCTAGGAAGGACTGTAAATATTTTTTTTTCAGCTTGGGATCAATGGACGTGAGGCAGATTATAGTTTTGGTGGAGCTGACAAAGAACAGTTCTGCCAGCTGCCTTTATAGCAATGGTCATTCAAAAAAAAAACATGCCATTTCCTCCATGAAAGCAAAGTGGTTTCGTCTATTAACAGGAGTCTGTAATATAGGTTTGAGGTAAGCTGGCAGCCCAAATACCTTGCATCTAGAAAACTGAAAGAACAATCATCTTTCATTGCTTTGTTGATCAGTGTTCTTGGTAAGCTGATTAATTAAAAGGTATAATTTAGTGAAGTAAGCTGAATGCTGACCACAGGCAGTCTACATTGCAGTTTCTCCTCTTAAGCAATGAAAAAACAGAAATGTTAGGGCTGTATAAGTGAAGAACTCAATACTATATACATTGTAAACAACTGGACAACGTGGAGCTCACTAAGAATTTACCACTGCACCAACAGAGAAGGAAAGAGCAAGCATACCCAAACGATCACAAGCAAGGTCGTACGTGGCGGTGGCTCTTCGGAGGACGTCTGTTTCTTCTCCCCCTGCATCACTTTTCATTGATTTTCGAAGGCCAGGAACAAATTTTTCAGCTTTGTGTTTTTGTCTGGCCTTTCTTTCTTTCTTTTCACAAGCCCTAAAAACAAATATAGTATTTTTCCTCTAATATTGGTTCTCAAAAAAACAAAAAACTAAACTCATAGATAAATGAAACTCCCGCAGAGAAAGCTTTTCCCCCTAGCAGATTACCTTTAATCTTACATTACTTAAGTTTTTATGGCTTCTACCCTTTTCCTCCCACAAAGAATTTAAGTATAACATCTTACTAAGTCAAAATATTCAAATATGGGCTCTTAAGTTCTTCCTATCTACGCTCTTGTATTTCCTACTTAAACTGATATTATAAGAAAATTATATGACAAATTCTGCCAGTTGTGTTTTTGTAAATAAAGTTTATTGAAACACAGCCACATTCATTCTTTTCAGTAGTATTTATGTTGCTTTTCCACTACAAAGGCAGAGTCGAGTAGCTGTGATAGAGGCAGCATAACCATGAAAATACTATCTGCCCCTTTATAGAAAACACCTGCCAGCTCCTGTTACACATTACTACATTGTGACATGATTAATTAACTTACACAGCCTATCCCCTATGACTTTTTAAGGGCAAGAATTAATCAAATTCTTTGTTTTCCCAGTACTGATACAGTGTCTGCTAAGCAGATGACACTTAGTAACTACTGAGGGAATGAATGAATGAATTGAAAAAGGCCCAAGAATTTCAGACTCATGTTTAACAGCTACATGCCTCTTAAAGGGAAGGTGACTGTGGATGACTCCTTGAAATATGTCAACAGTCTTATTTTCCTTTTAGATTTATTCCATATGACAGAAGTTCTAGTAAAGTGTTACTGCCTTCTGAAAGTTTAATATCAAAGAAAACTTCAAAACTGGCATTTTCAAAAACAGAAATGAAAACCACTTTACGTAGGCTACATGAGTACATACATTTGTAAAAGCTCAACAAATTTTATGCCTAAAATGGATACATTTTATCAAATGCAAATTATACCTCAATAAATTTTTTAAATTAATTAATTAATTAATTTCTGGGTGACCTTGGCTCTGCTTTATTGACCTCAGAGCACCCTTTGGATGCAGTTAAAAAAATGAACACACACAATGAGAAGAGAGCTGGATCCAGGCTAAGTTCTTTTTTAAAAAGTTAAAAGGTACTTTACCTTAACTGTTCTAAAAAATTATCAACGTACTCTTTCCATTTTTCTGGAAATCCAAACATAAATTTCCTTATGAGATAATTTGGGTAACCTATGTAATGATAAACAAAGATCATCTGAAAGCCTACATTTTAAAATGATGTCATTAATTCATTAAATAATTTAAAAATATATACTTATCGCTTACTATGTGCCAGGCACTGTCATAGATATTGAGGATTCAGCAGTTAACAAAATAAACAAAAATCTTGCCTTCATGAACACTACCTTCTAAACAGAAAGCAAACCAATAAGCAAAACATCTTGTTTGTTAGATGGTCATTGATGCTGTGGAGAAAAATTTGGGGAAATATATATAAGGGGGATAGGGATCCCAGTGTGTTCATTCTAGGGGAGGAGAAAAGAGGCAGGCAGCATTTCAAAAAAGGGCAGAGAAGTTCTCACTGAAATAGCATCATTTGAGTAAAGCCCTGAAAGACATGAAGGAGTGAGCAACATGGCAGTATGGGGTTAAAGCACTGGAAGCAGAGGGAACAAAGTGAAAGGCTATGAGGCAAGAGTGTGCCTGGCTTGTGAGCAGAATGACAAAGATCAGTGTAGTTGAAGTGGAGCGAGGAGAAGCTAGAACTAGGAGGTTACTCAGAGGCAGAGTAACAGAGGCAGTTGGGGGAGATTATACAGCCTTGGGGTCATTTTATGGACTGAGTCTTTTACTTTGGGTGAGATGGGAAGCTACAGGAGAATTCTGAGTGGAGGAGCCACAGAATATGACTTACGTTAACAGCACTGAATTAGCGGCTATTTTGGTAACAGCCTGTGGAAGTACATGGGGAGAAGCAATGAGACCAGTTAGGAGGTTACATCTCCAATGATTTAGACAAAAGATGAGCAAAGTCTGGACCACAGTGGTTCAGCAGAGGCCTGGGCTCTGGATAGATCATGAAGATAATGCCAACAGGCAGTACTGACATACTAGATGTTGAGTGTGAGAGAAACTGAGGATTTAAGGTTATCTCCAAGAAGTCTGGCTAGCCGCTGGAACCACGGGGGAGGAGGAGACAGCCTATGCAGATTTAAGGGAGAAGATTAGGTTTTAGACGTACTAACTCTGAGATGCCTGTAGATATCCTAGTGGAGATGTCAAATGAGCAGGTAGAAAATGAGTTCAGTGGCTTGGGGGGTTATAAGAGATATAATGACAGAGATATAAATTTGGTATCTGTCAAAATGTGAATGAGATTTAAGCCTAAAAGAAATCAGCACAGCACTGAGTGTAGAAAGAGCCGTAGTCTATCCCATTACTTGGAGGCAAAGCAAAAAGAGAAAAGTAAGCAAAGAAACTAAGAAGGAACAGGGAGTGAAGGCAGCATGAAAATATGGTGTTCCAGAAGCCAAGTAAAGAAAGTGTTTTAAGGGGCGGGGGGTGAAGGGGAAACTGAGACGAAGCGAGAGAGTAGCACAGACATATATATACTACCAACTGTAAAATAGTCAGTGGGAAGTTGTATAACAAAGGGAGTCCAACTCAAGGATGGAAGATGCCTTAGAGGACTGGGGTGGGGAGGGTGGGGGGGACTCGAGGGGGGGGGGAGTCAAGGAAGGGAGGGAATATGGGGATATGTGTATAAAAACAGATGATTGAACCTGGTGTACCCCCCAAAAAAATAAAAATAAAAATAAAAAAAATAAAAAAAATAAAAAAAATAAAAAAGAAAGTTTTAAGAAGGTAGGTGTGATTAACTGGATTTAGCAATGTGGGGGGCATTGGTGACTTTGATAAGGGCTGTTTGGGTGAAGAACTGGGGATTAAGGTGTGATTAAAGAGAATTCAAGAAAAAATGGGAAAGAATTCAAGAGAAATTAGATCTAAGTATAATAAATTGACTGAGCTGTTTTGCTATAAATGAGAACAATAGTGGCTGAAAGAAGTGTGAATAAAAAAGGTCCCCCCCAGCTTATTAAGAAATAACTGACATACATTACAGTATAAGTTTAAGGTATACAGCATGATGGTTTGATTTACATATATTGTCAAATGATTATCACAACAGGTTTAATTAAAATCTATTATCTCATATAGATACAATAGAAAGGCAATTTAAAAATTTATAAATGTTATGAGATGAAGATTTAGCACCTGTACCTCTCCTTCCTCATCCTCTCCCCACATTTTTACAATACTTTTAATTATATCGAAAATTGTTTGCATCATTATAACAATGTGAATATTGTTCACTGCAGAACCTATCAGAATACTGTAATTACATGTCCTTTCCCCATGCTGTACATTTCATCCTTGTGACTCATTTATTTTATAACTGGAAGTCTGTACTTTTACTCTCCCTCACCCATCTCACTCATTCCCTGACCCCTCTCCTTTCTGGCAAGCATCTGTTCTCTTTATCTATGAGTCTGTTTCTGTTTCGCCTTGTTCATTTGTTTTTTAGATTCCACATACAAGTGAAATCATAGAGTATTTGTCTTTCTCTGATTTATTTCACTCAGAATTTAATACCTTCTAGGTCCAGCCATGCTGTCACAATAGCAAGATCTCATTTTTTATGGCCGAATAATATTCTTTTGTATATATAAACACCATATCTTTTTTATCCACTCATCTATCAATGGACACTTAAGTTGCTTCTGTATCTTCGCTACTGTAAATAATGTTGTAATATAGGGGTGCATTTACCTTTTCAATTAGTGTTTTTCTTTTCTTCAGAAAAATACCCAGAACTGGACTGCTGGATCATATGGTAGTTCTACTTTTAACTTTTTGAGGAATCTCCATAGTATTGTCCCTAGTGGCTGTACCAATTTCCTTTCTCACCAACACTGCATAAGGGTTCCCTTTTCTCCACCTCCTCACCGACACGTTATTTCTTGTCTTTCGGATAACAGCCATTCTGACAGGTGTGGGGTGATATCTTCTTATGGTTTTGATTAGCTTTTCCCTGATGATTAGAGATGTTGAACATCTTTTCATGTCTGTTAGCCATCTGTATGACTTCTTTGGGAAAATATTTATTCAGCTCTTTGCCTATTTTTTAATAGGGCTTTTTTTTTTAATGTTAGGTTGTATGAGTTCTTTCGGAATATTTTGGATATTAATCCCTTATCAGTAATATAGCTTGCAAATATCTCCTATTCATATTCAGCAGGTTACCTTATTTTGTTGACAGTTTCTTTTGCTGTACAAAAGTTTTTTAGTTTGATGTAATCCCATTTGTTTATTTTTTGACTTTGTTACACTTGCCTGAGACAGATTCAGAAAAATACTAGGGCATACGTCAAAGAGTTTACTGCCTATGTTTTCTTCTAGGAGTTTTATGATTTCAGGTCTTACATTTAAATCTTTAATCCATTCTGGGTTTATTTTTGTACATGGTATGGGAAAGCAGTCTAGTTTGATTCTTTTGCATGTAGCTATCCAGTTTTCCCAGCATCATTTATTGAAGAGGCTGTCATTTCCCCATTATGTTCTTACTTCCTTTGTCATAAGGTAGTTGACCAAATGATTATGGGTTCATTTCTGGAGACTCTGTTCTGTTTAGTTGATTCATGTGTCTGTTTTGGTGCTAGTATCATACTATTTTGATTTCTATAGCTTAGTGGTATAGTTTGAAGCCAGGGAGTGTGATACTTTCTAGCTTTGTTCTTTATGTATTTAAGTGTTCCTATGTTGGATGCATATATATTTACAATTGTTTTATCTTTTTTTTTCTTTTTGGATCGATCCCTTTACCATTATATAATGTCCTTCTTTATGTTCTGTTACAATCTTTGCTAGAAGTCTGTTTTGTCTGATACAAGTATTGCTAACTTGGCTTTCTTTTCATTTCCATTTGCATGGAATACCTTTTCCAACCCCTCACTTTCTGTCTGCTTGTGTCTTTAAATCTGAAGTGAGCCTCTTGTAGGCAGTGTATATATGGGTCTTGTTTTCATATCCATTCAGCCACTCTAGGTCTTTTGACTCGGAGCATTTTCCATTTACACTTAAAGTGACATTTGAAGTAGTTACTGCCATTTTGTTAATTGTTTCCTGGTTGTGTTTGCAGTTCTTCTGGTTGTGTTTATAGTTTTTTGTTCCTTTTTTCTTTTGATGACTATCTTTAGTGTTATGTTTGGATTCTTTTCTCTTTTTTTGTGTATCTATTATAGATTTTTGGTTTATGGTTACCATGAGGTTTACATATAGCATATATATATATATATATATATATATATGATTATTTTAAGTTGATGATCTCTTAAATACAAATACAAGTGCATTCTAACAATCCTGATTTTTTTTTACTCAAAAGAGGTCCTTTTTTTTTTTTGGATAGGAGAAGGGAGAATTACTGGAGTAATATCCTTGAGTAAAAGAGGATAGGAGCTAATGCATAAATAGGAGGACATAGATAGGAACATGGAGTTTGTCCATAAAAGCAGGTACAGATATAAGCAGGTGACCAGATGTGGCAGAGAAGTTTTCTTTTGATTGTTCCTATCACTCAAGTCCTTTACTTGCTCCGCCACCCCTAGAGCTGAGAGAGGGAGGTAGGAGATGTGTAAAAATATCCAACAGTTGTCAAGGACAATGGGAGAGTGAATGGACTAGGGAACTGTGGTAGGATACCAAGTGGCACTAAGGGACCACAACTTGTTGCTAATAATCATAACTTTAAGGCAGACTACGCAGGTGTGTTTTTCTTCAGTCACATTAGCTGTGCACAAGGCACAGGCAGAAAATTAAGACTACATCAGGACTCCGGGTTGTGCCAGGCAGGTTCAACAAAGAGAGGAATTAGGGAGCTAAATTACATTCAGATAATTTATTCTTACAATTCCTCACAAATAAGGAACATTTCACTTGAATGTTTTTTAAGTCACTGGACTTAAACTGTCCAGAGTGATTAAATCAGAGGAAAGGATCAACATATATGATAGTACTATATAATGTTGGCAATTTTGTTTTTAATTTTTAGTTTTGATATATAATTTTAAAACACCTAAATAAAAGCACAAAAGGTATATTACTGTTAGAAATATGGTTAATTGCTTCGCTTAGTAAAGTAATTCATCAATTAGTAATGACAGTCATTACCTGCTTCTTTCATGGCAATCCGGTCTACCATTCCTTTTAATATGTAAATGTTGCCTGATAAAGTCCTAAGTTTGTTGTGCTTAATCCGTTCTATAATAGCATTACTGTGCCAATATACATTAGTGATGTCTCTAGGAGAAAAAATAGCTTAGTTAAAGCCAAAATATTCGCATTTAACCAATACTCACAATGTACATATATAAGCATGTAAATTTATAATAGAAATAAATTTGCACACTAGCCTACAATACTATTAATCTAATTACAAAACATATGAGGGCCAAACATTGCAACAGAACTCAACCTCTTGGCTAATGTGATCCTCAGCGTACCAAGAAACTGTACTGTGGCCAAACTATATGCCTAGTATAAAATGTATCATAAGCAAAAAGCAGGGCCTTCTCTAAATATCTGGTGCTAACAACTGATGTTAAGCTTCCAAAGGATGATCTCCCTGTCCACTTCCTCAGGGCTTATCCTGTGTTAGCTTTCATGCAGTTATACGGATTGGATTATTCTAATCTTGTGTTTTCTCTCCTCACTATATAGCCTAATGTCTTTACCTTCCTCTCTGGTAAGTACCAAAAAGAAGTTCCAATTGGGAAAAAACAAACTGCAGTATCAAATCACTGACTCATAAATTTACTCTTCATATTTCCTTAAATTCTGAAGCTAAGAATAAATACAAAATAGAAAAAACAAAATATGAAGATGTATTAGATGAATGTTGAACATTCTCTGATTCATTAGTTAACTAATAATAAACATTCTAAATATAAGCATAATAACAAAGTTTAGTTCTTTAATTTGGTCCAGTGTAACTGAATTCACGCATTATACTTTAACACGATATTCTCGTCTTCTGTTCTTTTAATCTTTATTTAACAAATATTTAAATAGTACTCTAAAAGTACTGTTCTCAAAGCCTTATAAATATTAACTCATTTATCTTCAAAATAACCCCAAAGGTAGGTCATACTATTATCATCATTGTGCAAATGAAGAAAATGAGACTAAAAGAGGATAAGTAACTTGCCCAAGTCATACAGCCAGTAAACAGCAATAATAGGCTTCCAACAAAGGTAATCAATGCTGCCTCTGGATATTAAGGAAATGGGTGCAAGGCAGGCAGAAATAAAGTGAGCAGGACAGATTTTATATACTTATAAACTTTTATATACTTATAAACTTTCAGGTAAGTATATAAGTGAACAGTGATACACTGTATTGTTTTACTACAACCTATCATTACAATTTTTTAACTACTAAGAAAAGTGGTTTTGAAGAATAGGAAATTGTGCTAATAGAGTAGCAGAACTAGGCAAAGCCCACTTACCAGATGATGTTTTTGCTTTAGGGAGAACCAGAGAGTGCAATGATTACTCAATATGCAGCTGTATGGCAAAGTGTTAAATATTTTGATTTCTTATCTGGATCAGTGATTTATATCTGGTTGTCCCAATTTAGATGTGAGAATTTGGACTGAAATACATGTAGTAAATATTAACTAATCATATATAATTAAGCAGATAACACCAATCCACTTATTAGAAACTCTGAAAAAATAAAGCACTGTGTATACAAATTTGAGCTGTCAGTATTTTAAAAATAATTTGAGTTAACAGGCAAAAGCAAGAAAGCTGGTTACAATCAAAATGGCCATACTCATTTTACTTTTCTGCCATCAATTTACAACCTTGTTAGATAGTCTTTGTTTCACAGCAAGATGCGATTTGTCATGCATTTCCTTTTAAGCTCTTACACAAAAGTACTTTATCACAAATTTTATTAGAATACTGTAAAGTTATACTTACACCAATTTTCCTTCTACGCATATAGCAGTGTTATCACTGATGACTTTAATTATCCATTCCTGTAGCTGGATTACCTAATCAAGCATAAAATGAAGTGTTATTTCTTGTATTACTTGCAGCATATGCATTACAAAATCAATTTACATTAAATTAAAAGAAAAAACTTATATAAGTAATCCAAATGCATCTTTAGCATTCATCTATATATACGCTATTTTAAATAGCGATAAGGTAAAAAGTCTTATTCGTAATTGAACAAAAGACGGAGAAGGGGCTGAACTGACATTGTACTGCAGAGTTTGTTCTACAATCCAGAATCAATTATACTTTAAATGTTCTTATGTCAAATATCTTAAGAACTGGGGGAAAAAACCACCTAAAATCGTAAGGTATCTATTAAAATATCAAAATCCAGAAAAGACCCAACAATTTGGAGGAAAAAACAGTTGTGTAGTATACATTTCACTGTCACTCTTATCCCTATATAATCAGAACATTTTTTTTTGCAAAGTTAATCTGGAGTTGCATTCAATTTCTTATAAAACTATAAAGGTGATTGCTAGTAATCTATATTTAGTATTCTATTCTAAAGCAAACATCTGAACAGCTCAGAGAATTCTTTATTTTAGGACAAGTAAAATCCTACAATATTATAAAGGAAAATTTCTGTGAACATCTGTGTTAAGAAATTATTGCTTCTATTGTGTAACAATCTAATAATGAACTATTTCTGATGAGAAATATATCCACAGAAGTCATACTCTGAGTAGCCATTTTCTTTATAAAATTATAGACTTAAGTACAAAGACAAATTATTCTATGGTAGTTTTATGCTGAGTCAGAAAACTAAAATGGAAGGGTACTCTTAGTTACTGCACTTCTCCCCAATTATGTTCATTTAAAAAACTATGGGTAGGGGGCTTCCTAGGTGGCGCAGTGGTTAAGAATCCGCCTGCCAATGCAGAGGTCACGGGTTCGATCCCAGCTACAGGAAGATCCCACATGCCATGGAGCAACTAAGCCCGTGTGCCAAAAAAAAAAAAAATAAAAAAATAAAAAAAAAAAAATAAAAAATAAAAAATAAAAAACTATGGGTAGAACTTGGGAAAGAGGCAATAAAATTCCTTTTTTTCCCCTCTACTTCTACATTTGGACTATAAGATATATCAAAGCATCAATCAGATGGAGATGATATTAACAATAAAAGCTAACACTAGGTAGTGTTCCAAGCACCTAAGATACATAACACTAAGAGGCAGGTACTATTATATTCATTTTATAAAGAAACTCTGCAAAGTCTAGTTAAATAACGTGCCCGTATCACACACAGCTAGTCAGTAGCAGAGCTGGGTTACAAATATATGAATTCTGACTCCATAATCTTGTATCATACTGCTTATATAAAATATCAAAATATTCATTCATATTCATTCATCAAATGTTTGTTAAGTTCTACCATATGCCAGGTACTGGTTTAGGCATGGGATTCATCCAGAAACAGAATAAAACAGCCACACTCTTTACAGCAAACATTTGGGGGGTGGGGTTGGGGCTGAGGGCTGGTGAGGAGGAGTGGAAGCAAGTGGAGTAGTGGTGGTGATATCAAACAAATGGACAAATAATAAAATGTCAGGCAGTGATAATTACTATTAAAAGTAAGCATAAATGAAGGTTTTTTTTTTAAAGATAGGATAGTCAGGGAAGGTCTTGGAACAGAACTGAACGAAGTAAAGGATGAGCCATATGGATATCTGGGAGTAACTCTTCCAGGCAGAGGGAATAAGTACAAAGGTCCCAAGTAGGTAGCATGGAGGGCACAGTAGCTTGAAAGAGTAAGCAAGAGGGGAAAAAAAGATGAAGCTGGGTATCTCCAGGATAGAATTATGTAGAGTCCTATAAGCTATAGTAAAAGTTTAGTGTTTTTTTTGTTTTTTGTTTTTGGCTGCCATGCAGCACGTGGGATCTTAGTTCCCTGACCAGGGATTGAACCCATGCCCCCCCGCAGTGGAAGCAGGGAGACTTAACCACTGGACTGCCAGGGAAGACCCAGTGTTTTTTTGAGATAAGTTACTGGAAGATTTTGAGCAGAGGAATGACATGATTTACTATTTTCTTAAGGGGCTGCTGGGTAGAAATTGGCCTACATATAAAGATTCTGGCCTCTATTTAGAAAACAGACTGAAAGGGAGAGAGGCAATAGTGGAAACAGAGAGACTATAAGGCTACTGTAGTAATCCAAGAGATATTGCGCCTTGGACTAGGAGGTAGTGATTGAGTAATAAGGAGTGGCCACGTTCAGGAAAGGAGAGCCAACAGGATTTCTTCATGGTTTAGATGTGGAGTATGAGAGAGAGAGAGAGAGAGAGAGAGAGATAGAGAGAGAGAGAGAGAAAAGTCCAAAATGAACCTAAAATTTTTACCTAAGTATTTGGTGGAATGGTATTACTATGTACCATTATGGGACACAGAGGAGAATGTTCATTGAGAAATCAAGAGCTTTAGTTTTAGCAACGTTAAATTTGAGATGCCTATTAGATATCAATAGAGAAGCTGTACAGATAATTGCATGTGTGAGTGGTGTTCAAGACAATGTTCTGGGCTGGAGATACATATGTGGGAGCTATCAGCAGAGAAATGGAATTTAAAGCTATAGCACTGTATGATAATAGTCTAGAGCGTATGTGTAGAGAGAAGCAGTTTCAAACACTGATTCTAGGAGATGCAACATTTATAGATTGTAACAGGAAGAGAAAGCAGCAAAGGGGAATGAGAAGAATGCCCACTGAGGCAGTAGAAAATTAGGTGAGAGATCTTACAATCTAAGCAAAAAAGCAACATAACATTTTGAGAAGGATGTTCTGATTCACTGTGTTAACCTCCCCCATGAGTGACAGAATAAGAAATAAGAATAATCACTGGATTTACTGATATGGAGATCACTGGTGAACCTGAAAAAAGCAATATTCATGGAGTAGTGAATATGAATGTCCACAGTGGAACTTATTCAACAGGGAATGAGATAAGAAGAAATGATAACTGTAAATACATATACCTCTTTCCCAGTGTTTTGCTGTAACAAGAACAACAAAAATGGGTGGTAGCTGGAGTGGGATATGGAGTAAAAGGAAGGTGGACTTTTTCTTCATATGTTTTTAAAAAATGCAGGTCATGTTTCAGCATGTTTATATGCTAATGGGAAGTATTCAGATCCAGAAGAGAAGAAAAAATTGAGGGGATAATTAGAAGGACAAAGTCCTTTAGGTGGTGACAGGAAATGAACTGGCCTTGAAAAGGAGCAAAAACTGTTCATCCATTTTAACAGAAAGAAAAACAGAATATGTGTATACAGCAGCAAACAGATTGATAGTTTTGGTGATGGGAATACGAGGTTCCCAATGAACAGAGAATGAGGAGGAGAGAGGAGGTTTGGACGTTTTAAAAGAGAGTAAGAGCGGGATACTCCTCTAGGAAAGTCAGAGTGTGGGGTGAATTGACAAGTGGAATCTAGCAGGACTGATGGGCAATACTGAGATGCCATTTAAGGTCTGTTGTCAAATTTAAAATGAGACTAGCCAACATCGCTGTGCATTTTATTTCAGTCATCTTCTACTTTTCAGGTATAGGTACGTAGCAAAAAAAAAAAAAGGAAAAAAGAATGAAATTTAACCAGGATTACAATTTTGCCAGAGGAAGACACAGGGAAAAGCAATAAAGAGAACTGAGAGTTTAGTCAAGGGGATGATTACAATGAGGGACCACGGACTCTATGTAAGGTAAGAGAGAAATGAGGACCGAAGAGTTGAGGAACTGAAGTCTGTCTTAGTAGGGTGGAGTATTGATGGTGGGGGAAAAGTACCAGAGGCAGAATGATCTGAGCACACAGGATCTGGTAGTGAATGTGAGATGCCTGAAAGTGAGAAACTGGTGCACAGACTGGCAAAGATAAGGTATGGGTATGATTAGAATTAAAGGTATCAGTAGGGAGGTCTCTGAAAATCAAAAATTCAAGGAGGCTGGATAGATTATCTATATGGATGTTGATGTCACCAGAGTTGATGACAGATGGAGTAGGAGACGAAAAAGTAACAGGTGTCAAAACACTTCAACAGGATGCAAGCTCATGACTAGGAGGTTGTACTATAGACGACTACAAGAGAGAGGGAGTGGTAAAGCTTTATGGCATATGCTTCAAAAGTTAGGAAGGGGGAAGGGGCGGTTTTAGAGAGAAGGAAGGAAAAATGGCCTGAAACAAAAATGAGGAACAAGAGGAACACACATTATAATATCTCTAGGTCCAACAGAATGTGGAATATCGGAGAAAAAAGAGCCACCATTTAAGAGAAGCAGCCATAATTTTAGTTAGAGCAAAATTAAGAAATGTTTATAGAAGGTTGAGAATATAACATTTTGCTAGCGCTGTAACTAGATTTCAAGAGGGCATAATGTAATATTTGGAGAGTTAGCGATAACGGAGAGATAGGGTCAGATTAAGGGATGTACAGAACTGTATAGGGATAAGAGACCTAGGATGCTTGGACTTTATGTAGCAAGTGAGATAAACAGCATTATAGAGATGATGGAACTAATATTGTGGGTCTCTTAGAACAGATGTCTTTAAATGTTTTTCTTAGCCCACCTCACGTATTTTTAAGGCAACATCTAAAACTTTTCCTCATAAGTCTAAACATTTGCAAACAATGAAATGTCCAATAAATACATTGAGATATAAGACTGTAACTGCTATATCACTCTAAAATTTAGATAGAATTCAAATGCCATCTCAGTCTGATACCTACCATCATCCTTTTAAAAATTAAGGTACAAATCTTTAACAATTGGAAATTTTACATTATATCTTTCTCCTTGAACTTGTATTTCTATTACAATTTCTTCAGAGAACTTATCTTAACCTAACACAAAGTTTGATGGTCTAAAGTCTTCCACTGATTCCTCTGTATTACAACAGAAAAACTTCTCAACTCTTCAGATGTTAACTCCTTTCTCTTTTAATTGCTCTGTTAATAGAAGCCCAAAAATCAGAAAAAAAAAACTTTAATAACGAGAATACCTCACTGTTCATTCCCAAAGGGAGCTGAAGACTATACAACTAGTAATAGAGCAAAATAAGAATGCCTGAGTTTTCTTACTTTTAATCCACTGCTCTTTTCACTAGGCCACTCTGCCTCCACACTAAAAAATAACAAAACCCCAAAATGAAGATACTGTTAATGAGGAAGCAAAAGAGCTAAAGCTCTTGAAAAATGAGGGCAAAAACAAATATACATCTGCCTTAAAAGTTTTCATACCTTATTTTTTTTAACTTCATTTGAAACAGTTTGGCATATACTTGGAGAAACCTTCCAGGCATTTCTTTCTGATCTCCGAGGTATTGCTATATGAAATGTTGGAGTTGCCAGCACAATTTTACATGTATCATTCAAGGAACCTGGAAGATCAGTCTCTCTGGGCATCGTTTTCTCATTTTTTTCCTCAATTTCCTGTTTCGAAGTGCCTTCTGCTGTAATCTTACTATCATCAGAAACCATTAATTGACTGCCATTTTTAATAGGAACAAAGAGTGTCTCAACAGTGGTATTTTGGGATTTTTCACAGCTAGAATCAATGCCTTCTATAATAAATGTGTCCTTTTTGGACTTAGTGGTTGCAACTGTATTCTCCTTTGAGTGGTGAATTTGTCTAGCCAACTGAGCTCTAGTTAATGCCTTGTTTGAGACTCCTGCAGCTGAAACATTTTCATGTTCTTGGTTCATAACTGGAAGCTCTGCAAAAAATACAAAACCAAACAAAATTTATAGAAGGATAATATGAAATTAAAAAGAGAATAACAGAATAATTTAAACTTTTAATATTTTTTTCCTTTTTAAAACTGAAGTATAATTGAGTTAAATATGAGTTTCACGTATACAACATAATGGTTCAGTATTTTTACACATTACAAATGTATAACATAGGCTCACCACAATAACTAGTTACCATCTATCACCATGCAAAGTTATTACAATATGATTGACAATATTCCCTATGCTGTACAGGAAATCCCTGTGACTTATTTATTTTGTAACCGGAAGGCTATATTACTGATCACCCTCACCTATTTCACTCATTCCCCTCTCCCAGGGCAATTACCAGTTTTTCTGTGTATCTATAGGTCTATTTCTGTTTTGTTATGCTTGTTCATTTGTTTTGTAAAACTGTTTACATTAAAAAGTCTTCAGGTTAGGAATATGCAACTCTCCTGCCCAGTGTTTCTGAGTGCTGCTGGCTTTTACAACTGAATCTTTTATCCACAGTCAATGCTTATAGCCGACACAGGGAATATAATTATCTAGAACGTTTAACCATACATTCAAATAACCAACTAAAAACGAACTAAATTAAAACAAAAAGCACTTTACCATAAGTTAAATTGTGCAGCGGTGCCTTCTTTTCCTGCTGATGTTGAATCTTTTGCTTGTCTGGCAGGAAAATATTATTTGATGATTCTAGAGGAACTTCTTGGACTGAAGCTGAGTTTTTTTTTTTTTTTTTTTAAAAGGAAGAAGTTGAGTTGTATTAGTCATTGAGAAGAAAAAAATGCCTTAAAAAAAATCTTGGAATAGACTTAGGTTCAGTAATGACCCATTCAATAGCATATACTCACATAATATGACAGTTACATAAGTTTTTCTCCTTTATTATTGCTTTATGCCTTCAACACATTCTCTATACCTACATTATGCTGAGAAAGAATTTTTAAAAAACTTTTCCACATTACTTGCCAGCTCTAAACAAAAGTATACTACTGGATTTAGAAGCCTAGAGATCTGAAATAAAATTCTGGTGCAGCCACAAATCAGATATGTATATGTTAAGGTTATATATGAAAATTCAGTCTTGAAAATTCTGATTTTGCTTCTAGTTGCTGAAAATTTCTAAAATGTGTAAGAACATTTGAAGAAGTGTAACTTATACTTTAAAAATCAAAATGTTGAGATTCAGTCGCAGACTAAATCATAATTTAAATTTCTTTGACATCTCTTTAGCAGGCCTTCAAAGGCACAAATTTGGTAGGCTTATCAACTAGATAAACAGAAAATAACAGTATTGCTTAAATTTTATTCTGCTTTACATCCTAGATGGTTCAAGTTTGGTTTCTTGAATGTAGAAATGAGTTTCACACAAAAGGGGAAGGTAAAAGACTTCAAATTTGTACCAGAGAAGGAAAAACTGAATTATTTTATATGTTTAATTTCAAATACTATATATGAAAAAATTGGAAGTAATTATACTTTAACGGGTATGCTGCTTTGGCCTTAGAAACCTTAATATAAAGGTTTTATTATAATGATGTGTCAGAAAAGATGGATAAGTTTCTATTTCTTTAACTCATTCTGCGAGAAATGGCAGGGCAATGTAGTAAAGACAAGTAGGTAATTCAATCAAGTATAACATACTATATATAGAAATGGGCCATTTGAGAGTCCAAGGATCCATCAGAGACTCTCCAAAATATCTATGAAATTATACACAAAATCTGTTGGTATATGCGTGCGTGCATTTTCTGGGGAAAGATTCATCAGATGCTCAAAGCAGTCAGTTACTTCTAATTCCACTTTACATACAAAGTATGCTTTAATGTACATTATTTCATTTGCTTCTCCCTTTTCTCCTAGACTGTATGAGATTTTGTATACTCCCCAACCTCTATCCTAAACTCCCTTAGAAAACCACTTTTTGTGTCAAAATATATCACTGTTTTTGAAATGCAACAATATATCCACAATCTATTGTGTAGGAGTTAAGAGGATGGGCTTTCTAATGGATATCTGTATTTAATTCCTAGCGCCTCACTTATTACCTGTGAAATAGAGCAGACATGACCAATCTAAAAGCTCCATCTCCTGGACTATTAAATAAGCATATAACCATAGTGTCTGTTGAAAGAATGAAATGAGATATTGCACATAAAGTATCTTTACCAATTACTGCAACTCATTAAAATCTCAACTTCAACTGTCCCAATCTCTGACCACCTTCTGTCTTTCCAGATCATTCTCTCAAATCCACTGACTATTCCAACAAGACCTACACTTCTTCACACTTCCTCACCTCCTTCAGGTCTTCTTTGCTGTCTAACCAAAGTAAATTTCATGGCCAATTGTGACCACTCCCTTGCACACACACCCCAACTCCTCTGTCCTTTTCTCACATCAACCTATAGGCACATCTTAGAAATATTGTGGGTTGAGTTCCAGACCACGGCAATACAGTGAGTCATGAATTTTATTTCCTAATGCATATAAAAGTTATATTTACATTATACTGTAGTCTATCAAGAGCACAAGAGCATGTCTAAGAAAAAATGTACATACCTTAATTAAAAAAAATTATTGCTAAAAGTGCAGGGTCTTTTTTAGTAACTTTATAGTTAAAAAATGCTAACTATTATCTGACAACACAGGATTGCCACAAACCTTCAATTTATAAAAACCACAATATCTGTGAAGGGCAATAAAGTGAAGTGCAATAAAAGGAGGATGTCTGTATTTGGCAAAATTACAATCCTCATAAAATCCAACCTCCTTCCTATTCTCCACGCAGCTAGAGGAAAACTCACAACCATACTGATTGGTCTTATTTAAATTCATGCCCATGAATCTCAAGTAGGTCCTTAATATTGCCCAGGAAATCAAATTTAGGCCTAGACCATTTACTCTTTCATTTTCCTACACTATTCTAACCTCCTCAAACTTCAACACCTGCTTCCTATACGCTCAACTGATGACTTGACTTTTTATTTCAGATTATTTCTCAAGTCACACAACACTGCCTATCTTCTTGTTTGATTGATGGTCTGTTTATGTTGCTAGCAAAGGCCAAACATGCACTTTTAGGTTCTATTTCCTCTCAGCTACTCAAGAATATCATATGACCAACCTCAGTTTTTCCTTTCCTAGTGGATCAATCCCAACAGCACAAGATGATGTTATTTCACCAATCATTAAAAACAACAAGATATTTAAAAATATATTTCTCTGCTCCCCTCAAAAACAACTGTCTGTATTCACCATCATCAATTGCTCTCCTCACATCCTCTCTCGAACCCTCTTGAATCACGTTTCTGCTCCTATCACTCCACCAAAACTGCCCACATCAGTTACCAATGACTTCCATGCTGCTAAATCCAATAGTCAAATCTCAGCCTTCTTCTTGCTTGACTGATTAGCAGCAGTTAGACACAGCTAATTACACCTCCCTCAAAAGCATTTTGTTCTCTTGGCTTCTGAAGTATCACTCCTGGTTTTTCTTCTTCCTCATCTTCTCAGTGGGCTTCACTACTTCCTACTCTTTATTCTAACTTCTAAATTTCAGGGTGCCCCAGGACTCATCCTTGAACGTTTTCTGTGTGTATACTTACTCCCTGATGATCACATCTAATCTCATACCTTTAAATACCATTTAGGTACTAATGACTCCCAAATGTATTTTTCTCACCTGCACCACTTCCTAAATTCCAACTAATTTTTTTTCAACAGCTTAATTCACATCTACACTTCAATTTTTAACAGATATATCAAAATCGACATGACAAAAAACATAACTACTAAGCCCCCAAAATCCCCCACTTGTGTCTGCCCCACCTCAGTTATATTGCTCCATCCTTCCAGTTGCTGCTGCAAAAAACCCAAAACCAAACAAATCACCCTAGAGTCATCTTTTATACCTCTCTTATATTCCACACTCAATCTCTTACGCTAATGCTATTGGCTCTTCCTTCAAAATATATCTAGAATTCAGCCACTCGTTATTTTCATTGCTAGCACCTGACCAAGCCAACACCCTCTCTCACCTGAATTACTATAGTAACTATTCCAAATTAACAGCCAGAGAGATATTTTAAAAGTGTAAGTCAGATTGTGTTATACCTCGGCTCAAAATCCTCCAGTGGCTCCTTGATTTGTTCACAATAAAAGCCCAAACTCTTACATTCACCTATAAGGCCCTGCATTATCTGACCCTCTCTTTATTTATCCCCTCCTTCCCAGCTCTGTCCACTCACTCCATGATAAATCTAACAGCTAGTCCTCATGTTTCTATTTCAGGGCACTTGTACCAGCTGAAGGATCATCCTTCCCCATAGACATCTATCTGTATCTATCACCTCCTTCAATTTTTTGGCTCAAATCCCACCTTCTCATGAAACAATGACCACCCCATTGAAAATTTCAACCTTCTCCAACTCTCCCCAACATGCTTACTCTGGTTTTTCTTTCCAGAGCATTTCTCTTCTATCATACCCTAAAATATATGTATTTGGTGACGTCTCCCACCAACTGAACGTAAGTTAGCTTCATGAGGGCAGAGATTTTTGTTCGTGTGGTTCACTGCTGTACCCCAAGTGCCTAAAACAGTGTCAGACACAATAAATACTTAACACATTACAGCTTTTTAACCAACACATAATAAAACCAACCTCTTAGTGAACTGTTTTCAGGCTGAAATGATTTGTTGTCCTCCTTTTCTTCACAGAGGTAGGTATGCTGTAATACTCTTTCCTCAACTCCGTTAGCAGTGAAAATTTTATTACTTTCTTTTCTCGGTGGTTCCAACAAACTGTTTCTTGATGCTTGTTCTTGCTGGTTACGTAGTACTTTTTCTTTCATTCTTTGAAATATTTTTCCTGGTGATTCATAGCTTGCTTTATTTTTTAATCCATCCTTGTTGGGCTTTATAGCACTGATATCAAGAGAACTGTTAGAGGTGGTAGCCTCTGCTAGCATGGTAGATTGAAATATATTTTTATTATTAAAAACTGTCATTTCTAGGAACTGGCTCTTTTTATGGTCGTTCAGTTTTAAAGAGGCCTTCTGATATTTCACCAAATCTTTTACAGGAGTAAGTGTGCCTGAAGGAATGTTGTCAAAAAAGATTGCATGCATGGGCATATTTCTCCTTTGAGAAGATGTCTCTGAAGACAAGTGAATTTCTGGATATTTCAAAGGTGTTGCAATCATCTTGATAAACAGTAGCAACAAATTTCCACAAACAGAAAATTCACTTAAACACAATTTTCAGGATAGACCTTCAGCAGGGGGCCAGAGGAACCTGTAGTTCAATGTGAAATCAACCTTTATCATGCTTTGGTGCAGAAAAAGTTAAGTTTATGTGCTTTCCATAACAACATACTAACAAAAAGGTTTAATTGGTCCATAACAACACTGGATAATCTATAGCTCAAAAATCAGATTAACTTTATTTTTGTTAAAGTCTCATTTTATTATTTTTCAATGATAAACAGTTTGGTTTTTAAATTTCTCTGCAAAAAAGCAGCTTTCACCAAGTCTTCTACTTAATTGCTCTAAGAGCTGAATTCTGAATATCTGTTTTTGAAATATACTTGAACCTCAAGTCCTGGAGGTTCCAATCTAATATTTGCATCAAAAACATTAAATGACATTTGCATATGACACTGCATTAAGTTATTAAAGATTAAATTTCACAAATATGATTTTTCCTTTTAGGCTCTTACATTTTAAGGCAACAGCTACAATGATATATCCTAATGAAGGCTAAAAATCCATCTGACCTTTAAGTTAAATAATCTCCAGTCCTGATTTTGTTATGCTGCAGAACATTTTATTTGTGAGGTTTTAGTTAAACAAACAAAACAAAATCTCACATCAAAAGTAAATTATATTCATTCTAATTTTCTAAACATTTACTGCTACTTAGAATTTTTAGAGGAAATCTTGTACTCAGGCTTACATGGTCTTAGACTTGTTTTAGCTTGTTTCTTACATATAAATTTTATTTCCCACACCTAGAAATAAAGATTCTAGGTGATGAACCATACAGTTGCATTCTGTAATATTTGGTAAATTTATAAAACATTTCAATCTAAGGAACTTACAAGTCTAGATTTATAGCATCTCTTACCACTGAATTTATAATTATTCCAGTCTTTGACATCATATAAACATAAAAAGCCTATTTCATAAAATACAATCAGACCAAAGACATCAAGTATCTTTATCTACAGTAACATCTATGAGAAATAATTATGCAAGCTAAAAATTCATATACAAACTACCACTGTATTCAAGAGTTTATAAGAGAAAAAAAGGAAATATTCCTCAATAACAAGAGCTTATAAAGAAAGGTATCTTGGGAATGACACAAATTTGAATTCAGCAAATATGTATTAATGCATATATTTATGTGTTTGGCAATGTGCTAGTGACAGGAATCCTGTGCTGGGAGTTTTAATACTCACTAGTTATTCACTTTAAGCTCTCAAAAACAAAAATGAGTAAACTGGGACAGCTGCATGGAAAGATGGCAAAGTGTGTGTAGGTTCACACACTCTCAATTCCTTAGAACCTAATGAAATGCTCAACAGGAAGTATAAACTGCAAATAAACTAGCGGAACTAAGAACAGGCCCAATCTGTAGTACAGTCTCTCCCCCCACTTCTTCCGGGGGGCTCCATTCCAAGACACCCAGTGGATGCCTGAAACTGTGGATAGTGCCAAACCGTATACACACTACGCTTTTTCGTTTACGTACATACCTATGACAAAGTTTAATTTGTAAATTAGGCACAGTAAGAGATTAACAATAAGAATAAAATAAAAAAAATTTAACAATATACAGTAATAAAAGTTATGTGAATGTCACCTCTCTCTCACTCAAAATATTTCATTGTACAAATTTAATGCCTTTCCAACTTAACTAAGCATTTATCATGCACTGTGGCTGTGTTTGGGGTGCAACAGCAAAACCTGCATGCATTTCTTTTTCCTTTTTCACAATTACACAAATAGAAGATTCATTTTTACCCTAGACCTTAGCAACCTAAGCAAACGATTTTATTCCCCCTAAGTTGAGAGCTTTCATGTTTTCACTTAAAGGAAGCACTTTACAGCTTCTCTGGCATATCCACACTGCCAGCACCACTACTCTGGTGCTTTGGGGCACTTACTAAGTAAAATAGGGCTACCTGACACAACACTGTGACACCTTAACAGGCCATCTGATAACCGAGAGGCTGCTAAAAGGCTGCTAAGTGACTAATGGGTGGGATATGCTGGGCAAAGGGATAATTAACATCCCTAGGGGGACAGTGTGAGGTTTCATCACACTACTAAGAAAAGCATGCAATTTAAAACATGTGAATTGTTTATATTTGGAATTTTTCATTTAATATGTTCAGACTGCAGGTGACAAACTGGGCCAGGAAAAGTGAAACTGTAGATAATGGCGGGGGGGGGGGGGCAGGTTGTGGACAGGACACTACTGTACATACACAGAACTGTTTTCATCAAAAGGCAGATGATTATAATCACAGTGAAAGTCTCCAAGAACCAGCACACAACTCCTCTCTTTCATGCTGCCCAACTTTTTCCTTCTCAATTCAAACATCTAGTAGGATGGAGAGGTGTGTAGTCAAGATTCTGAAAATCCTCAAATTCCACTCACCCTCCCCAAAAGATGCAGAAAGTTCCTTTAGGAGCCCCTCTTTCTTATTTATGTGATAAAGAGCAACTCAATAGAAGCAAGAGAGTTGCCAGTAGTTGCCAGGTTTCAGTGTGGTTGGTGGAAAAGAGAAGGATATAGAGAAAAAAACATCACCCAGGACTTCTCTGACCATAGAGGCTTTGCAGAATAAACACAGAAGAAAAACAAAAAGCCAGTGGTTAGAGGCCACTCAATTAACATCTGAAGCCCCACTCTCTTCCTAGTTAACAGAAAAGCAAAACAAAGAAAATAAATCATGATGCTCAGACTCTAGGACTGGAAAGGAGAACATGAATTCTAAAATGGTATGCTTGTGCCTTCATTAACTGCTTAAAACTATTTGGAAAATCTAGTACTTAAAATTTATCGTGAAAACTGACAAATGCTGACGTACTAGGAAAAAATTGCTATTTATTTAGAATAAAGACTCAGACATGGGAAAACCATTATACAAAAAAGGTAGCTATGAGCATTTATAGTATATAAAAGTAAGGCTGAACAACTGTTATCATGGATATGATACTGAAAGTAACTTTTATTCTTCTTCCTAAGACATGAAAAGTTCAAGGAATTTACTGTTGTGGTAGTAATAGTAATAATTATAATGGAATGGGTCAAAACTCCCAAAGCACATAACCAAAACGGAGACAGAGCTGGGAAAAAAATGAGAGGAATAATAAGTTAACTGGCAAATGATACATTTGGGGGGGGGTGGACACAGCACATGACACACAAAGGGCTAATATAACACTCAAAGAAACCAAATGAATCAATTTAAAGAAATGATTAACATAAAAAATGGCCAAAGGACACGTATGGCAATTAACAGAATACAAAAGGCTAATAAATGAGTCAAAATGACACTCCATCTTACTAATAAATGAAGAGATGCAAATTAAAGTAGTGAGACTGCTTATGCTTATCAGATTGGCAAAGATTAATTTGAAAATATAGGTGTGCATGCCACTGGTCAAGAAATTTCACTTAAATTTTTTTTTTTCTTACAGAAACACCTACATAAGAATGCAAACATATGTGGTAATAATAGTCAACATCTACTGGATATATGTCAGACACTACATAACCTTACAGCAATTCTTAAGTACTGTTATTATTCCCATTTTGAAGATGAGAATACTAAAGCATAGACTGGTTAAGTAACCAGTCCAAGGTCCCACTGACAATGATTAAGAGCAGGACCCCAGTCTATCTGATTTCAAAGCCCAAGTTCTTAAACAGGCCCTATACAAGGATGTTCACTGAAGTACTGGGTTAATCAGAAACAATCTAGATGTCTACCAAGATGGGACAAAATTCTGCTGTTCACTGAAGTACAGGGCTAAGTAAAAACAACCTAGATGTCTATCAATATGGGACAAAATCTGCTACACCCATACAACTGAATTCTATGTACTCAACAAAGATTATATCGACACACACGCATGCATGTACTGACACAAAAAGTAGCTAGGATATACTAAATTAAAAAAGCAGCAGAACAGGACGTACAATTGAACTTTTGTAAAAAAAAAAATCAAAAATAAACACACACATCCAGGAGCAGGAGCATAAGCATAGGGGGGAACAATCTGGGAGTACACCAAATTTCAAACAGTGTTTATCTTTGAAGAGCAGGATGAAGGGGCCTCCCACTTCCTAAATAATTTTATTTTCATCTGGAAGTGTTTGCATCTGAAATTAATGTGTAATTTAATCAGAAGAAAACATAAGCTAGACGGATCAATTGTTTCCTTAGCCCTGTGGCTCCTGCGTTCCAAGGTGAAGAATCGGGCAGACAATTCTCCTACCTGGCAATCTTCTAAAAGCTTTTTGTTTGTTTGTTTGTTTTCTATAAGTGTTTTAGAACAAAAGCCGAAAGCACTCGCCATCGAAACGAAATCTGAAGGGAAGTGGTCTAATCTCTTGATACATACAGTAGATACGCCACAAATACACACCGAGTGAACGAGTCGCGGTGATGCCACAGCCGAAGCCAGACACGTACCAGAGTCCGCGAGAGGCCAGAACGCTGACGTGCGGGGACTCGCGGCGCCAGAGGGGCCGCGGGCAGGAGGCCAGGGGAGAGGGGAGGGGAGGCGAGGCCGTACCTTGGGCGAGGGGCCTGGCAGGGCGGGACGGCGGCAGTCTGGGTTCGGCTCTGTGCTGGGGGCTGGGGGACCTGGGCGCCCCCAGGCTCGCGCCTCTGGCTCAAGTCGACCCCAGCCCGCAGCGGCCGCACCTCAGGTGACGCTCGCGTTCTCCGTGGGGTCCTCTAACACCTTAACTGCCTGGGAATTCAAATCTGAAGAGCCCGCCCTTCCGGCCCGCCCGGGATTGGTGCGCTCAGGAACGGCGTCACCGTGCGTCTCACTGGGACTCAGGAAAGCTGGGGGCGAGCCGCGTGGGCAATGCTGTTTCCACAAAAACTGGGCAACCCCAAATGGCCACGGGTACTGGACACGCACCTCTAGGCGTCCTCGGACTTCGTTTCTTCTTCAGAGGGGGGCCCGCCCCGCGTTCCGCCGCTTCTCCCGAAATGCTCTGCGGCAGGAAGGCCTACGTCAAACGTCCCTTGTGCGCTTCCGCGCTTCTGTGGTGGTGAAGTTTGGCCCTTCCCGGCTGCCCTCCTGCTCTGTGTGTGAACGCTAGTAAGCTGTTGGTTATGGGTTCCTTCCAAGTGTGAGGAGCCCGCTCGCTGAATACGTTGGGAAGAGCTTTTAGTTTTCTCAGGCCGTCAGATCTTTGAGGCCGAAAAGGAACGTTTTGTTCTTGAGGGGATAACTGCCCGAATGCAAAGTTATACTTGCAATGGAATGCTTAGGTTGAGCTATTACCCCAGGAGGTGTGATTTTTTTTTTTTTTAAACCGGATCGTATCGAATCCTAAAAGCATTAATCTCAACTGCTGTGGGTTACGATGCAGTTCGTGACAGTCGCGTAGACTTAGCCTTGCCTTAGACTCCTCCCAGGGATACTCTGCGCTGACTGACCCCCGCGGAGTGCAGTGTGTTCGCCTCAGCGCGCTGGCTCGACGCGGTCGCCGGCTGGAAGCGTTGTGTAGGAGGCCTTGTTTCAGTCTCGGCGGAGGAGGAGCCAGAGGCAAAACGAGTGTTTTCAGCCTTAAATCCCTTCCGGCTCCAATCCTGCATCTTCCAGTCATGGACTCCGACCCGCTCCCCACCAAGTCAGCATTTAGGACAGGAGAGTTTATATTTTGCCTCATCTGAGAAAATTCTCAGCATCCTAAAATCATGTATCGCATTTGTCCGATAAGACTGGACGGAAATGGTTGTAGTGGATCCATTTTTTAAAGAGACTTTTGCGATTCCGTCTTCTAAATCCTGTATCCACTAAATCTTGTGCTCACCGAGTATTCAGAATCCAAAATATAAATTTAGAACATCAAATGAATGCAAGTAAGGAGAAGAAAAACCAGTTGTGAGTGGGAGGAGGGAAGCAAATCTGCGTAGATCAAATGAAGTTTCTGTCTGTGCAGCATAATGAGAAAATGGCTGGACGTGGATTTGCACCAGATTTGTGGGAAAATCCAGACTTAAAATATGTGTTTAGTGACATCTATGAAGTACACTTTGTAGGATAGAGGGATTTTGAAAAGACAGGCATTCATACTTCAAAACATCTGAAATAGAGGTATGAAAGGTTTCTGTTCCTAATAATGGGTATAGCCGTGGCTCACACATTCAGCTAAAACAGGAGCCTTGAAATATTAAGGGCAGAAACTCAGAAATACAGATTTTTATTTTTTAAAGTAACCACTTCTCATGTGAGAAGTAAGTTAGCATCTAGCATGTTCCAGGGTGAACAGCAACAGGAATTTGCATAAGGGTGACTAATAATAATTTTCCAAGGAAAGCTGGATAACAGTTTGTGGATAAAAAGTGCAGTGGGAAGCCATACAGGCCAAGGGACAGTGTTCATCTGTCCATTGGGACATCAACATGCTGCCCTGGATGGACGCTCTAAGTTTGTGTCTGCCAGGAAGGGAGAGCTTCTTATCCTCATAGCCAGGCACCTGGGATAATCTCTTCTAAATCTGTAAATCCTGGGAACGCATACAGACCCACTTAGGGTCGGAAAGACAGACATAGGAGGAGAGGACTGGAATCCTCATGTTGTGTAGGAGTTACTGCCCAGGGATCTGGGTCTGCTTAGCTTGGAAAATTATTCCCAGGACCATGGTAAGTTCCATATTGCATTTGAGGAGGATTAGAAAAAAGATGCTCTTTCATCAAGGCCAGTGGTTCTCAATGAGGGACGATTTTACACCCCAGGGGACATTTGGCAGTGCCTGGAAATATAAATGTCACAACTGAAAAGGGTGCCACTGGCAGCTAGTGAGTAGAAGACAGGAATGCTACTAAATATCCTATAGTGCACAGGCTAGCTCTTCCACTACAAAGAATAATCAAATCTAAAATGTCAATAATGCCAAAGTTTAGAAATCCTACATTCGGAAGATGTAGTCCTGAATTAGGACTTTACTTTCCTCTCATTCTCTCAGCTGTGTTCCCAATGAAAGGCACAACTGTGCAACCACTCCTGTCCTCTCTGGACTTGGAGGAGGGATGAGGATGGAGTCAGCAGGGAGGTTATCCAGGCTTTTGAGTGGAGGACCCTTCAGTAGAAGACTGCCAAGAAAATTGTTATATGATAGAGACAATATACAAGCACACAAACATATAAACATACCATTACAAATTGTAATAAGTGCTATGAAGATGTATCATTTTGGGTCCTTTAGGAAGCTGATGGTGAGGTGGATTTAGGCCTACAAGAGATTTGTTAGGAGATAAAGCTGGTGAAAGTTTAAGGCGGAGGAAAAAGAATTGGTCCTAGTAAATCTTCAGGCTTTGATGTCGATCAGACGTTTGTGAGAGAAAAAGGGAGAAGGAAGCAGAATTGGACAGAGGGACCCAAAGACTGCAATACAGATTGACAAACTGTTGGCTAACACAGTAGGGAGTTTTGGGGTAGCCCATCAGAGGAGTCCTGCAGTGGGCAGAAATGGGCAGGCTCTGAAATCCATTTTGCTGGAGGTGGGAAGAACATGCCTTGCTCAGAGGCTAATGTTATTTTTTTAACTGAGGTATAATTGACATGTAACATTATATTAGTTTCAATTAGTTATATAATTGACATGTAACATATGATTTGATATATGATCACCACACTATGTCTAGTTAACATCCATTACCACACACAGATACAATTTTTTCTTGTGATGAGAACTTTTAAAGATCTACCCTCTTTGGCGACTTTCAAATATGCAATTAAATATTTTTAACTGTAGCCATGTTGTACATTACACTCACAGGACGTCTTTATTTTATAACTGAAAGTTTATACTTTTTGACTACGTTCTTCCATTTGCCCACCCCCGACCCATACCTCTGGCAACCATCAGTCTATCTGTTCTCTGTATCTATGTGTTTAGGTTTTTAGTTTTTGTTTTATACTATTTCACTATTAATTGTGAGATCATATAGTATTTGTCTTTCTCTGTTTCACCTATTTCACTAATTGTAATGTCCTCCAGCTCCATCTGTGATGTTGCAAATGGCAAGATTTCCTTCTCTTTTACAGCTGAATAATATTCCATTGTATATATATACACCACATTTTCTTTATCCATTCATCCATCAGTGGACAATTAGGTTCTTTCCCTGTCTTGGCTATTGTAAATAATGCTGCAGTGAACATGGGGGTACAAATATCCGAATCTTTTTTTTTTATTTGATTAAATACCAAGCAGTGGAATTGCTGGATCATATAGTAGTTCTATTTTTATTTTTTTGAGGAATCTCCGTACTGTTTTCTGTAGTGGCTGCACCAATTTACATTCCCACGAAGAGTACACAAGTGTTCTCCTTTCTCCACATCCTTGTCAACACTTATCTCTTTTCTTTATGACAACCATTCTAACAGGTGTGAGGTGATAGCTCACTGTGGTTTTGATTTGCATTTTCCTAAGGATTAGTGATGTTGAGCACCTTTTCCTATGCCTCTTGGCCATCTGTGTGTGTTCTTTGGAAAAATGTTTATTCAGTTTCTCTGCTCACTTTAAAATCATTGTTTGTTTTGCTATTGAGCTATGAGTTCTTCATATATTTTGGATATTAACCCCTTATCAGGTATATGGTTTATAAGTATCTGTAAATATTTTCTCCCATTTTGTAGGTTGCTTTTTCATTTTGTTGATGGTTTCCTTCACTGTGCAAAAGCTTTTTGGTTTGATCTAGTCCCACTTGTTTATTTTTCCTTTAGTTGCCTTTACTTTTGGTGTCAAATCCAAAAAATCATTGTCAAGATCAGTGTCAAGGAACTTACAGCCTATGTTTTCTTCTAGAAGTTTTATGGTTTTAGGTCTTATGTTCAAGTCTTTAACCATTTTGAGTTAATTTTTGTTTATGGTGTAAGATAGTGGTCCAGTTTCATTCTTTTTTTGTATATGTGTTAGTTTCAGGTGTACAGCAAAGTGATTCCGTTTTATACACACAAACACATTCTTTTTCAGATTCTTTTCTCTTATAGGTTATTACAAAATATCCAGTATAGTTCCTTGTGCTATACAGTTGGTCCTTGTTGGTTATCTATTTTATATAATGTAGTGTGTATATGTTAATCCCAAACTCCTAATTTATCCTTCTTCCCCCTTCCCCTTTGGTAACAATAAGTTTGTTTTCTATGTCTGTGGGTCTATTTCTGTTTTGTATGTAAGTTCATTCATATCATTTTTTTTGTTTTAAAGATTCCACATATAAGTTATATCATACTCACTTCACTTAGTATGATAATCTCTAGGTCCATCCATGTTTCTGCAAATGGTGATATTTCATTCTAGGTAATATTCCATTGTGTATATATTTACACCACATCTTCTTTATCCATTCATCTGTCAGTGGACATTTAGGTGGCTTCCATGTCTTGGCTGTTGTAAATAGTGCTGCAGTGAACATTCGGGTGCATGCATCTTATTGTATTATGGTTTACTTTGGATATATGCCCAGGAGTGGAATTGCAGGATTATATGATAGCGGTATTTTCAGTTTTTAAAGGAACTTCCATACTATTTGCCTCAGTGGTTGTATCAATTTACGTTCCCACCAACAGCATAGGTGTTTTCCTCCACATACTCTCCATTATTTATTATTTGTAGACCTTTTGGTGATGTCCATTCTGACCGGTGTGGGATGATACCTCATTGTAGTTTTGATTTGCATTTCTTTAATAATGAGCAGTTTTGAGAATCTTTTCATGTGCCTTTTGGCCATCTATGTGTTTTCTTTGGAGAAATGTCTATTTAGGTCTTCTGCTCATTTTTTGATTGGGTTGTTTGTTTTTTGATATTGAGCTGCATGAGCTTGAGCTGTTGGTATATTTTGGCAGTTAATCCCTTGTCAGTCACATCTGCAAATATTTTCTCCCATTCTGTAGGTTGTCTTTTTGTTTTGTTTATGGTTTCCTTTGCTGTGAAAAAACTTTTAAGTTTGATTAGGTCCCATTTGTTTATTTTTGGTTTTATTTCCATTACTCTAGGAGACAGATCCAAAAAGATACTGCTGTCATTTATGTCAAAGAGTAGTCTGCCTGTGTTTTCCTCTAGTTTTATAGTGTCTGGCCTTACATTTAGGTCTTTAATCCATTTTGAGTTTATTTTTTGTGTATGGTGTTAGAGAATGTTCTAATTTCATTCGTTTACATGTAACTGTCCAGTTTTCCCAGGACCACTTATTGAAGAGGCTGTCTTTTCTCCATTGTATATTCTTGCCGCCTTTGTCATAGATTAATTGATGATAGGTGGGATTTATTTCTGGGCTCTTTATCCTGTTCCATGATCTATGTGTCTGTTTTTGTGCTAGTACCATACTGTCTTGATTACTGTAGCTTTGTAGTGTAGTCTGAAGTCAGGGAGCCTGATTCCTCTAGCTCTGTTTTTCTTTTTCAAGATTGCTTTGACTATTAGGGGTCCTTTGTGTTTCCATACAAATTTTGAAATTTTTTGTTCTAGTTCTGTGATAAATACCATTGGTTATTTGGTAGGGCTTGCATTGAATCTGTAGATTGCCTTAGGTAGTACAGTCATGTTAACAATACTCATTCTTCCAATCAAAGAATGTTGTAAAAAAAAAAAAAGAATATTGTATATCTTTCCATCTGTTTGTGTCATATTCAGTTTCTTTTATCAGTGCCTTATAGTTTTTAGAGTACAGGTCTTTTCCCTCCTTAGGTGGGTTTATTCCTAGGTATTTACTCTTTTTGATGCTATGGTAAATGGGATTGTTTCCTTAATTTCTCTTTCTGATATTTTGTTGTTAGTGTATAGAAATGCAACAGATTTTCTGTGTATTAATTTTGTATTCTGCAACTTTACTGAATTCATCGATGAATAGTAGTTTTCTGGTAGTGTCTTTAGGAGTTTCTATGTGTAGTATCATGTCGTCTGCAAACAGTGACAGTTTTACTTCTTTTCAAATTTGGATTCCTTGTATTTCTTTTTCTCCTCTATTTCTGTGGCTAGGACTTCCAATTTCATCCTTTTGCATGTAGCTGTCCAGTTTTCTCAGTACCATTTATTGAAGTCAAAGGCTTTGTTAGATCCTGAAGGCAATGTAATTAGTCTGTCAGGTAGCTGTACTCCTCATAGAGCAGTGACAGTCTTTCATGAAAGAAGATTGGAATACATACTTCCATGCCTCTAGCAGGAGGATAATTAAAAGGTTATAACAGGAGTTTATTTTCAATGGCTTTTAATTTTTTTGTTGCAACCCACAGTGAGAAATATGTTTTACATTGTAACCTAATAAATACAAAAATGCATGTAACTAAAAAAAGAATTTAAAAAACATTACTTATCCTTACTGTGTGCAATGCATAGTGATATTTTCCTTTTATATTTCTTGTTTTTTTAGTGTCTGTGTGTAATTGTAGGACAATGTGAATATTTTAATGTTTGCGCATGATTAAAGTTTTTTTTGTTTTAAAAAAATTGACAAAATTCACATAACATAGAATTAACCATTAAAAAAAAACCTAACCATTTAAAAGTACATGATCTAATGGCATTTAGTACATTCAGAATGTTGTACAACTACCACCTACAAAAAAATTTTATCACCAGCCACCAAAGGAAATCCCATACCAATCATTTGTTCCCTGTTCTCCCCACCCCAAAGTCCTTGGAAACCACCAATCAGTTTTCTGTCTCTATAAATTTTACCTATTCTGGATATTTCATATAAATGAAATTATACAATATGTGACCACTTGTGTCTGGGTTCCTTTACTCAGCATAATTTTTTTGAGGTTCATTCATATTGTAACAGGTTTCAGTATTTCATTCCTTTTTATGGCTGAGTAATATTCCATTGTATGTATATATCACATTCTATTTATCCATTCCTCCATTGACTTTTGGGTTGTTTCCACCTAAATATCTAACAATCTAATTTGAATTTACCAAATTAGCTTCAGTAGCATACAAAACTCTGCTTCTATAAGCTCTGTTCCCTCTTTTATGTTATTACTGTCACAAATTATATCATTTAACACTATATGCTCATTATCATAGATTTATACTTATTGTTTTATGCATTTTTCTTTTAAATCATATAGGGAAAAAAGAGTTAAAAACCAAAAATACAATAATACTGGCTTTTATATTCACCTTTGTTGTTACATTTATCTGAGTTCTTGATTTCTTCTTATTGCTTTAAGTTGTTATCCCTTAATTTCAGCCTGAAGGACTCCCTTTAGCATTCCTTATAGAGCAGATCTGCTAGTGACAAACTCCCTCAGCTTTTGTTTACCTAGAAATGTCTTACCTTCTCCTTCATTTTTGATAGTTTGCCAGATACAGAATTCTTCTTAAATAGTCTTTTTTACTTTGAATATGTCATTCCACTGCTTTCTGGTCTCCATGGTTTCTCATGAGAAATCAGATGTTAATGTTATCGAGGACCTCTTGTATGTAACAAATCTCATCTCACAGGTTTTAAGATTCTGTTTTTGTCTTTGTATTTTGATATCAAATCCCAGTTCTCTCTCTTACTCGCTCTGTATCTATTGGCAAGTTACTTTACCTCCATTTCCTCATTTATGAAATATAATAATTGTGGGCGTTAAATAAGGTGATATATGTAAAACACTTAGCACAGAGGCTGGCATATATTAAGTACTCAGTGAAAGAAGTTATTATACGTTTGAGATTTTGAACCATTTTCTCTAAGGTCAAATGCTGCTCCAAAGACAAATGCGATAGGACTAAAATGCACTCTTTAGAGATAACAATGAGGCCTTGGGACAACAGATTTATTAGGGCAGAAGCCTAGTCTTAGTAGGTCAGGGGATGATTGGGAAGAGAGTGCATGAAAATAGCCACAGAGACATTTCTCCCCTCCCCTCCTTACTAAGAAATGTGTAAAAGAGAGAACCCTACCAGGACATCTAGGGTTTAGGAAAATTTCTCCCCAACCCCAGGGTTGGAAAGACTTGACTTTGATTTGGGTGAGATGCTGATGATGAGGATGATGATTAATTTCTTGTACCAAACATTTGTGAATTATTAGCCTTATACAGTGGAGGGACAATTCTTTTAGAATGACTAGTTGGAAGGAGGAAGGAACTATTTGTAGAGGTGTGGGGTTTTTTTTAAGGTAGGGAATAGTCTTAAAGTTAAAACCTTCTCATGGTCTATGTCTTTGTCTTTGATGTAGGAAGAGAGATCATTGGCTAAAAGAGCTAGGAGGTATAGAAGTGTTTAATCTTCAATATAATTCCTCTGTGAGAAGAGTAGTTAAATTTTAGAATAGCTGTTAATGGAAAATATGAGAGAGCTGACTTGAGAGAACAGAAAGATTGCTGGAGTGTATTGAGAATCAAACTGAAATTGGAGTCAAGATTTGTAGTAGCACCAACTTGCAGGATTGACAATTTTTGTTTCCACAAAATTTTGTACGAGAAAATATTAATCCAGGGCTGGGATTATTTTGGAGTGAGTATAGCAGAATAACACAAAGGAGTTAAGTTTTTTGGTAGGAGAGTTGTTGAAATGATAGACTATATTTTTTGTTTTAGTTGAATAGGATTAAAAATAAAGGCAAGAGGGCTATTGGGAGGATTAGAGAGGTCAAGAGACAAGAGGTCTTGAGGAACTTGAAGACAATAAGTTAAGCAAATAAGAAGGCTGGGTGGTAAGCATATGAAATATTAGAGTATCAGAGATGAGGGCATTCCTAGGTGACTCTATAGGAAATAGTTATTGGTATGGATAGTCCAGCTGGATGTAGGCTGAGGTTGGGGTAACATGAGAGGCCTGACAGTATTAATAGTTAGCAACTATGTCTGTAATACCTATAATAACTATTATTTTAGTTATAGCTAAAAATGAAGTGAGGTGTCTATGATTTAACAGATGTGACTTTGTAAGCTGTATTGTGCTCCTCTATGTCAGTTCATACTAATAGGTACAGAAGCCAACTTGAAGTCAAGGATGAGAAATGGGACCAGTTAATTAATGTCTCAAATTGTTAGAAAGTAAATAGAAAATGGTTTGATATTCCCAATCCCTGCTTCCAACTGTAGTCTGTCAAATATCTCTTTCTCTAAATAGTGACTATCTTGAAAACATCTTGGCCTAATTCTGTCACCTGAAGATCCCTGCCACTCAAAGGAAACCACAATATCCCAGGCCCTTCCAGATTTCTAGGGAAATGCCCCAAATCTATCTAACTCCAGTCCTCCTGCTTCCATCTCCTCCAATGCCGAGATTATTCCTAGGAAATATGTTGGGGATGAAGGAATATCATCTCTTTCTTGCTAACAAAAACAAACAAAACGTACCACAACATATTGATGGCTTTGCCCGTTGAAGGAGGGTCTGATTAGGGCTCTCCTTAGCTTAGCTCTGATGCCATCTTGTGGTTAAATAGGTGGCTGCACTGGGAGCCTTTTATGCTGGTCTTCCCTGCTGCTTTAAGGTTAAGGGCAATTTTATCTGCCCCTTTTTTCTGTGGTTTTGGATCTGGCTTCCCTGGGTTAATGAGAGATGCAAAGTCAGAGTCCAGTGTCCTCCGCAGTGACCAGGTTCAGTGGGTTGAAACGAAACTCTTTCCCTGTGACTAAATTTCACTTAGATTTCCCATAGGTATTTTAAACTCAACTTATTCATAATAGAACTACATCGATCTGCTTCCCCTCACCCTTTTGCATCCCCCTCCTCACCCCCACCCCAGGCTTCCCCTCAGTAAATCCCAATCTTCAACTCTTTCCTGTTCTGATCTTTATTGCATTGAAAGACTGTTTATCCACTGCTAAATCAGAGCCTTAAAGTCATTCTAGATCCCACCCCACCTTCCTTCATTTTCTTTTTCTGGCTCCCAGTTGCAAATAGCCACTAATTTCCTGTCCATTTCCTATATTCTTCTGCCACTGTTTGAGTTATAGCCTTCAGTATTTTTCACTGAAACTATTGCAGTTGTTTGTCTCTATCATGATTCCCATTTTATAGCCTTGCCCATCTCAAAATTTTCCTACATATTGTCTCCAGCTTAATTGATCTGAAACTCAAACTTGAAATCCGTTAGTACCTCTGAAGCGCCTACAGGGTAAAGTCCAAGATTCTTGATGTGGTTTAAAAGGTACCCTGTGAGTTGGCATTTGTCTGCTTTAAAACCCCCTCCCTAATCACTCCTCGTTTCACATATAATACCTAGTAACACTTATAGTTCCTGGAACACAGTGAGTTTTCTCATGCTTCTGGGCATTAGTTCATATTGGTTCCTTTTGTTTACGAACAAACATCTGTAGGTCTTATCTTGGGGTTGTTCAGGTCCACTAGAGGCATCCTGCAATATTTCCGTGGGGTATGTATCTGTTTGGGCCTGTAGGAAGCAGATGGATCACTCAGTGGAGTAACTGAAGAGTCATAGACGGGTCTCTTAGAGAATTTAATGAGGGGAATATTTGTCAAGAGAAATCATCAAGGGGTGGTGAATTACCCAAGAACTATAGAAGGTGGAAGACTTTATCTCCCCTAGACCTAAAGGGACAAGGGGAAGAACAGCATTCTGGAACTGGGAGAGATCTGTAACTGTGTGTGACAGTGCTCCCAACAGTTACTATGTCTGAAAGCAGAGGAATGTGGCCACTGCCAAAAAAGCATTGGGGTTGGGGGGGTAGAATAAATAGCCTGACTCCTCTCTCCTTCCACCTTTTGTTCTTTTGCTGGTTCCTCTCATTGGCTGATTCCAAATGGAAGCCAAAGGCTAAGGAAGCCAAGGTGAGGCAGTCCATAGAGGTTATCCTCCCAGGGCAGGGCAGAGAGTGGTAAAGGATCAGGAGAGCCTAACAGAGAACAATCAGCACAGAGTGTAAACTTGTCTTCTCATGTTCTGTGAGGGGAACAGGGCCAGAGGGCTAGGGATGTCACCTTTCATTATGAAACATTCAATTGATCTCCTGTTTTCAGATGGCAGCTAATCTCTTAGCTTTAATAGGTGTCCCCATGTCTTAGGCTGGGGATGAGGTCTGGAAAACTATTTTGATAAAATATAGACTTTCAATCACTTCTCCTGTTTTCAGTTCAGTTCCACACTTTGCCTTCAAATGTACCTGTAGCCTCCAATTTTTGAAACCTTCTGGGATTCGCAATACAAATCAGCTTATTTCTTATTAGCTTCCTTCCCCCTGCAGGTTTGGTCTCTAATATCTCTTGTCTACTAACTAGGTCAGTTTTCACTAAAACATTTCACTATAAACATTATCTTTACTACCCTGGTCAGGAAACCAATCTGCCTTCTGCTTTAGAGGGAGACATCATTTCTATCTTTCAAAACTGTTTTCCATACAAACATCCTTGAAAAGAGAGTCTGGAGCAAAAGCTGTCAGTGCCTCTTTACAACACATGCAGAAACACAGGAAACCACTGAAAATTGTCTCCCAACAGCAAGGAAGAAAGAGAGAGTCAGTTCATGGATTGACCCTTTTTTAAAAAAGGAGTGATTTCCTAAATTTCTGGTTAGGGGAGACCCTGTATCCCTGACTTCAAAAACAGACAGTAGTAAAGTATGCGTTATTTTCTAACTCATTTTCAGGAAATCTGTTTCATGAAGCAGAATTTAAGTGCTTTTTTCCAGCAAAGTTCTGTCTGTCTCATAGTAACTATGATATGTCTCAGACTCCAGCATTGAAATGCCTATCAGTCTTAGTTTTTGGTATTGATGAATTTTGGCCTTTTTTTTTTTTTATCACTTCATAGGTATTTATTTATTTAGGCCACGCCATGCAGCTTTCAGGATTCTAGTTCCTCAATCCGGGATCAGATCCGGGGCCCTGGCAGTGAGGGTGCTGAGCCCTAACCACTGGACTGCCAGGGAATTCCCCTACAGGTATTTAAGTAGGAAGTTGGGAAAGGCTTTATAGAAAGAATGTGTAAATGTTAGCAACACCTTTTTTCTTTCTTTGTGGGCAAATTTGACCTTGGGTTAACTTTCTAATTATTTTCCCCTGGAAACCTGATAAAGCAGAAGGTCAGCTGTCTAATTAGCAATGTTGTTTATGGTAAAAATGACCTTTATTGGGGTAATTTTCCTAGACTAGGAAAGTTGTGAAGAACTAGAAATTCCTGGTATGAAGCCAAAACTTTGGGCTTTCCTAAATAACTCAGTATATCTTTTGGAAGCTATGCTCATGAATATTAGTTCCTATCTAGGACATGGGGCTTCTAACCCAGGATGACTATTGCACATGTCCATGTGGGTCTCACTCTCTTCCACTTGAGCTGTTATTTGGGGGAGGACAGGCCCCTAGGCTGGTGGATTGCTTTAAGGACTCCTACATAAGGAGAATGCCTAATACTGCCCTGCTTGCTTGCCGTGCTGTCTGTCCTTGCATCCTTTTGGCTCCAAGTGTGACCTGGTCTTGTGAGACTAAATGTCTAGAAGAACTCAGAGATAAGCAAGAGGAAGCGCTGCTGAGCATTTTTAAGAAGATACAATTTCTGCATGTGTTTTTTGTTTTTAATATGGTTTATTTAATTGTAACTTTATAAATAAATTTATTTTATTGAGGTGTAATTGACATACAACATTATATTAGTTTCAGGTGTACAACATAATGATTCAATATTTGTATATATTGCAAAATGATTATGACAGTAGCTCTAGTTAACATCTGTCACCATAAATAACTTGATTTTTTTCTTGTGATAATATCTTTTAAAATTTACTCTCAGCAACTTTCAAATACACACCACAGTATTGTTACCTATAGTCACCATGCTGGACATTACATACCCATGACTGCCTTATTTTATAACCAGAAGTTTGTACCTTTTTAACTCCCTTTACCCATTTTCCAAACCCCCAACCCTTGCCTCTGGCAACCACTACTCTGTTCTCTATCTGTGAGCTTGTGTTCTTTTTTGTTTTTTGTTTTTGCTTTTGCTTTTTTCTTTTACATTCCACATACAAATGAGATCATAACATATATGTCTTTCTCTCTCTGACATTTTATTTAGCATAATTACCCCCCAGCTCCATCCATGTTTTCACAAATGAAAAGATTTGCTTCTCTTTTACAGCTGAATAATATTCCATTGAATATATACACCACATTTTCTTTATCCATTCATCCATCAGTGGACACTTAAGTTGTTTCCATGTCTTGGCTATTGTAAATAATGCTGCAGTGAACATGGGGGTACAAATATCTTTTCAAGTTAGTCTTTTTTCTCTTTGGTTAAATACCAGCAGTGGTACTGCTGCATTAGATGGTAGTTCTACTTTTAATTTTTTGAGCTATGTCCATACTGCTTTCTATAGTGGTTGCACAAATTTATATTTCCACAGTGCACAACATTCCCTTTTCTCCACATCTTTACCAACATTTGTTATTTTTTGGCTTTTTGATAATAACCATTCATTCTAACAGGTTGTAAGGTGATATCTCATTGTGGTTTTGATTTGCATTTCTCTGGTTATTAGGGATATTAAGCATCTTGTCATGGCCTATTGGCCAATTGTATGTCTTATTTGAAAAATTACCTATTAAGATCCTCTGACCATTTTTGGATTGGTTCTTTTTTTTGTGGTAGGTTACCTTTTCATTTTGTTGATGGTTTCCTGTGCTGAGCAGAAGCTTTTTAGTTTGATGTAATCATACCTGTTTACTTTTGCTTTTGTTGCCTTTGCTTTTGGTGTCAAAAAAATCATCACCAAGACAGATGTCAAAGAGCTTACTGCCTATGTTTTCTTCTAGGAGTTTTATGGTTTCAGGTCTTTAATCCATTTGAGTTAATTTTTGTGTATGGCATAAGATAGTGGTCCAGTTTCATTCTTTTTTATGTGGCTGTCCAGTTTTCCCAATATCATTTATTGAAGAGACTGTCTGTAAATTAATTTACTGTATGTACGTGGGTTTATTTCTGAGCTCTCTGTTCTGTTCTATTGATCTATGTGTCTGTTTTTATGCCAATACCATACTGTTTTGCTTACTATAACTATGCAATACATTAATATAGCTTGAAGTCAGGGAGTGTGATGCCTCCAGCTTTTTCCTTCTTTCTGAAGATTGCTTTGGCTATTTGGGGTCAAGAAGATATTTTATTTATTTATTTATTTATTTATTTATTTATAAGAACTTTTATTGAGATATAATTGACATACAATAAGCTGCATATATTTAAAGTGTACAATTTGATATTTTTTTCTTACTAGTAATGTATATATGGCAATCTCAATCTCGCAGTTCATCCCACCCCAACCTCTCCCCCACCTCCAGCTGCATTCTCCCTTGGTGTCTACATGTTTGTTCTCTACATCTGTGTCTCTATTTGTGTCTTGCAAACCAGTTGATCTGTACCATTTTTCTAGACTCTGCATATATGCATTAATATATGATATTTGTTTTTCTCTTTCTGACTTATTTCACTATGTATGATAGTCTCTAGGTCCATCCATGTCTCTACAAATGTCCCAATTTTGTTCCTTTTTATGGCTGAGTAATATTCCATTGTATATATGTACCACATCTTCTTTATCCATTCATCTGTTGATGGACATTTAGGTTGCTTCCATATCCTGGCTACTGTAAATAGTGCTACAGTGAACATTGGGGTGCATGTGTCTTTTTGAATTATGGTTTTCTCTGTTATATGCCCAGTAGTGGGATTGCTGGATCATATGGTAATTCCATTTTTAGTTTTTTAAGTCACCTTCATACTGTTTTCCATAGTGGCTATATCAACTTATACTCCCACCAGCAGTGCAAGAGGGTTTCCTTTTCTCCACACCCTCTCCAGCATTTATTGTTTGTAGATTTTCTGATAATGCCCATTTTAACTGGTGTGAGATGATAACTCATTATAGTTTTTATTTGCATTTCTCTAATAATTAGTGATGTTGAGGATTTTTTCATGTGTTTGTTGGCCATCTGTATGTCTTCTTTGGAGAAATGCCTATTTAGTTCTTCTGCCCATGTTTTGATTGGGTTTTTTGTTTTTTTTGATATTGAGCTGCATGAACTGTTTATGTGTTTTGGAGATTAATCCTTTATCTTGTTGATTCGTTTGCAAATACTTTCTCCCATTCTGAGGGTTGTCTTTTCATCTTGTTTATAATTTTCTTTGCTGTGCAAAAGCTTTTAAGTTTAATTATGTCCCACTTGCTTATTTTTGTTTTTATTTCCATTACTCTAGGAGGTGGGTCAAAAAAGATCTTGCTGTGATTTATATCAGAGTGTTCTTCCTATGTTTTCCTCTAAGATTTTTATAGTGTCTGGCCTTACATTTAGGTCTTTAATCCATTTTGAGTTTTTTTGTGTGTATGGTGTTAGAGAGTGTTCTAATTTCATGTTTTTACATGTAGCTGTCCAGTTTTCCCAGCATCACTTATTGAAGAGGTTGCCTTTTCTCCATTGTATATTCTTGCCTCCTTTGTCATAGATTAGTTGACCATAGTTTATCTCTGGGCTTTCTATCCTATTCCATTGATCTATAGTTCTGCTTTTGTGCCATTACCATATTGTCTTGATTACTGTAGTGTTGTAGTATAGTCTGAAGTCAGGGAGTCTGATTCCTCCAGCTCCATTTTTTCCCTTCAAGATTGCTTTGGCTATTCAGGGTCTTTTGTGTCTCCATACAAATGTTAGGATTTTTTGGTCTAGTTCTGTAAAAAATGCCATTGGTAATTTGATAGGGATTGCAATGAATCTGTTAATTGCTTTGGGTGGGAAATTCATTTTCACAGTGTTGATTCTTCCAGTCCAAGAATGTGGTATATCTCTCCATTTGTTTGTGCCATCTTTGATTTCTTTCATCAGGGTCTGATAGTTTTCTGAGTACAGGTCTTTTCCCTCCTTAGTTAGGTTTATTCCTAGGTATTTTATTCTTTTTGTTGCAATGGTGAAAGGGATTGTTTTCTTCATTTCTCTTTCTGATTTTTCATTGTTAGTGTACAGGAACGTAAGAGATTTCTGTGTGTTAATTTTGTATTCTGCAACTTTACCAAACTCATTGATTAGTTCAAGTAGCTTTCTGGTGGCATCTTTAGGATTTTCTATGTGTAGCATCATGTCATCTGCAAACAGTGACAGTTTTAATTCTTTGCCAATCTGGATTCTTTTTATTTCTTTTTCTTCTCTGATTGCTGTGGCAAGGACTTCCAAAACTATGTTGAATAGTAGTGGGGAGATTGGACATGCTTGTCTTGTTCCTGATCTTAGAGGGATGCACTCAGTTTTTCCCCATTGAGAATGATGTTTGCTGTGGGTTTGTCATATATGGCCTTTATTATATTGAGGTAAGTTCCCTCTAGGCCCACTTTCTGGAGAGTTTTTATCATAAATGGGTGTTGAATTTTGTCAAAAGCTTTTTCTGCATCTATTGAGATGATCATGTGGTTTTTGTCCTTCAGTTTGTTAATATGGTGTATCACATTGATTGATTTGAGTATCTTGAAGAATCCTTGCACTCCAGGGATAAATCACAGTTGATCATGGTGTATGATCCTTTTAATGTGTTGTCGGATTCTGTTTGCTAGAATTTGTTGCGGATTTTTGCATCTATATTCATCAGTGATATTAGCCTGTAATTTTCTCTTTTTTTTTTTGTAGTATCTTTGCCTGGTTTTGGTATCAGGATGATGGTGGCCTTGGAGAATGAGTTTGGGAGTGTTCCTCCTACTGCTATATTTTGGAAGAGTTTGAGAAGGATAGGTGTTAGCTCTTCTCTAAATGTTTGATAGAATTTGCCTGTGAAGCCATCTGGCCCTAGGCTTTTGTTTGTGGGGAGATTTTTAGTCACAGTCTCGATTTCAGTGCTTGTGATTAGTCTGTTCTTATTTTCTATTTCTTCCTGGTTCAGTCTTGGTAGATCTGAGAATTTATCAATTTCTTCCAGGTTATTCAATTTATTGGCATATTGTTGCTTGTAGTAGTCTCTCATGGTCTTTTGTATTTCTGCGATGTAGTTGTTACTTCTCCTTTTTCATTTCTAATTCTGTTGATTTGTGTCTTCTTCCTTTTTTTCCTAATGAGTGTGGCTAATGGTTTATCAATTTTGTTAATCTTCTCAAAGAACCAGCTTTTAGTTTTATTGATCTTTGCTATTGTTTCCTTCATTTCTTTTTTGTTTATTTCTGATCTGACCTCTGTGATTTCTTTCCTTCTGCTCACTTTGGGGTTTTTTTGTTCTTGTTTCTCTAATTGTTTTAGGTGTAAGGTTAGGTTGTTTATTTGAGATTTTTCTTGTTTCTTGAGGTATGATTGTATTGCTATAAACTTCCCTCTTAGAACTGATTTTGCTGCATCCCATAGATTTTGGGGCATTGTGTTTTCATTGTCATTTGTCTCAGGTATTTTTTGATTTCCTCTTTGATTTCTCTTGGTTATTTAGTAGCGTATTGTTTGGATTCCATGTATTTGTGTTTTTTACTTTTTTTCCCCCTGTAATCGATTTCTTTTTTTTTTCTTTTTTTTTTTTAAATTTATTTTATTGGCTGTGTTGGGTTTCCTTTTTGCTGTGCGCGGGCTTTCTTTAGTTGCAGTGAGTGGGGGCTACTCTTTGTTGTGGTCCGCGGACTCCTCATTGCCATGGCTTCTCTTGTTGCGGAGCATGGGCTCTAGGCACGTGGACTTCAGTAGTTGCAGCACATGGCTTAGTAGTTGTGGTTCATGGGCTCTAAAGCGCAGGCTCAATAGTTGTGGTGCATGGGCTTAGTTGCTCCACAGCATGTGGGATCTTCCTGGAGCAGAGATTGAACCTGTGTCCCCTGCATTGGCAGGTGGATTCTTAACCACTGCACCACCTAGGAAGCCCCCTGTAATTGATTTCTAATTTCATAGTGTTGTGGCCAGAACAGATGGTTGATACAATTTCAATTTTCTTTAATTTACCAAGGGTTGACTTGTGACCCAAGATGTGACCTATCCTGGAGAATGTTCCATGTGCACTTGCAAAGAAAGTGTAATCTGTTGTTTTTGGGTGGAATGTCCTATAAATATCAATTAAATCTATCTGGTCTATTGTGTCATTTAAAGCTTGTGTTTCCTTATTAATTTTCTGTTTGGATGATGATCTGTCCACTGGTGTAAGTGGGGTGTTAGAGCCCCCTGCTATTATTGTGTTACTGTCAATTTCCTCTTTCATAGTTGTTAGCATTTGCCTTATGTATTGAGGTGCTCCTATATTGGGTGCATATATATTTATAATTGTTATAGCTTCTTCTTGAATTTATCCCTTGATCATTATGTAGTGTCCTTCCTTGTCTCTTGCAACATTCTTTTATTTTAAAGTCTATTTTATCTGATATGAGTATTGCTACTCCAGCTTTCTTTTGATTTCTATTTGCATGCAATGTCATTTTCCATCCCCTCACTTTCAGTCTGTATGTGTCCTTAGGTCTGAAATGGGTCTCTTGTAGACAGCATATATCGTTTTTGTATCCATTCAGCCAGTCTGTGTCTTTTGGTTGGAGCATTTAATCCATTTACATTCAAGGTGATTATTGATATGTATGTTCCTATTACCATTTTCTTAATTGTTTTGGGTTTGTTTTTGTAGGTGCTTTTCTTCTTTTATGTTTCCCACTTAGAGAAGTTCTTTTGACATTTGTTGTAGGGTTGGTTTGGTGGTGCTGAATTCTCTTAGCTTTTGCTTGTCTGTAAAGCTTTTGATTTCTCTGTCGAATCTGAATGAGATCCTTGCTGGGTAGCGTATTCTTGGTTGTGTGCTCTTCCCTTTCATCACTTTAAATATATCATGCTACTCCCTTCTGGCTTGCAGACTTTCTGCTGAGAAATCAGCTGTTAATCTTATGGGAATTCCCTTGTATGTTATTTATCATTTTTCCCTTGTTGCTTTTAATAATTTTTCTTTGTCTTTAATTTTTGTCAATTTTATTTCTATGTGTTTCTCCTTGGGTTTATCCTGCGTGGGACTCTCTGCACTTCCTGGACTTGGGTGGCTATTTCCTTTCTCATGTTAGGGAAGTTTTTGACTATAATCTCTTCAAATATTTTTTCAGGTCCTTTCTCTCTCTCTTCTCCATCTGAGACCCCTATAATGAGAATGTTGGTGTGTGTAATGTCCGAGAGGTCTCTTAGGCTGTCTTCAGTTCTTTTCATTCTTTTTCTTTATTCTGTTCTGCAGCTGTAATTTCCACCATTCTGTCTTCCAGGTCACTTATCCATATTTCTGCCTCTGTTATTCTGCTATTGCTTCCTTCTAGTGTTTTTTTTTTTTCATTTCAGTTGTTGTACTGTTCATCTCTATTTGTTTGTTCTTTAATTTTTCTAGGTCTTTGTTAAACATTTCTTGCATCTTCTCCATTTCTTCCCCAACGTCCTGGATCATCTTCACTGTCATTATTCTGAATTCTTTTTCTGGAAGGTTGCTTATCTTCACTTCGTTTAGTTGTTTTTCTGGGGTTTTATCTTGTTCTTTCATTGTGTACAAAGTCCTCTGCCTTTTCATTTTGTCTCTCTTTCTGTGGCTTTGGTTTTCATTCTGCAGGCTGCAGGATTATAGTTCTTCTTCCTACTTCTGTTTATCCTCTGGTGGATGAGGCTGTCTAAGAGGCTTGTGCATGCTTCCTAATAGGAGGGACTGGTGGTAGTAGAGCTGGGTATTGCCCTGGTGGGCAGAGCTCAGTAAAATGTTACTCTGCTTGTCTGCTGATGGGTGGGGCTGAGTTCCCACCCTGTTGGTTGTTTGGCCTGAGGTGACCCATCACTGGAGCTTACAGGCTCTTTGGCAGGGCCAATGGGGACTCTGGGAGGGCTCTCACTAATGAGCACTTCCCAGAATCCCTGCCACCAGTGTCCCCATCCCTGCAGTTAGCCACTGCTGCCCCCTGCCTCTGCAGGTAACCCTCCAACACCAGCATGTTGGTCTGGTTCAATCTCCTATGGGTTACTCCTCCTTCCCCCTGGGTCCTGGTGTGCACAATACTTTTTGTGTGCCCTCCAAAAGTAGAGTCTGTTTCCCTCAGTCCTGTGGAAGTCATGCAATCAAATCCTGCTGGCCTTCAAAGTCTGATTCTCTGGGCATTCCTCCTCCCATGGCTGGACCCCCAGGTTGGGAAGCCTGACGTGGGTCTAAGAACCCTCACTCCAGTGGGTGGACTTCTGTGGTATAACTGGTCTCCAGTTTGTGAGTTGTCCACCCGGTGGTTATGGGATTTGATTTTTTCGTGATTGCAGCCCTCCTACCATCTCATTGTGGCTTCTCCTTTGTCTCTGGATGTGGGGTGTCTTTTTTGGTAAGTTCCAGTGTCTTCCTGTTGATGATTGTTCAGCAGTTAGTTGTGATTCTGGTGCTCTCACAGGAGAAAGTGAGCACATGTGCTTCTAGTCTGCTGTCTTGAACCAGTCCACAAGAATATTTCATTTAAAAGAGAACTCTGATCTTGTAAAGTAGTTTAGGACCGTTATGTTGATAGGGAAAATAATCCTGGCTCAGGATCTCTTTCTATTAGTCATTATCTGCAGAGAAAATTCTCATACAAATTTCAAACATCTTTAAATTGATGGTGTGACTCATCAGGAATATCAAGAAAATGTAGAGCAGTATTAATGGGCTTCAACAAGATATTTGACAAGAACTTCTTAAATTTGAGAACGTGGTTATATGTGTATAATTTCTAAAATAACAGCTGGCTGAATGATACCTACTAGTGGCTGTTTTGACAGCTCTTTCTTCCCCAACCTTGTGAGGCTTAACATTTTTATTAAAGATTTTGATAAGAATAACAAAGAAAGGCTAATCAAATGTCCCATCACTATGACTCTAGGGTAGAGAGTATATGATATGATAAAATTAGGATCCAAAAAACTTCTAAAACCTTGAATAATGAGCTAAATAAATCAAATAGAATTTAATTGAGATAGATATGGATCTTCCTGGGGTAGAAATAAGGTCTTATATTGGAGTTCCTCAAAACAATAGCCAACTGCAGAAATATAAGATAGAAAAGTGGCATTAAAGTAAAATATACATCCTAAATATTCTCAAGTTCTCTACCCTTCTGGGGTTACCCTTTTGTTTAACAGTCAAATAAAATTAATCTATACTCTTTATTGTTTTTTAATAAATTTATTCATTTATTTTTTTATTTTACTGGCTGTGTTGGGTCTCCTTTTTGCTGTGTGCAGGCTTTCTTTTTAGTTGCGGTGAGTGGGGGCTGCTCTTCATTGTGATGCGCAGGCTCCTCATTGCCGTGGCTTCTCTTGTTGCGGAGCATGGGCTCTAGGCGCATGAGCTTCAGTAGTTGCAGCACGTGGGCTCAATAGTTGTGTCTCACGGGCTGTAAAGCGCAGGCTCAGTAGTTGTGGTGCAGGGGCTTAGTTGCTCCACGGCATGTGGGATCTTCCTGGAGCAGGGATCGAACCCATGTCCCATGCATTGGCAGGCGGATTCTCAACCACTGTGCCACCTAGGAAGCCGTATACTCTTTATTGTTTAAATTTAGGAAATCCAGGGATTTTGGCATGGGGAGGGAGGTGGGGATTGTGGAGCTTACATTCTCCTTATTATCTTAAAAAATTCATGCTCTGAACTTCTGCTTTTTGCTCAGTTTTCTAGTGAATTCTCTGTTTTTCCTATTTCTTTTTCTTGCTTTCCATTTTTCAAGAGATGGAGGGAATATAAGTTCTGACTGAGATGCAAAGTTCTCTGAATTCCTTTTGGTCCCTGATACAGAGCAGCTGGTTGGTTTTGCTCTTTGGACTGACAACTGTATCTGTTTTTGGTCCAGCACCGTACCATTTTGATTACTGTAGCTTTGTAGTGTAGTTTAAAATCAGGGAGTGTAATGACTGCAGTGTATTCTTCTTTCTTGAGGTTCTTTTGGCTATTCAGTGTTGTGTTTCCATAAAAATTTTATGTTATTTAGTACTGGGAGCAATGTCACTGATATTTTGACAGGGATTGCACTGAATCTGTAGATTACTTTGGGGATTATGGCCATTTTAACAATATTAATTCTTCCAATCCATGAACACAATATATCTTTAAATTTGTCTGTGTCACTTTCAGCTTCTTGCCACTTGTGATGGCATGTATAGACCTAAAGGGTATTTGGCCAAGTGAATTAAGTCAGAGAGAAAAAGACGAATGCCATATGATTTCACTTATATGTGGAATCTAAAAAACAAGACAAATGAACAGACATAACAAGACAGAAAAAGTCATAGATACAGAGAACAAACAGGTGGTTGCCAGAGGGTAGGGGGATGGGAGAGGATGAATGAAATCATCCTCTGAGGGAGATTAAGAGGTATAAAATTACAGTTACAAAATAAATGAGTCACAAGAATGTAATGTACAGCATGGTAAATATAGTGAATAATAATTTCATATCTTCATATGTTGACAGATGGTAACTAGACTTATTATGGTGATCATTTTGTAATATATAGGAATATCTAATCACTATGTTGTGCACCAGGAACTGACATAGTATTGTAGGTAGGTCAATTATACCTCAAAATAGAAACAAATTTATATAAAAAGAAATCAAATTTGTGGTTACCATAGATGGGGGTAGGAGGAGAGGGAATTGGATGAAGGTGGACAAAAGATACAAACTTCCAGTTATAAGATAAATAAGTACTAAGGGTATAATGTACAACATGATTAATATAGTAAACTGCTGTTTGTTGCATATGAAAGTTATTAAGAGAGTGAATCCTAAGAGTTATCATCATAAGAAAAAGTATTTTTTCCCTTTCTTTTATATCTATATGAGATGATGGATGTTCACTTCCGTCATGATATAAGTCAAATCATTATGCTGTACACCTTAAACTAATATAGTGCTATATGTCAAATACAAATCTCAATAAAGCTAGAAGAAAAAAAACCCACATATAACATTTGCCAGCATTATTCTAAATTTCAGGAGTATTTAGAATAAATTCAGTGATTGATATCCCTGCCCTGTTCTGTGCCTGATATATCAGTGTTGGAGTATTACGTTTGTTATAGGATGTCATCCCCAAAGAAAGAGGTGGACAAAGAGGAAGTGTAGGAAGAAAAAAAAGAAGAAGAGAAAGAAGTGTAAATGTAAATGGTCAATCAAAGTGAAAAAATGCTCAGTTTTCCTAATAATTAAATAAGTGAAAATAAAAACATCAGTGAGGCAGCACATTTGACTATCATATAGATAAAGATTAAACTGTGATTATATCCAGTGCTGGTGAGGGTGTGAAGTGGTAGACCCTTGTCCACATAGTTGCTAGAAATAGAAATGTTTATAACTTTTCTAGAGGGAAATTTGATAACTATTAAAGTTTTAAATGTACATATATTCTGACCCAACAATCCAAGTTTTAATAATTTATTCTAAATACATAATCATACAAGAATGAAATAAGATATATATAAAGATAAGTATAGTATTATTTATACTAATGAAATGCAAAATTATCTAAATTTTTTTCAGTATGTGATTGATTAAGTAAAAAGTGATATTTATGCAACTGAATTCTTATGTAGCCATTAAAACTGATAAGAGATGTAGAGGTTTTGCCATACAAAGAAGTCCATGGCTACTTTATTATTTTATTATTATTATTTTTTGGCCACACTGTGTGGCATGTGGAATCTTAGTTCCCCAATGAGGGATTGAACCCATGCCCCCTGCATTGGGAGCATGGAGTCTTAACCACTGGACCTCCAGGGAAGTCCCAGTCCATGACTATTTTAAAATTAACAAGCACAAAACAAGTTAAAGCACAGTAATTATACTATAGTCCCACTTATTTGAATATATTTTTGATGCCTGAAGGGATATTCTTTGAATTAGCCAAGAACTCCTTTGGTGGCAAATCTATTCAAATTAGTATATGTATAAAAGGAGATTTATTGAAATGACTGAGGTAGCTCATAATAAAAAAAAATTGCTTCCAGAACCAAAGAAGTTCTAAGGAATTCAGGGACTAGAGTATGGGGCCTGAACATTGCCAGCCCTTTTTTTACTCTTTCATCTCTTTCTCTCTCTTTTTTTTTTAATTAATTAATTTATTTTTACATTGCACTGGGTCTTTGTTGCTGCACGTGGGCTTTCTCTAGTTGCAGAGAGTGGGGACTACTCTTTGTTGCAGTGCGTGGGCTTCTCATTGTGGTGGTTTCTCTTGTTGCGGAGCACAGGCTCTAGGCGCACAGGCTTCAGTAGTTGTGGCTCGTGGGCTCAGTAGTTGTGGCTTGCAGGCTCTAGAGTGCAGACTCAGTAGTTGTGGTGCACAGGCTTAGTTGCTCCACAGCATGTGGGATATTCCCAGACCAGGGATTGAACCAGTGTCCCCTGCATTGGCAGGTGGATTCTGAACCACTGTGTCACCAGGGTAGTCCCTCTCTCTCTGTCTTGTTTTGACTTCATTCTCTCTTACTGCAGACAGGATTTCTCCATGTTGTGAGAAACATGGCTGCCAGCTACTTCTAGAGATATACATTGTACAACTCTAAAACCAGAGTGGAAAAAGAGATTCCTCTCTCTTAGCTTCCCAGTATGAAAATCGCAGGGCAGGATTCTTATTAGTCTTATGTCATATGCTCACATTTTTGACCAAGTAGTGTTACTATGAGGGTGATATTCTATGATTGGCCAACCTGTTATCAGGGGAGTGAACTACCTCTATAAGTAGCAGTAATATGGACATGGCCACTGAGGTAATAGTTATGAACTGCACAGCCATCCCAGTTGTGTCTGTTGTATACATTAAAATGTTAATTATAGTTATTTCAAGGAGGTGGGATTAAGAGGGAGGCTTTTGCTTTATATTTTATATAAATCTATATTTTTGAATTTTTTTTACAGTGAGAATACATTTTATATTGAGCAAAACAAAGTTATTCCAATTTTGAAACAAAAAGATAAGGAATACAAACTTTTCATCAAAGTCTACTGTAAAGGAGATTCAGGGGCACGTGATAGCTCTGTTTAAACATTTACTAGCTACCTTGTAGAAAAGTATTTGTATAGCCCCAAGGCTATGCATGGCCCTTTGGGTTGGAACTAGAACTAGTGAATGGAAGTTATAGAGAGATAGTGGCTAAACAGAAGAAAAAATGTTCAAAGTCAGAATTTTCTAAGAATAAAGTGCACTGCTTCAAAGAAACATTAAGTTCTCACGTAAATAAGTTCAAATATAGGTCAGGTGATCATTTGGAGAAGGTAATATCATGAGGGTAAAATACGAGAATGGTATATATATCAGGTAACCTTGAGTTCTTTTTCAACTAAAATTCTATGATTTTCTAAAGGGTAGATCTTGTTTTTTAGGTTCATTTTGTTCATGCACTATAAAAAAGACAGTTTTGACTTTTTTAGATCATAAAATTTCTTCACCTAACATGTACATGAAATTAAAAGAACAATGTTCTTGTTTTAAAGTTTTTAGTTTACTCTCCCTTTCCATCTTTGTTACATGTCTAACTACCGAATAAGCAAATTGAGTATTATGTAGCATTACTGTCATCAACTCTTAATTGTCTATAGAGTCGTCACCAATATATTTTTGAGAGCTATTTCTTTCTGTCTGCCTGTCTTTCTAATTAGAGAAACTGGATTTCACAGTCTGAATCCTTGAAGCAAGGAAATAGAATCCCAATTTTTTTTTCAGAAGAGCAGTACACCCAGCTAAAAAATTTTATTTCCAGCCTTATTTGCAGGTGGATGTGACCAGTTGACTAAGTTCAATGGAAGTGATGTGTGGGACCTCTGGGAAGTTTCTTAGTGGGAACTGGTTTGGTTGGGAGAGGATTCATTTGCCTATTCTACTCTTTGGAATGTGAATGTATTAGCTAGAGCTCAGCAGTCATGTTGTTTCATGAGGTGACTTTGAGGATGAAAGCCATTCACTGAGGATGGTTGAGTGGATAGAATGAGCAGGATGACTGATGCTTTTTGTGGATCCACCATATCAGCTCTGTATCCTTACAGGAAAGAACAAGTCCTTGTATGCTTAAACTTTTGTATGTCTGTTTATTGTAGCCCAGCTGCAGCTCCTGATAGAATCAGTGTTTCTGTTTAGTCATATTTGTGCTCTCTCCTTTGAAACCAATGCTTGTATTGAGAGTAGGGTTAATTTGTAGGGTAAAGAAATGAGAGTGTGGCACAAAGAGATCCTGTCCCCTCATAATCACCTAACTCTTTCAAGGAGTAGACTCAGGCATGAGGGAAAGGATAACTATCATAACAATAGCTAATATGTGCATTTATTGTGTATTTATTCACAACACTGCTAAAAGCACTTTGCATGGATTGACTCATTTAGTCTTCAGAACCTCCTGTGAGGCAGTTATTTACCCATTTTATAGATGGGGAAATTGAGGTACAGAGAAGTAAAGTATGCTTGTCTAAGGACACACAGCTGGCAGAGCTGGGTATTTATTTCCAGAATTCATGCTCTTAACCATGACGCAGCACTCTCTGCAAACAGGGCTCTCACAGGAAGCCTTCCAAAAGCAAGTAATAGTATAATATGCTTGTCCTAGGACCCAAATCCATCAGGTACTTCATACTTGCAAAATTAATGATAGTTTGAGGTGTTAATTTGTCAACAAAAGTGTCCTACAGAATATACTATTTCAGTGTTTATGATATGAAGAGTAAACTAATTCAAATCGGTCATGTAGCTTAAATGGCAATAACTTTACATTTTTGTGCCATTTTTTGTATATAGAAAGAAAACTCCCATTATTTGATATAATGTATACGCCTTTTTAAAATTGAAGTATAGTTGTGTTAGTGTCTGCTGTAAAACAAAGTGATTGTTATACATATATATTCTTTTTCATATTCTTTTCCATGTAATGTATATGTCTTAAAATACGTTTATTTGAGTCATTTCCCTATCAAATAGCTATTTCGATTTTCCTTTGTTTGCTCTTTTGTTTCAAATGACATGAAATGTTTATTTTTGGTCAAAGTGATTTTTAAGAATTGATGCTTTTAATTCATGCTATATTTTTGTGGCATCCTTACACATTTATCTCTGGTTAATATGTTTTCACATGTGAGTTGGATTTAGTTACCACCCTAAAATATCTAGTTTCTCCAAACTGACATAACTACTTTGTCATAAAATATTATGCCTTACAACAGAGTATCTAGTTAAAACCTAATATTCAAAGCAATGGAGAGATTTAGAGAAAAGCTGACTGTGACTTGTCCCTTTGAAGCAGAGTAGATGTGGCAGTTAGGTAGTTGACTAATGTAATAAAAGGGTGTCAGAATGCTGTTAGAGACTTAGTTTGTTTTTGCTGTGGTGAGAGGTGGCAACTCAGTGTTGAGATGTGCATTGTTGAACCTTGGAGATGATACTCCTTGAGGACACCTTTTAAGAAGAACAGGACATGTGTCGTTTTACACTTGCTACTATTAGCCATTAATAGGTAAGGTATTTTAGTGCTGGGTTGGTTATTTTCTGTTTCCTCTGCTCTCCTTCCCCAGATTTATTTTCCATCCTTCTCCACCCTACTCTTTGTCCCTGGGGATGGATCCAGATAAACTGCATTTCCTAGACTTTCTCACCTTCTTGCTTCCAGTTGATTCAGGCAATGGGAAGCACCAGCAAGGGGTTGGAGGGTATGAGGAGGGAGAGAAGAGAGATCAGGGTATCCTTTCCTTTTCTACATCCCTGCCTTGGATCTGTGTTCTGGCTGTGGCTACAGCTCTACAAGTACAAGCTTCCATTCCCTCAGCTCCTCCATCATTCCAGCTCTAGCTTGTCTGTTCAGGCCTAGAAGTGGTGATAGTCCCAGAGTACTCAACATACCTATTGAACCTCTTAATTCTTTTCACACATCTGTAGATAGTCTCTTTATTAAAATGCCTTCAAACCTCAGCCAAGTGCTCCTTCTGCTTCCTGCTAAGATTTATACTCTGGGAATGGACTCAGGCAGGTTAGTATACCCTTTTCTAGTGACAGGAGTAGACACCCTTATTAAAAAAAGATGCTTTCTGACATATGACATGAAACGCACAGGTTTTTTCCTTTTGAAGGCTTTAAAAAGTGAGAGAATTCTTTTCTTTGAAATGGTTTATGTCTGTCCAGTAGTTTAGATTAGAATATCAATGACTGTCATAGCTATGCACACCCAAATAGTTGTTCAACACAATCCCACTCAGCCATTTCAGTGCCCTTGTGCAGTTTAAAAAAAATGTTTGAATACATCTTGTCTTTTGCTGTTTTACTTGTTTTTTTTTCTGTTTGACTTTTTAAAGTCTTTCCCCACTCTTCACCTCCTGCATGTTTTTTAACCTGAGTCATCTTAAAAAGAGTATTTGTAGAAGGTACTTCCTTAGGTTTTGTTTATGATTATCTAACTTTCGGAGGTGAGAAAAGAACAGAAGTAAATTTTATTTCAGCTGAGTTCTGGGGATTTTCTTCTGCAGATGTTTTTCTTCCCTTGTGAAATAGAAGCCAGGGACAACTAATGTCCAAGGTTGAAATAGTGAGTATGTTTTTGTTCAAAGTGTACTATAAATATAAAGATAATTTCATGTGCTTGATGAAGAACCTTTGCTAGAATAGATTACTTTGGCCTCAGGTATGTGGTGAGTGGCCATTGAGTTGGAAAATGAATTCTTTTCTATTCCAATTAGGAAAGAGAATGAGAAATAGTTCTTATAATGTTTGCCAATATATAAAGCAAATATTAACAGACCTGAAGGGATAAATAAATAACATACAATAATATTAGGTGATTTTAATACCCCACTTACATCAATAGATAGGTCATCTAGACAGAAAGTAAGGAAACATTGGCTTAAATAACACCTTACATCAGTGGACTTAACAGATATGTCCAGAACATTTTATCCAAGAGCAATAGAATTCACCATCATCTCAAGTGCACATGGAACATTCTCCAGAATAGATCATATGTAGGCCACAAAAAAAATTTTAATAAATTTGAGAGGATGGAAATCCTATCAAGTGTCTTTTACAACCACCATGATATGAAACTAGAATCAATTATGTGAAGAAAATGGAAGTTTTACAGATATGTAGAGATTATATAACATGCTACTTAGCCACCAGTGACTCAAAGAAGAAATCAAAAGAGAAATTAAAAAATACCTTGAGACAAATTAAAATGGAAATATAATGTACCAAAATTTATGGATGAAGGAAAGCCAGTTCTAAGAGGGACGTTCATAGTGATAATGCCTATCTTAAGAAACAAGAAAAGTCTCCCTAAATCTACACCTCAATGAGCCAGTAAAGGAGGAACAAACCAAGCCCAAGGTTAGTAGAAGGAAGGAAATTAAAGAGATTAGAGCAGAAATGAGTGAAAAAGAGACTAAAAAGACAGTAGAAAAGATTAAGGAAATTGAAATCATATCAGACATCTTTTCCAACCACAACGTTATGAGATTAGAAATCAACTACAAGGAAAAAAACTTCAAAAAACACAAAGATGTGGAGGCTAAGCACTCCCATTTATCACTGCAACAAAAAGAATAAAATACCTGGGAATAAACCTACCCAAGGGGGTAAAAGACCTATACTCCAAAAACTATAAGACTATGATGAAAGAAATTGAAGAAAGCAGAAACAGATGGAAAGATATATCGTGTTCTTGGATTGGAAGAATCAATATTGTTAAAATGACTATACTCCCCAAGGCAATCCACAGATTCAATGCAATCCCTATCAAATTACCAGTGGCATTTTTCACAGAACTAGAACAAAAAGTTTCAGAATTTGTATGGAAACACAAAAGACCCCAAATAGCCAAAACAATCTTGAGAAAGAAAAACAGAGCTGGAGGAATCAGGCTCCCTGACCTCAGACTATACTACAAAGCTACAGTAATTAAGACAGTATGGTACTGGCACAAAACCAGTATAACATTTTCTAACACCATATACAAAAATGAACTCAAAATGGATTAAGGAACTAAAAATAAGACCAGATGCTATAAAACTCCTAGAGGAAAACATAGGCAAAACACTCTTTGGCATAATCGTGGCAATATCTTTTTGGATCCATCTCCTAGAGTAATGGAAGTAAAAACAAAAATAAATAAATGGGACCTAATTAAACTTAAAAGCTCTTGCACAGCAAAGAAAAACCATAAACAAAATGAAAAGACAACCTAAAGAGTGGGAGAAAATATTTGCAAATGATGTGACTGACAAGGGCTTAATTTCCAAAATATACAAACAGCTCATACAGTGCAATACCAAAAAACAAAAAACCAAAACCAAAAACAAACACCCTTATCAAAAAAGGAGGAGAAGATCTAATTAGGCATTTCCCCAAAGAAGACATACAGATGACCAAAAAGCACATGAAAAGGTGCTTAACATCACTAATTATCAGAGAAATGCAAATTAAAACTACAATGGGGTATCACATCACACTGGTCAGAATGGCCATCATCAAAAAGTCTACAAATAATAAATGCTGGGGGCAGTGTGGAGGAAAAGGTACCCTCCTACACTGTTGGTGAGAATGTAAATTGGTGCAGCCACTATGGAGAATAGTATGGAGGTTCCTCAAGAAACTAAAAATAGAGTTTGCATATGGTCCTGCAATCCCACTCCTGGGCATATATTAAGAGAAAACTCTAATTCAAAAAGATATAGCACCCCAATATTCATAGCAGCACTATTTACAATAACCAAGACATGGAAGCAACCTAAATGTCCATTGACAGATGAATGGGTAAAGAAGATGTGGTATACATACAATGGAATATTATTTAGCCATAAAAAGAATGAAATAATGCCATTTGCAGCAATATAGATGGACCTAGAGATTATCATATTAAATGAAGTAAGTCAGAAAAAGATATATCATAGGATATCACTTTTATGTGTAATCTAAAAAATAATACAAATGAACTTATTTACAAAACAGAAATGGACTCACAGGCATAGAAAACAAACTTATGGCTACCAAAGAGGAAAGTGGTGATGGGGAGATAAATTAGGAATTTGGGATTAACAGATATACACTACTATATATAAAAATTGAACAATAAGGATCTACTATATAGCACAGGGAGCTATGTTCAAAATCTTGTAATAATCTATAATGGAAAAGAATCTGAAAAAGTTATATATATAACTGAATTATTTTACTATACACTTGAAACTAACACAATATTGTAAATTAACTATACTCCAATGAAAAAAAAACCCCAAACACTCCAAACAAAACAAAACAAACCCCCCTAAAATCAGAAATGTAAGAGAAGATATTACAACTGATGCTACAGAAATACAAAGGATCGTAAGTGACTACTATGAATGATCATATGCCAACAAATTGGACATCCTGGAAGAAGTAGGTAAATTCCTAGAAACATACAACCTACCAACTAAATAATGAAGCTATAGGAAATCTGAACAGACTCATTACTAGGAAAGACATTGAATCAGTAATCAAAAACCTCCTAACAAAAATAGTCAGGACCAGGCAGCTTAACTGGTGAATTCCACTAAACATTAAAGAAGAATTAATATTAATCCTCCTCAAACTCTTCCAAAAAATAAAAGATGAGGGAACTCTTCCAAACGCATTTTATGAGGTCACCATTACCCTGGTACCAAAACCAGGCAAGGACACCACAAGAAAGAAAATTATAGACCAGTATCCCCAATGTATATAGTTGCAAAAACCCTCAACAAAATATTAGAAAACTGAATTCACCAGTACATTAAAAGGATCATACACCATGATTGAGTGGGATTTACTTCAGAGATGCAAGGATTGTTCAAATCCCCAAATCACTTACTGTGATACACCCCATTAACAAAATTAAGGATAAAAATCGTATGATTATCTCCATAGATGCAGAAAAAACTTTTGATAAAAATCGACATCTATTTATGATAAAAACTCAACAAAGTGGGTAGAAAGGGAACACATACCAACATAATTAAGGCCATATACAACAAGCTTACAACTAACATCCTAGTCCATGGTGAAGATTTGAAAGCTTTTCTTCTAAGATGAGGAACAAGTCAAGGATACCTACTCTCACCACCTTTATTCAACATAGTATTAGAAGTCCTAGCCAGAGCAAGTAGGCAAGAAAAAGAAGTAAAAGGCATGTAAATTGGAAAGGAAGAAGTAAAACAGTCACTATTTTCAGATGACATGATATTATATATAAAAAACCCTAAGGACTCCATCAAAAAACTCTTAGAACTAAGAAACGAATTCAGTAACTTGGGATACAAAATCAATACACAAAAATCTGTTGTGTTTCTGTACACTAATAGTGAACTATAAGAAAGAGAAATTAAGAAAACAATCCCATTTATAATTGCATCAAAAAGAATGAAATACCTAGGAATAAATTTAACCAAGGGAGTGAAAGACCCGTATCTGAAAACTATAAGACATTAATGAAAGAAATTGATGAAGACACAAATAAATGTAAAAATATTTCTTGTTCATGGATTGGAAGAATTGTTAAAAGGTCCACACTACCCAGAGCAACCTACAGATTCAGTGCAGTCCCTATCAAAATTATGATGGCATTCTTCACAGAAACAGAACAAAAGATCCTAAAATTTATATGGAACCACAAAAGATCCAGAATAGCCAAAACAACCTTGAGAAAGAGGAACAAAACTGGAGGAATCATGCTCCCTGATATATATTACAAAGCTATGGTAATTAAAACAGTGTGATATTGGCATAAAAAAAAAACAGAAACATAGATTAATGGAACAGAATAGAGATCCCAGAAATAAAGCCATGCATATATGGTAAATTAGTTTATGACAGAGGAGCCAAGAATACACAATGGGGAAAGACGGTCTCTTTAATAAATGGAGTTGGGAAAACTGGACAGCCACATGCAAAAGAATCAGTTTGGACCACTATCTTACACCATACACAAAAATAAACTCAAATTGAATTAGACTTAAACCTAAGATCTGACAGCATAAAACTCCTGGAAGTAAACATAGGTCATGGTGATAAATTTCTGAATCTGACACCAAAAGCAAAGGCAACTAAAGCAGAAATAAACAAGTGGAAGTACATCAAACTAAAAAGCTTCTGCATATCGAAGGAAGCCATCATCAGAATGAAAAGACAATCTACTGAATGGGAGAAAGTATTTGCAAATTATACATCTGATAAGTGGTTAATATTCAGAATATACAGAGAACTCATACAACTTACTAGTAAAAAAAAAAAAGAACTTGATTAAAAACTGGGCAGGCTATCTGAACACACATTTTTCCAAAGAAAATATAGAAATGGCCAGCAGGTATGTGCAAAGATGTTCAACGTTACTAATAATCTGGGAAATGCAAATCAAAAGCGCAATGAGATATCACCTTATACTTATTAGAATGGCTATTAACAAAAAGACAAGAAATAACAAGCGTTGGCAAGGATGTAGCAAAAGGGAACACTTATGCACTGTTAGTGGGAAATTTGAGTAACACACTATGGAAAACAGTATGGAAGATTCTCAAAAAATTAAAAATAGGATCATCACATGATCTGAGGATTCCACTGCTGGATATTTATCTAAAGAAAACACTAACTCAAAAACATGCATGCAACCCAATGTTCATTGCAGAATTATTTATAATAGCTGAAACATGGAAATGACTTAAGTGTCCATTTATGGATAAGTAGATAAAGAAATTGTGATTACACACACACACACACACACACGATGGAATATTATTCAGCCATAGATAGAATGGAATCTTGCCATTTGGGACATTATGGCTAAACCTTGAGGATATAATGCTGAGTGAAATAAGTCAGAGAAAGGCCAACACTGTGTGATCTCTCTTATACATGAAATCTAGACTCCCTCCTTGCCCTCGCACTCCCCTCAAAAACCCAAGCTCATAGATACAGAGAACGGATTGCTGGTTGTCAGAGGTAGGGGATGAAAAGGTGGGACAAATGGGTGATTAAAAAATAAATTAAAAAATAAATTAAGAAATAAAACAAGACCACTTCAAAGAAAAAATTAATTTGGAGACCCACAATTATGACTAGCATTAGTTTATGCTATATTAGCGGGAACCATGTAAGAAGTAAATTTCCCTGGGGAATTAGAGAACAACCATGCACTAATATCTAGGCTCTGACTGTGAAATCTATGTGTAAAAATTTTTTTAAAAAAGGAAAAGTTAAAAAGAATTGACACACATAGACATCCTTTATATTTTTACAACATTGATATTGCACAATTTCTCCATAATTTCAATGTCAAATGTACACTGAACACTAAAGATGTTTGTTAATGCTTCCAGAAATTTTGTCATGTTTTACTTTGCATTCCCTGGACTGTTCTGTATTTTTAATTTATGTACAACAGCAAGAAGAATTATTCTGTCTTCTTAAAGTAATTCAGTAACTATATAAATTAATGGGTTTATTTGAGAATTTAAAGCACTAAGATATGAGGAAATCTCCAAAGCAAAGAATAAAATAATAGCATATTTCCAAAAAGAAAAATCGTTGGGAGTTCCCTGGTTGCCTAGTGGCTAGGGTTCCAGGCTTTCACTGCCTGTAGCTTGGGTTCAATCCCTAGTTGGGGATTTGAGATCCTGCAAGCCACACAGTGGCATGGCAAAAAAAAAAAAAAAAAAAGAAAAAAGAAAAAAATTGTTTCCTCATTTATAAATTAGGGATGTTAATACCTACTTGGTAGAGTTGTTGTGAGAATGAAATAAGACACTTTTTATAAAAGTCAAAGTCAGTTTTGACGAAACATTTCTTTGCTAGTTTCAGGATCTTGTGGTATCTCATGGTAATAATGATTGCAGTAGAGGAAATATTTTTGAGTTTTCTTTTCTTCTGGTAGTTATACATTTGACCTATTTTATTTCTGATCTTGGATGGTCACTCTTGTGATTAACTGACATATTTTGAATGATAATTGGGTTGAGTAGTATTATCAAGTGTGTTACACACATAGCGGGACTTACAGAATTAATGACACCTTGACCAGGAGTAATGAGGAGCAGAACTAAGAAACATTCTTTCAGCCAGAGGAGAAAGTGATCCAAAATATTTCCTTTTACCCAGGGGAAAAAAAAAAATTTAAACAGTTTACATTCATATGAAATGGATAATAATATCCATTTACAGGTTTGTCCAGGACCATTTTAAGTCTCCTGCCTTCTGTCATAATATAGTTGGAGAAGATATGGACCATTTTGACATTCTGCACTATATAACTAATTAATTACTTTGATGACATTATGTTGATTGGGTTAGATTTGCAGGAGATAGCACAGTGAAAGCATTGGTAAGACATGGTAGAGAAATGTGGGAGACAAATCTTATGAAGAGTCAAATGCCTGCCATATCTGTAAATATTTTAGAGATCCATTGATCAGTGGTATGACTGGATATCTCTTCTAAAGCAAAAGACTAATTGTTGCATCTTTAAATTACAAAGAAAGAACAGTACCCGGTAGGCTCTTGAATTCTGGAACATAATACTATACCCAGGAATGCTTCTCTGGCCCTCATACACAGAAGGCTGACAACTTTCATTGGGATCTAGAGTAGGATAGAGGTCAGCAACAGGTTCAGGCTGTGGTGCAAGCAGCCCTGCTACTTGGGTCATACAATTGGGCAGATTCTATGATGTTAAAGGCACTGGTGAGAAAAGATGCTGCATGGAGTTTGTGGCAGGCCACAGTGGGCAAATCATAATGTAAACCCTCTGAGTTCTGGAGCAAGGCCATGCCATTTTCAGAGGAGAATCATGTGCCTTTTGATATGCCCCTGGTCCCTAGTAGAGGCAGGATGCCTGGCCATGGAGCATCAAGTGACTTTCTATCTAGAACTGAGTCCTGTCAGACTCCCCAAATGATAAGGTCAGACAGGCCCAGCAACAGTACATTGTAAGATGGAAGTGGTATATTTGGAAGTAAGTACAAGCATGACCAGATGGCATAAACAAGCTTCATAAGCAGGTATCATAGACCCCCATGGCATAGTGATATCAGTGCCCTTCCCTCATTTCATGCCTGTGATTCTTTGGGGGATTCTCTATGGCTACCTGAAGGGTGCCTGAAAAACTCAAGCTTGGTTTATGGATAAGTCAGCTCAGTATATAGATGAAAATAAGAAATAGCCTCACTCAAAGGCCGTGCTGAAATGTAGAAGGTCCTGGCAACCACTGTCTACTCTGTTCTTTGCACAAATACTTTTCTACCTGTCTCATTGGCACCTTCCCCCCCACTCCCCAACCATAGCTCCTGCCTCATTATATTTTAAAACTATTAACCTATCAAATAATTTTATGGACTCCACTTACTTGCCTCTTTTAAGAGTTATCACCCATAACTTTGTCAAGTTTCTTCATTTTTAAAGAGAAGGAACCTTATTCAACATGTAGATTAGTTGCCTTTTTGACCCAAGAACTGTACATCATTGCCACAGTTCATGATCCTACGAGAGTAATTTGCTTCTTGAGATGTGAGTTAGTTTCATAAGACTTAGCTACTTCAGGGTTTTATCTCTATGGTGATTAAGGAATAATATTAAACTCAAACCAAGAAGTACTTATTAAACTGATAATCTGTTAAGAAAAAAGAAAATTACTTAGGGTGTGTTTTGATGGTGAGAGGAAGTGATTTCTTGAAAGACAAAATAGGTTGGAACTTCATAATCAAACTTTTGTTCACAAAAAGATAAGTGCAGAAAGAAAAAATGGAGACTACTTACAAAAAACTGGGCCTTAAAACCAGATAGAAACCTGGGAGCATAAGTGTACTTGTATTCTTGGCCCTTCTACATGGGGACTGTGGAAGAAATACTGCTAACTCCTTAAACAAGTATGAGTCTTTTCTATTGTTGATTATTTTCTGGAATTTTCTTTCAAGCCTGACTTAAAAAATACTGTAATATATGTATGTTATCTTATGTCAGATTCTGTTTGATCAAAGGATCATCATCACCATCAGTGTTTTGCTCTAAAACAGAGCATTCCCCCCATAAATCTATACAAAAAATATGTGAAGGAAGTTTCTCACAAAAGATCTAAAATGAACAATTCACTTGAAACCAGGAGTGCCAGAACTTAGATGCAACACTAGAATTTAACAGGTTTCCACTAGATGGCAAGCATTCTCTTTCAATTTCTCAGTTGCATCAAGCTAAAAAATTGCTGCTATTTCAAATCTAGTCTTTGCCTGAGACAGCAGCACTTGTATCAAAAAAATGACAAAGACCCTGATTCTCAAATTTAGAATCAAGTTATTCAAACTGAAATAGAAAATATGTTGTGATATTTAAATGTTTTATTTGGAGAATATATATTCATTCATTTGATAAACATTAAATGCCTCATATGTATTTTTCACACTTTGTTTCATTTACTGCCCCCTACCCCAGCAAGGAGATTAGGTGTTTTTATTAGTCTCATTTTAGAGATTGGGAAACTGAGGCTTAGAGAGATTAACCAATTATTAGCCCAAGACAAATTGTCTAGATTTAAGCCTGGACAGTTTGATCCAGAGCCTTTTCTCCTAACTACTACATCTTTTTCTAAAAATTGAAGTATAGCTGATTTATGGTTTCAGATGTACAGCAAAGTGATTCAGTTATATGTATATATACATGTCTATATATATGCATACATATGTATATATATTCTTTTTCAGATTCTTTTCTATTATAGATTATTACAAGATATTGAATACTGTGCTATACAGTAGGTCCTTGTTGTTTATCTATTTTATATATAGCAGTGTGCATCTGTTAGTCCCAAACTCCTAATTTGTCCCTCTCTCCCCCTCCTCCTTTCCCCTTTGGTAACCATTAGTTTGTTTTCTATGTCTGTGAGTCTATTTCTGTTTTGTAAATAAGTTCATTTGTATCATCTTTTTAGATTCCACATATAAGTGATATCATATATTTGTTTTTGTCTGACCTCACTTAATATGATAATCTCAAGGTCCATCTATATTGCTGCAAATGTCATTATTTCATTATTTTTTATGGCCAAGTGACATTCCATTGTCCATTATCCACCAATCTCACCTCAAAATAGAAGACTCAGGAATGGAGACACACACCTAGTGCCTGGTAGTGTACTAAGTACTGGGGCTACAAAGATGAGTAAGGCATTTCTGTGCTCAAGGAACTTATTAGCCTAGTGGAAGAAAAGAAGATGTCAGTAAATTTGAGTACAGTATATTAAGTGCTGCTGCATGGGTAGAACAGAGGAAAGAGTTATCCACTGAACCTGAGACCTGGAGGATGAGCACCCAGAAGATTAGAGGAAAGCAAGAGCAAGGACTTTTTGAAGAAGGGGGAGCAGCGTAAAGGCTCGGTGATCTGAGCTGGCAGTGTGGAATGGCTGTGTGGTGGGGCATGTGGAAGTGGCAGGATATGGGCCAGAAAGTCATAAGCATCTCATAAAAATATCTGTGTACTTGCTAAGGGGTTTGGACCACTGAAGAATTTAATCTGGAAAATAATTTTATTTTGCACTAAAAACATCACTCTGGCAATTGTATAGAGAGCAATTAAAGATGTTTGTACAAAATCCTGAAGTGGTCAATTGTTTGAGGTCGTTTAGGAGCAGTTTTGCCCAGAGACAGGACACAGGATTCTCCCTACAACATACAGGCAGGGTGAGGCAGAAAGACAAAAGGGAGGGATGTTAGTAAGACCTACTTCATAACTTTCTATCCCATCATCATTTCCACAAAAATCTGCACAAAAATTCTGTTTTCTATTTCAAATGAAACTTTGTATTTGACATTACGATTTTCTTCTTGCCTTTGTCTTTGATGTGCTTCTTTGATTTCAGTATAGCTGCTTCATTTAATCATATTTAGTAGGATTCTTTGCAACTTACAAATAGTAAGCACACTGAAAGAATGTTATATCCATCAAATTTGTTTTCCTTGGTCAACTACAATTTTCATGTAACCCTCATTCTTGCCACTACAATCAGTTATTCATTATTTGACAACTTCATAAACATTTTTATTCCAGTTAATTTAAAAAGAATGCAGGACTCAACAACACATTTATTATTAATGTGTTCCAGTTATAATATTTAAATGGGAGTATTGGGTTCTGGTTGTAGAAGATCAGAGCTAGAAGAGACTTTTAAAGTCTACTGTTGATAGTGTTTCTGAAATTTTAATGTGCAGATTATAAAATGCAGATTATGATTCAGGAGGTAAGGGTGGAGCCCAAGAGTCTGCATTTTTATCAAACTTCTAGCTGAAGCCAATGCTGCTGGTCTACAAATCACACTTTGAGTAGCAAGGTACTATGATACAGGTAAAAAGTACCCAAATATCTTATTCCTGTAATTATATAATAAACATTTACAGTTTAAAAATTTTCTATTTGATCGTATCTTGCAGATGAACCATAAATTCAACAGGTAGCTCCAGAAATGCTACTGATATAGCATACCTTTTAAATTAAAAATGAACCATTTCCTTCTGAGTATTGTGTTTGTTTTATGAGTTACACTAAAGTTAATTTTACTGAGTGAGTCATGTTTTTGTTTTGTTTTGTTTTTTCATCCCGCACTGTCTTGAGGTGATGTCATTCTCTGGCAGCTGAGGCTGTCTTTTTTGGGGTCAGTCCCCATCACTAATGAGTCCTAATTAGTTACATACTTCTCCAAGTAAAGAAAAACCTTTTACTGAGCTATAGTTGTCTCATGGTACTTACAGATAAACAGTCAATGTGATGTAAAAATAAACTTGATATTATGTAATTTCATCCATATGAAATTCATTTGGAAAGAAAAAAACCACTTGAATTGTGCAGTAATATTTTAAGTTCAGATTTAATTTATATTGAATCCTACCACAGTCTGGGTTAAATATAAAACTTTCTAAAGCAAATAGAAGGTAGCTAAAATAGAAATAATTATTGGCAAACATTTTGTTACCCAAGTAAGTAGCTAGCACTTTGTTTAAAAATAGCTGTAGAGTCATGTTTGGAACCCATTTTTTGACATGCTTTAATTTAGCATAATTTTAGCACAGTTTTCTCATCTCTGATAAGAGGGTTTGTTTTGTATGGAAAGGAGACACTCTGGTTTTCTTTTCCCCCATGCATCTCACAGACAGCCTGTGAGTAACAGAAATGAAATTGTGTGGTAGACTCCTCACTTGGCTCATGAATGTGGTATTCTTCTTTTGCCATTTGTGCCTTTTGTCACACTGAAAAAGGCACCAGAAATGTGCAGAGTGCACAGTTTCTCCTGAAAGTGTCATGCTGCCCCCTCTCTTTTGACACATGTTAAGATTTGGGCAATGGGAGACACTGTTTCCGGTGTAAAGGAGTGTTATTTTGGCCTTACAAGGTTTTTTTTGTTTCTGAACATCTGCAACTCCCTCAGGATTATGCTTCGCACTAAAAATAAAACAAGTGTAGCTTGTGATTCACCTTGTTTTCACGGAGTCAGGGTTGTAGATGATAGGGAAGATTCAGTGACATAAGAGAGTTGTAAAAATGGAAATAAAGTTGCAGAAATCCAAAATGAATTTAGAAGATGATCGTAGTAACCTGTATATGCCAAAAACCAAGCCTAATATCTGGAAACTGACTTCTTTCAGATTTTACATGAGGAAATCATTTTAACATTGTATTGTTACAGCTGGCATGATTAGCTGGAACCCTTAGGGATTTTTTTGTGTGGAGCTGCTCAACACAGATGTTAGCATGAGAAATAATATGCAATAGTGTTTATGTTTAAAAAATCAATAGGTCATGTCTCCTCCAAGTCAGTTTCACTTAAGGCAATACTTTTAATACATTCTCAGCACAATTCAACTACCATTGTGAAAAGAAGGATTAATAACCTAGGCAAGGATGCTAGTAGCTAGTATAGGCTTATAAATAAATAGACAAATAAAATAGAACTCTCCCAGTAGAAAACTTTCTCCTACAGCTCTAAAATTTCATCATTAGTAATTAATTTCTGTTGGCCTTGTAGGTTTTTTTTTTTTAAGGGTTTTACACTAAAATAAAAACATGCTTTCAAGGCGTGGTGCATTAAAAACACAGGGATTGGGTTTGTAAATGGCTTGACGGCTGTGTTCAAATAGTGCATAAGGTACATCTCTGGTAATGTGTCTTTTGAAATGTTGGATTCATATTTTAGAATTATTTTATTAAAATGACACTCATTAAACTGGCAAATGATGAAGTTGGGAGACAGCTGATATGTCAAAAGATAGAATTAAAATCTAAGTGATCCCGATTAACTGGATTGGGAGATAGGAGGTTAAGTCTAAGAAAATGAAATTTCCTAACACTAACTGTAAAGTGCTGCATTTAGGTGAAAAAACAAAACAAAACAAAAAATCCCCCTGTGCATAATGTAGTATGTGTTAGGGGCATTGTTGACTGTAAACTTAAAATAAGTTGACAGTGTGATGCAGTTGCAGAAAAAAAAAAAGTATTAATGTAATTATTGGTTCTATCACAAGGACATAATACCCTCCCTTCCTTGTAAATTGCTCACATCCAGTGAATTGCATTTAGTTCAGGGTGTCATGTTTTGAAACTGACGTTGACCAACAGGAGAATATCCAGAGAAGTGTGAGCTAAAACTACATCATACACAGTATAGTTGAGTGAATGAAAAATGTATACAATGGAGGAGAAAAACTTAGATGGACTTGATTCTATCTTTAAGTAGCTGAAAGACTGTCATGTGGAAGGATTAAATTCATTCTGGGAAGCCTCACAGGCTGATCTAGAAGCACAAGAGAGTGTTGCAGAGAGAGGGATACTCTGGGTCAAGAGTTATCTGAAATGGAGGTGCTGCTTTAGGAGAAAGTCGGCCATCATTAAAAATTCAAGAGTTTATGCAGAGGCTTGTCAACTACTTGGCAGGGATCTTGTGGAAGATAGTCTATGCTTTGTACTGTTTAATCCTTTGTACTGTTGTGAATAGGCATTTTAAAGGAGACTGAGGTGCTAGTCACTAGTGGGACACAAAGTAGGGGCTTGGAGTTAGGAGGAGAAAGCACTAAGAGACAGCACCAAGACAAACTTTCGCCTATGCAATTGTTGCCAAGAGTCAGCCTATGTGGCAGATGCGGGTGAGGTGAAGAGGAGGTGATGATGCAGGGTGGTGTAGAATGTCTTCCATTCATTCAGCCATTCAACAAAATGCCAGGTATGAGATCTTAGACTAGGTACTGGAGATAGAAATGAATAAGATGTAATTCCTGCCTATTGAAGCTTATATTCTTATAGGGACAGAAATATAGAAAAATAATTCACAGCACAACATGATAAGTGCTTTGGCAGTAGATGGTAGGTAGTTGACTAGGGGTCAGAATTTGGAACAGACTGATCAGTGAGTTTATAAACATGCAACAAACAATTCAAACAATTCAAATTGGCAACAAGAAAATCATGATGATGCTGTATTGATTTTTTTTTATCAACTAACACATATACTCAAGAACATGTTTTGAGGTCAGTCTATGGAAAATTTATGGTAAAAGGAGCTTCCCTTAACAATAGTTCATGCAAAACACCTGGGGATTTTATTTGCCTGCAAGCTTAGTGTGAGTTTACAGTGTGATATGGCAGCCAAAAAACCCTATACTTTTAAAAATGAAATAACAGATGTATTTAAAATAAGAGTGATGAGGATAATGGAAGTAACATAAGACCATATCTGACACCTAGAAAGTACTATGATTTAAGGGGGAATATTGATGGTATAAGCAAGATCATTTTTCAAATGATATGAAATACAATAGAAGGAACTGAACGATAGTTTCTTTTTAGCTCGCACAAGATATAATTTATGAGGAACCTAATCTAATATTTTAATGGTACTTAATGTCATGTGGAAGAATGATTAGACTTACATAGTTGTAGCTCTGGAGAATTAACTAGGACAAATCAGAGAAGTTAAAGAGAGGGAAGTTTTGGCTCAGCCCCAAGTACAACTGTCTGATAATTGCAAAAGACTGCCTCTTAATCTAGTAAACTCCCTGTGTGTGATGGCAGTGATGACCTAACTTTTCACTCCTCCCTGTATCCACATCCTTTGCCATGTAACTTGGCAGTGCCTCCCACTGTGGGCAGGTTAATCTTCCCTACCCTCTAACTTTGGGCTGAACCATGTGGCTTGCTTGGCCAATGGGATGGTAGCAGACATTACACAGCAGAGGATTGAAGTAGGCTTGCACACTCGGCTTGTTTTCTACTACCTCTTTGCCAGCACCATGAGAACATGCTTGGGCTCGACTATTGGAGAATGAGATACATGTAGGCGGAGCGAGTCATCCTAGTCATCCAGTTGAGGCCTTCCTAAATTAGCTGAGGGCCAGCTGACATCCAGACATTTGAGTTGAATACAATTAAGTCCAGGACAGCACAGCCAAGCCCAGACTAAATTGCTGTCCCAGCTGTTTATTATGAACTAAATCAATACTTATAAATTTTAAGTCACTGCATTTTTAGGTGGTTTGTTATGTACTATTATTGTTATAACAGATAGCTGACACATTCTCTGTTGGTTGATCATGTTCAAGAAAGGGATGGCTATCTGTCTGTCAAGATTACTATAGAAAAGGATACTTGGATTGACCTTAGACTAATAAATTCAAAAGATAGTTCCCTTCTCAGGGATTACAATGGTAATATCAACATAATAATTAATGAGCAGTTACTATCTGCCAGGCATTTTTTAAAATAAATTTATTTATTTATTGGCTGCTTTGGGTCTGTTGCTGCGCATGGGTTTTCTCTAGTTGTGTCAAGCAGGGACTACTCTTCATTGTGGTGCTCAGGTTTCTCATTGCGGTGGCTTCTCTCATGGTGGTGCATGGGCTCTAGGCACACGGGCTTCAGTAGTTGTGGCACATTGGCTCAATAGTTGTGGCTCGTGGGCTCTAGAGACCAGGCTCAGTAGTTGTGGCACACGGGCTTAGTTGCTCCACGGCATGTGGGATCTTCCCGGCCAGGGCTCAAACCCGTGTGCCCTGCATTGGCAGGCGGATTCTTAACCACTGTGCCACCAGGGAAGCCCTGGGCATTGTTTTAAGGGCTTTACATATGTTAGTATTTACTCCTATGAGGTAGTTACGCTCATTATTTCCATTATACTGTTAAGGAAACAAGCACAGATCACAACTAGTAAGTGGTGGATCTAGCAGTGAAGCTAAGCATCTGGTTCCAGAAATCGCACCTTTATCAGGATAGTGTGCTCACAGTGGCCCATGAGCTATGCTCAATTTTCCTAAAGCCCGCTAGAAAGTGGGCATGTATTTATTGAGTGGGAAAATTAATCACTTCTCTAAATGCATTTTTTTGGATATAGGAAAACTTTCAAAACATGAGTTATATTAGATAAAATTAAAAAGGGGAACTTAGTGGCAAAAATGTTGATAACCACTGCTCTAAGAAGCCTTCCAACCTTAAGATTTTATGATACTTAGTATCTAGTCTAATGCTAATATACAAGAATTTTCTGCTCTTTGAAATAATAATTTAGTGAAAAGCTTTGCATACAAATTTCCTAGACCAGTTGCTTTACAATAAGTACTTCATAGGGCCATTTATGAATAAAATATTGATTTGTAGGTGATAGTAGAAATGTTCTGCTCATATACCAGAAATGATGTGTTACAATATAAGGAAAATTAAAAAAAAATGCATATTAGTCAAACTATTGGTGGTAGCATTGTATTGTAATAAAACTCCTATATTATACTGGATGTGGGGTTAGAATTAGCAATAACATTCACTTGATAAGTTAAACATGGTATGTGAGTTTTTGTTTATGTAGATTTTTGCAGGAACATGGCTTAATCTTTCATGTCTTACTGGATGCTGTAATTAACTGTGCTACTTTAATGGTTACAAAATCCATATTTTGATACAGTCTCTGTAGCTGAAGATAAATATTGAATAGGATTCAATTTGAACTGTTGAAAAGCGTCTTTTTTTCTAAATCTAATGAACTTAAATAATATGAGTTTAGCAGATGAGCTGTTTTTAAAGTTGTTTTAAAAATTATGTTCTCTTCTGCACTGCTTGCTTTTCTAAAATCATACCTATTTTTAAACTAAAGAAGTTGGCAGCAGGGTGATAGAATGTGGAGCTTATGGCTGATCTCTTTTGAATGTTTATTTCATTTCTTGAAAAAAAATCACCACTGTTCGAAAACTACCTTAATGCACGTGATCTCCAGCTTCCCTTTTACATTTCAGAAAGGAACACACACATTATTTTTTAACATGTAAAACGTTTTAACCTAATGTTTATCCATATGTATTTATTTTAAAATATAAGCATATATTGTGATGATTTGTCAGTCAGTTGAACCTTCTTGGCAGGTTTTATTGGCAGGTTGAATTGGAATATCCTGGACCAAAGCTGTTTTAGTAATTTTCTGCAGGTTTGCTCACAGTTGTTTGTTTACATTTGTGGAAAGATTTTCCTATTCACATGAAGGTAAACTAAGTGAAAAGCAAAAATTTCATCAACAGGACATATTATCTACATGACAGCAAATACTTAGGTATACCGCAGATGGAAACGTGGCTATTACCCCATTCTGGGCCATTAGTAGAGAATAATGATTGATAACTCTTTTTCCCTGAGTCCAGACTTAGAGTTGGAGAATCTTATTGATTTTGAAATTATGTAATTAGTTGTTATAATATATTAAAAATACTCTCCTCTTTTATTAAGCAAATATAAGCTTTCCTTGGTTTGAAACTCTTTTATTGGTTGCTTTTAATACAATGCTCCAGGCAGCTGCTGTCAATTGATGGCAGCTATATATAAGTTCAAACCTATTATATTTATTATCCTGGAGTTACACTGAATTTAGAAATGCCCAGATGGTTGATCAGAGTTTAATATAATAAAAATAAAACATCTGCTGATCACTCCCTAGGGACCAGGCACTGGCTTTAATGTTACACCTGCGCTATTCCATGATTCTTACAGCAGCCCTGTGAAATAGGTGTTATCATTATTCCCATTTTATAGGTGAGAAAACTGAGGCTTAAATGTGTTAAGTAAACTTGCCCAAAGTTATAAAGCTAGTAACTTGGTGGTGCCAGTATTGAGATCAGCTGTGTCTGACTTGCTGACTTCACAGCCCAGGCTCTTCTCTTTGTTATTACTTTTTTCATTTAAGTTTTTGGTGGTGTGTCAACAACACTCTGTTTCAGGCTACCTCCATACTATGCTGATTACACTTTTATGCCAAGCTGGCTTGTTCTCTGGAAGTGGGGTGGAGGACCTGTTGCTTTTTTTGTGAAGGAAACAAATGAGCCAGGAAGCACATCATGGTAATAATTTCTTATAGCACAGCATTAGCAATTTGGAATATCTTAATGATTTTTAAGTTTTGTAAGAAGTTGTCCTAACATATTAAAAAATACTCCCCCTTTAAAATTAAACATATGTAATGTTTTCTTTGTTTGAAATAAGGCTTCATTGGTTATGAAAGGTAGCTTAGTCAGATTTAATATTACCCTTTCACAATGTATTGAGAAATGTAACCAAAACCTTAAATAGTGCCCTAAAGTGCTTTGTAGAACCAACAGTGTGTGCAGTCCTAGAAAATACTAATTCATAAAGAATAGTAGATGATAATGCTCTGCTTAGCATTTCAATGTCATAATTAAAAATTCTACAGGATAGTTAATTGAATATTTTATGCTTCTAGAAAGGGCCTTGATCCTCAGAATTGCATACTAATACTCAAATTCCTTTTATATAATGCAGAATCCCTTTAAGGAATTAAACATTCATTTTTATTTCAGATGAGGGCATTATATATTTTTAACCAACTTTTCTACGAAAGAAATGTCTAGTGTTAATGTGTTAACTTCAAATTTTGTGGTTAAGTCAGACTTTCAAGCTTAAGATATTCATGCAAATTATCATAATTCTCCGATATAATTGGGTCCCCTTTATTTGAGCAACTATTATTATTTAGTTTTTCTAGCTATAATATTAACTGAGTTGTTAGATGAGGATGCAAAGCATTACATGCCCCAATTTTCACTTATTAATAATCTTATTTGGTCCTTTCCCTTTTCCATTTTGTAAGTTTTGAGCTTTTCAGCCTAGTCTTTATTTTTCTCTTGATACTAATTAATGAAATTCTGGTATACTAGCAATAAAACTGTAGGGACTGCTAATTGCTGATGAAAATCTCAGCAAGATAAGAAGGATAAAATATTCCCTCTTCCTCTATATCTGCAAAAACATACACAGAATTTTGTTTTTGCCATAAAACCATCCTTGCAAATTTTATTTCTGACAAAGGAGTCGTGTAAAGTGTCTGAATTTCATGCATTTTTGCTCTGTTTTGGAAAGTAAACCTCTAAAAAGTCTGTAATTATATTGTTCATCTTACATAATATTTTATTGTTCTGCAAATAATATTTAAACCAACATTTCTGTTTTCTGAAACGTAAAAATACTTGAAAGTTGAAAAGCTTGAAAACGTTAAGTCAGAAGGAATTATTAGTACTTCCTTTACCTATCATATGCTGAGAGAAAAAACATAAAACCTACTGGATTCCTTATTTGAAGAAAAAGGTTGTCTAATTTGTTTGATTATAATTGTTTGTTTGTAAAATTGATAATTATGTCTTACTGAAAGAAAGAGATTGGAAACTCTTATGGAATTATTGCAGTGTATGCCACGCCTGCAGAGCAGAGAGAAGATGTTTGTCATTTATCTGGTGTCTGGGACTTAGACACCAAATGCCAGATTTTTCTCATTTGAAGGAGTGGGACTGCTACTTAGGAAAACATATCAGCCCAGCTCAGCTCAGGCTGGGAGACAAACAGTTGTGGCACTGAGGCAAGGTCAGGCACAAGTCAGGGCCTGAGCTCCCCTTGCCGGTGTGACTCTGGGTTGTCATCTCACTGCTGGCCCAGCGGGCTTTGCGTGTGCCATGGCCTTGAGAGGAGCTGAGTGAATGGTGAGTGTTCTCTTTTGGCGTTAGGGTCTCCCTTTCTGTCTTTGCTCTAGCACTAGCTTTCTTCCCTTTCTAATTTAAGATCACTTTGAATTAATCTGACCTTGACCTAGAGAAGTAGGAAACCTTCTGAGGAATTCTGAATCTTCCCATCTTCTCATGAAATGCTTTCTCTCATTCTCATTCTCTCATTCCCTTTGCTTTCCCTGCAGCCCATGGGAAAGCAGAATTTAAGTATAAAAAGAAGCCTCTCTCTAGACTACTGAGGACCTTCATTAAGGGAGAGATTAATAGCCCATTCCCTTTTCCTTTTATTATCTCTCATTCCTTCTCTGTAAAAAATCAAGAAAGAAAACAAGTGGCTGTTTTTTTGAGACTTTTAGTTAATTAGGTGTGGATGGGTAAAAATCTTACTTTACCTAAACCTGATGAGAGTAACTCTCTCAGCTGAGCCTTCTAAATCGGAGAAGTTTGCATGCACATCATTATGGCATGTGCTGTTCCAGAAATGCTAAGCAATTTTCAGTATGCATAAATCTCAGTCTTAGTTCACTTATGGTAACATAATGTTTTTGGATGATAGATTGAGGTCAGAAAGAAAGAGCAGTATCTCAGACCATTAGGTTGTGCCTTTTCACACCAACTTGGGTTGTCAGTTTTTATTTTCTTGTGAGGAATACTAACTGTAAAAAGCAGATACTGAGTTGTTGAAGTCCTTGTTGCATCTATAATGCATTACTGGGCCACTTGGAATGAGCAATAATGAGATAGATCAAGACAGTTGTGCGGTGTTTTCAGTCATTTTAGCATGAAGTGTTTATGGACACATAGTCAACCCTGTTTGTAGCACAGCAGTTGGTTGTGAATATGGAACTTCAGAATGACCGATGTCAGTTATAAACACAGTCAACATGAAATCCAATATATGAAATTTCAACTCTATGCCTTGCTACAAATATTCACTATACAAAAATATTTACCACAGGATAATATTAGGTATTGTGTTCCTAATTCATTTAAAATGATTAAAATAGAAGATTTGTTTGGCATGCACAATAAAAACTGTTTTCAAACAATAGTATTTCTGTCTGTTAAAGACTAAATAGTATTACAGGATGAATAAGCTCTAATATGAGAAAAAATATCAATATGGTAAGAAAGAAAAAAATAAAAACTTTGGTAATTGTAAAAATTATGTTTTACTCTCTGATGTCTCTTTTATATTTTTCCTTTTGGATCTTGATTATTTTGAATTTAAATTTTTAATATTTTGTGTGTGTGTATGTAACCTCATTTGTCACTCATGGGAATTTGTTTCTATTACTAAATTCTATTGTATAGAGTTCCAATTGTAAAAAAACAAAACAAAACAAAACTAAACAATAACAAAACCAACCAACCAAACAAAAATCAAAGCAAACAAGAACAACAACAAAGACACAAACAAATCTCCCATGCCCCGCAAATGGACTAACAACATAATTTAAAAAACTTTGGAAACGTTACCTATTTAATCAGGGCAAGGGGGTGATTCAGAGTTGTTCTTTTTGTGACACTGTGTGGATATGAGTGGTCCCAAATAGGAACTTTTATTCTGAGTCAGATTTATAACCTGTTATTATGAGGAAGAAAGCAAGAGAGCGAGAAAAATAAGGGAGCATTAGAACCAGGATATCAAAGAGCAGTTATCGTCCATTTGCCAGGAGCTTAGACCACAGAATCTCTGAAGCTCTACCACTATCACTATTTTTGTGATTCTGTGACAGGTACAGCCTTGCACACACATTAGAAATGTTCAATAACTTTTTTTTAAATTTATCCAGTAAAAAGTTTATTATTGGACTCTCGCTTAGAACCATTTTACTTTTATTTTATGTACAATTCTAAGAAATTTGATATGGCATATAATTAATCTAAATCAAAGTCTCAGGCTCTCCCATGCATTATTTGGTAAGGGATTTAATCTTTCAAAGCCTTCATTTCCCCACCTGTAAAATGGATATAAAACATTTACATTTCATAGGATAGGTTTGAGTATATAATCAGCACATTCACTTAAAGTATAAACACAAAGGAAGTGCCTTAGAGTTTAAATAGACTTTTTTTTCATAGAACCTGATACCACATGGTGAACCAACTACCTTAACTAAAGCTCAATTAGAGAAACAGAAATCCCTTCCAATGCCTAGGGGAAACTATTCTGGAATTCTTGAGAGATTGTACATTGATCTTTACAGTGGAAACTCCGTAGGAGATTTTCATGGGTAATTTTAAATTTATATTATTATCTTTTTGTTGCTAGCATTAATATCTCCCTAAGAATTCAACATGCATAGCAATCTGAACCTAACAAGCACAGAGGTAAACAGCCTTTCCTAACCTCATTGCCCTGCATTATTGTAGAATACAATAATCAGTGTTCTTAATAATTAACTAAGGCATTAAGAAAGGGTTAAGCGTCTGTTCCCTAATGCTATGACAAAGAAGATAAACAGAGATGTTTAAGAAGATCACTATTTAAAAAAACTAGAATTTTTAAACAATATTTTTAGGAAACTTATAGGTATAAACACTCAGCCAGTCAAGAAAAGTCATTCATGCAAAATGGAGCTAATCACAATACCCAAATATAGGACCACTGTTTTCCTATCCATGTATAAAGATGGTTTAATACTCGCTCTTCAATACTGGGCCTCAAGACGACCAAGGTAAGGATTTTTGAGGGGTTCTAAGGAAATACAGAGGTAAATGAGATGTCTATAAAAACCAATATTTACTGTGGCTGTCTCTTAGAGTGTAGGATTAAGGGAGTTCTTTTGGCATATGTCTATCTCCAAATTTTTATGTAATTAGCATGTGTTTGTTTTGGAGAGAGAGAGAGAAAGAAAGAAAGAAAGAAAGAAAGAAAGAAAGAAAAAAAGAAAGAAAGAAAGAAAGAAAGAAAGAAAGAAAGAAAGAAAAAGAAAGAAAGGAAGGAATGAAGGAAGGAAGGAAGAGAGAGAGAGAAAGAAAGAAAGAAAAGAAAAAGAAAGAAAGGGAAAAAGAAAGAAAGAAAAAGAAAGAGAGAGAGGGAGAGGGAGGGAGGGAGGGAAGGAAATGTTTGGGAAAGGATATAGTATGGTATTGTCTTATTTTCTACTAGAATAGACCTCCCATGTAAAATCCCTTTCAAAATGCCATGCTGAAGGAGAGGGGAAGCTCACAGTGACTGAGCAGATACTATATTCACCTCTTTGCTTAGACGGTTATAAACATTAATTTTATTTACTTCTTACCACAACTTTGCAAAGAAAGTATTATTATACTTATTTTACAGATTTGGAGACTGATTCTTAGTGAAGTTATATGACTTGCCTTTGGTCACACAACAAGGCTGCAGACCCCAAGTACAGTATTCTTTTCACATTGTCATGACATCTTTCTTTTAATCCTGCAGACAATAGGGTTAATTTAAAAGGAAAATTTAAAAGGAATTGATATTTGGTGTGTTTGGAAGCTACAAATAAAAAGAAATATGGAGAGTTAGAGACTTCACATGATTTTCTCTTTTAGTCATAAATCAGACTCAGCAAGGGGCAACCCTATTGTCTGCAAGATTAAAAGAAAGAGATGTTCAATAACTTTTTAAGTAAAATGCCATATTCATCAAAGTGATCTTTCAATAGCTTAACATCTTTCCATCACATTCTTGGATACAGGAGATGGGCAAGACTGAGTTGCTGGGAAAGCTGTTTCTTTTCATGTCTACACTGATTTTCCCAGTAAATAAACTCATGTAAGTAGGAGGATTGTCTCAGGGCAACCCTAACTTGGGTTTTTTGGTTACCCTGTATTTATATTTTACAGATAAAATAAACATGAAAAAATTTCCTGATTTTGACCCTGAGTTTTCAATACATATATAGTTTTTTTTTGTTATTGTAGTTTTGTTGAATACATATATAGTTAACTGTTAGGTTCAGATATGGCAATTAGGTTTGCTATGGGAGAACAGGGGAAGGTAGAGTATTGGCCCTGTTCTAGGCAATTATAACTACTCCTTTGGATGGCTATAGAAGATGCAAAAATTAGTAGTTAGCAGATACCTATGACCAGAGCAGAGATTAATGAGGCCTTTATAATATTATGTAAAAATATAGGTAAGGTCAAAAGGGATTGAGAGATTATACTAGCCTATACTTTTTAAAATGTTTATTTTTTAAGGATTTCAATTCAGCTGTTTTGAACAAGCTCTGAACAGATTGAGACAGTAGAAAAGCAGTGTGGTAGATGGAAAGATCAGGTGGGCTATATTTGAGTCTTTGCTTTGTTTTTACATTTCTGAGTCTCCATTCCTTATTTGAAAAATGAAGATAAATAATATTGTCTACAGCGCCAAAATGTAGTCTGAATTAAATGTTGTGATGTATGTGTAAGTGCTTTTGTAAAATTGTTAAGAGCTATGAAAATGGCATTTAATAGTATTTTCACCCAGCCTCTTCTCCGTTGTGCATTTCTTTCTCTTATTTATGTCAGTTCTAGGTAGTGTAATGACCATATTTGGGGATAAAAAGGTGAGACTAAAATAAAATCTATTTATTCTGCTCTGTGGGAAGTTCTGTATGCTTTTCTTAGCATTTCCATTTCCTTTAGATTTAGAGTTTGTATGGATGAAAAATGTGTGGATGAGAAAATGATTTTTTTATGAAGATGCTGTTTGAATAACTATATATACAGACTGAAAATGTAGCAAACGATCAATTTTATGAATTTGTAATTTTAGCATATATGCATATAAAATATAATAAACATCATCTAAAAGAGGGGAGAAAGACAAAAGGTAGAACAATGAGCAGAAATAGCAGTGAAGGCAACTGCTCCACCTCTTCCTGGATTAATATCCAGGACAGTTTGGGCACCAGTGGGGTTGACCTTTCTAGGGTGTGTAAGGAAGAAACAGCAGAATAGGAATGAAAGAGGAAGCCATTTTATATATACATTGGTCCGTGTTCCTTGTCAGTGATCCTATTGGCCACCTTGCTGCTGGCCTTTTTTTAGAGACAGCTTATCATAACTTGAAGCTTGTTTCTTTAGGGCGTCCACCCCCACGTGCTAATGCTGCATGTGTTCCACCAGATAAAGTCTCCTCAACAAACTTTATTATGGACAGATCCAGCATCGCCCATATTAATAAGAAATACTATTTTACACTTACATATTCTTTACATAGATACATAACTTCTATACTTACATATTTTGTACAGAGACACACATAAACTCTTCAGCACCTATAGACATATACCTTCATTTACAGACCTGGGAAAATGACAAGCATTACATTCATAAATGGTGAGGGAAAGTGAACCCAACGTATAAGTCTGGAGTCCTCTCCAGATCTTCTATGAGACAAGGCAAGTTGAACTATCATATTTATAATTGACAGTATTCTGATATTATAAGGAGGTCTGGAAGATCAGATGGTCTCCTCTACTTGTTTGCTGAAAATTTTGTCACTGTGGCTGGGTGTCACTACGGTGGATTTTCTTCATCTCATTCCGTGATAGATTAGACCAGTGTTTTTCAAATATTTTGACTTGTGATTCATAGAAAGAATTTTATATCATGACTCATTACATGTAAGCCTAAACACATATATATCATGTAATTTAAAAAATGACTTTCATGATCCGCTACATAGTTGCAAAGCAGTTTGAAAAACACTTTACTAACTGAAAATCAGTTAGCTGAGATCTTGAGGCTCATTTTCTTATGATCAGTTATGGTTTCCTCTGAAAACAAGGCTGAGGTGGGAATGGCAAAGACTGATTTCCTTCACTATCTACACATTTAAGATTTGTGAGGCTTGTCAGTGGGATCAAGGAGTCTCATCATGGCCTATTTGAAAGAGCAAAGAATAAGATAGAGCCATTGAACCAGATAGGTTTAGAAACCTCTGTTAGATTAGAACAGACAGTAAGTTCTCTTTCCTGAAAAAACTCCCTCTTTGTCTCCTTCTCTTCCCCTCTCCATGTTACATGGATGTTGGTGTTATATTGAAAGGAGGGGACATTGGGAAAACTTGTGAAGTTATCGCAATGTGGGGAGTTAGAAGATCTTCATGAAAGCTTCTCTATGTATCTGTGTCAGGCTATATCTTTGATCTCCATGATATGAAGTATGCTATTTTGCCATAAAATCTCAGATATTGCCAAATTATCTCTGACCTAATTTATGTTACCCCAGGACCTTTGGAGCCATTGCTACAGGGGGGTGTTGTGTGGGGCAAGAGAGATGGGTCCTTGTAGTCTCAATAAGGTAGATGATCTGTTTCTTCTACCTCTCAACTTCTATGGCACTTACTGGTTTTTTCAGACAATTTAGTTCTTTGCTATATGCTTTCTAATAACCTCTAATTATTTTATGATTATGAATTGTGTCTCCTACAGTGAATTTCTTGAGAACACCTTTTATTTATTTTTTGTCCTTTGCATAGCTCTAGGTAACTATTAGACTCCCTCCAAATATTTACTATTTTATTTAGTGGAAGGGAGAGAAGGAATATTATGTCCTTATGTTCCACATTTAAACCAATCAACCTACAATGATATATAGTACCTATTAGGGACTCACCTCAAGCATTGAACCACCTCCTTCTAGATTAAACCGAAGCAGAAATGTCAATTACATTATTTGCTTTCAATTCTCCTGAATAATTAAATTCATTCAAGTAATTTATTCTGCAAATGATTAGTGAGATTTATTATATATCAGACATTATGTGAGGGATATAAGCATGAACAAAACGTTATGGACCTTACTGTGTAGTCTTTCTACCATTTATTTTTTTTACAAACCTAGTACTCTCATGTTTTCCTAAATTTCCACTCCTGATTGCTCATGTTTTCTTCCAAATCTGCCCTCAGATCCTTTATTTACACTCGAATATAAACGACCAATCATAGATTACAATTGTTATCCCCAGAGGCATTTATGCTTTTTTAAACTAAAGGAAGAATTTTAATCATGAATTACTAATAATGGCCAAGATTTACTAAACGTTTACTGTGTTCCATGCACTACTCTAATCACTGTATATAAAGTCATTTAATATTCACAGTAGCACTATCAGGTAGGTGCTATTGTTATATTTGTCTTATAGACGAGAAAACTAAAGCACAAAGAAATTGTGTAATTTGCCTTAAGTCACTAGGCCCGTAAATGGTGGAGCTGGGAGTTGAAATTGGAAGATGTGGCTTTAGCACTCATGCTATCAACCACAACATTATGCTACCTATATTGTCATTGAGTTATTTCTTTGGAAAATTGATCATTCAAGGTCCATGAAACCATGTATTGACTAGAAAAATTCCAGGCAGGCTGTTCTTCCAACTCAAGGCAAACCCTTTGACTGCATTAAAATCTGTGGGAGGCCCCTGTCTTTGCTCTGTGATCTCTTATAGCTGGGAGTTGAGACTTTGCCTTTTGTCAGAATTTGTCTTTAGAAACCATTTGACTGGAAGAAAGCAATTAAGACAGTGTTCCTAGTGGAACTTTAGTTAACTTGTGTGCCAATTATTTAGCTGTTGTTTTTCAGCCCCAAACTGACCCTCTGTGATTGGTAATGCTGGGACTGGGACTTACTAACCACCCTCAGTTGTTAGGGTCTGCTGGAGGATCCAGAGGTGCTAGAGGGAGATTGGAAGAAGGCAGGAGGTGGGGAGAAATGATTGCTCCTTCCTCTATGCTGTTGCCCCATCAGTGTCACCCCAGCATTACAACTTTGTCTGGGTATCCGGAGTATAATCTTGGGCATCAAATATAAGAAGAGGGACCTTTCACTTACAGGAGATAAGGGAGTGCCTCCTTCTATTTTGTGCCCTAGGCACCCCACTTGCCTTACTCTAGTTCCTGCCCTGAAAACTATTAATGATTTGGTATGTTCCCTTAGAGTCTTTTTTAAAATGCACTTTTAATGTAGTTTTTAATGATATTGTTGAACAATTGTATTTTTTCTTTTCATTTGACGTTACAACATAAGCATTCCCCATGTTATTAATAATCTTTTAATGAATATATTTAATAGCTCTCAGAATCTATCACGTAGGTATTTATATAATTATTACAAGCACTATCACACACATGACCTCATTTCAGTTCTCACAATTTTATGAGGTTAGTGGGGCAGATGTTATTCATTTTACAGATATGGAAACTATGGTTCTACTAAATGTCTTGCTCAGGTCATAAAATTACTAAACAGCAGAATCAGATTTTAATATTTGTTAACTGTTGCTATTAATAATAATATTAGTACTCTTTTATTGAGGGTCTGCTACTGAAAGTCAAAGTTGGGCTTTGAATTCTTGTTTTCTCTTAAAAACTATGTTCTTCCTCATTAAATCAGGACACGTTAGAATCCTATGCAGCAGACTTTCGTTTATAGGAATTGACGTGAGAAATGCTCAGGGAGGGCTTCCTGCAGAAGGTCAGACTTGAATTAGACCTGAAATGATGAATGGGAATTTGGAGAGAAAGAGAAATGAAGGATAAGGAAGAGGTGAGAGAAGAACAGAGGCGAGGAAGGAAAGGAGAAAAGGGTGGAAGAGATGAGGGGAGAGGGAGTTCATCCCAAACAAAGGAGATTTCACAAACAGAAACATGGAAGAATAAATATATTGTAAGAAACTGTGAAGCCTGACTACTTTTGTGTGATTGATGTGAGTTAGGGAGTGAGACCAAGTTAAATTTTTGAGGTTGTTTTTATAACCCTTATAATTGGAATGATTTCTAGAAAGTCTGCTTCCACACAGAATCTGTATTGGTCAGTGGCTGTGGTGGGAAGCTGAGAGCACTAATCTACTCTTTCTGTTGAACTTAATTTCACTTTTGAGTTTCCAGTTTGCTCTTAAAGATACACAACATTTGCCCCTTCCCCATTCTCTGCATTTAGAAATTATGACCCTGGAACAGACTAGGAGTCTTGCAGAGGAGGTTGAAATCCCTCAGTAATTCACTTGATCACATTTGTAGTACTATTCCTCAGGGGGAAAAAAGATCTCATTTCAATCCCAGCTAGAAGTCAGCTTATTCACTAAAGCCTCAGGATTGAGACCCTTTGTATAATTTTAACGAGAAAATATATTGTAAGAAACTCATGCCTTGGAAAAGGGATAAATTAGAAAGGCCTTTTCCATCTGTTACTTCCATAAAGTTCTTTCCACAGTGGTAGATAGACATAAAGTTTTATTTCTAGGATGCCTTTAATGTTTAACTTTTCTAAAAAAAATGCCTTGTGAACAATCAAATAAAAAACTTGATAAGTCAAATAGGAAATATTTGCTCAGTATGCTATGTTCTTAGAGTGGGCTAATGTGTATAATTATTTTTCAATTGATGTAAAATTATTTTTTATTTTATTTTATTTTTTTTTAATTAGAAAAATTATTTATTTCTGCTCCTTTCATACATCCTATTGTTCAGGAGACAGTCTTACATACATATCTGAAATGATGTACTCTCACACACTCTGTTTAAAGGCAAAGCACCACAGGTAAAGCTGAACAGCTGTCCAGAGTTCTCAGCTTATGGGATCTCGCTTCCTGATTTTAAATGAATTTCTGAAGGTCAGAAATGTCATCTCCAAAAAATGTTAAGGGGTTTGTAAAAATTAATCACTTTATTCAATATTGTAGTTGTAGAAATGAAGTATATTTTCTTTAAGAAATGAAAAAAGAAGAAGAAAATGCCACTTAATATCATTGGTATGCCAGTATAGGCCAGCAGGAAAAAATACTGATAAGCTTGTCTCTTTGATACCAAGATGACATTCTAGTCCAAGCTATAATACGCTTCTTATGTTTTCACCAGATGTTTCTTTTCTGCTGCTTTTCATCCTTTTCCATATTTCATATCAGAGTACAGCCTTTAAAATTGCATTAACAGGAGCAAATTCAGTATCTACCGATTTCTTCTCAAAAGGCACTCTAACCCATCAGATAGCCTGGCAGCTTCATCCTCATGAATACTCTAGCCATGAAAAAACTCAGTAGGACACAGAGGAATCCAATGAATAGAAGGAGAAATCTATTGAGTTTGGGAATGTTGGGTGCATTGGATCGGTCCAGGATTATGAAACCTAAACCTCCCATTGTAAACAGGAAGCTGGATGCGAGTCCTTCCATAATATACTGTCCATTTACTCTGTAGGCCAAGAAAGCTACTGGTCTCTGATGCCCGTGTTCATCAGTCATGGAGCCGTCACTTGGAGGTTCAACAGTAACATCATCCTCCGGTGATGAGGAAGTAAGACACCACCACCAGGGCGTACACTGTCGTGGCCGATGGCATGTGCACCCAGGGCGGCTTCTTCAGCTTCAGGTTGGGGCATGCAAGCACTAAGAATGGGACTCAGTACAAACTCTCCATGTTGGCGGCTGCAGGGGAAACGCTCGGCCTCCAGCCCACAGGCCACCTGGAAACAGCATGTAAAATTATTGTATAACATTATATAAGTTTCAGGTGTACAACATTGCCATACAATGAAATCACATGGTATTTGTCTTTCTCCATCTGACTTATTTCACTTAACACAGTACCCTCAGGGTTCACCCATGTTGTTGCAAATGGCAAGATTTCATGTGACACAGAGACATGAAATACTGACACAGAGAGCAAATACTATTGGAAAAATGGCATGGATAGACTTGCTTAATGCACAGATGCCACAAACCTTCAATTTGTAAAAAATACAGTATATGTGAAGAGCAATAAAGCGAAATGCAATAAAATGAGGTATGCCTGTATATATATTCCACATCTTCTATGTCCATTCATCCATCAGTGAACACTTACATTGTTGTTTCCATATCTTGGCTATTGTAACTAATGCTGCAATGCACATAGGAGTGCATATATCTTTTTGAATTAGTGTTTTCATATTCTTTGAATATATACCCAGAAATGGAATAGCTGGATCATATGGTAGTTCTATTCTTATTCTTAATTTTTTGAGGAATCTTCATACTATTTTCCATAGTGGTTGCACCAATTTACATTCCCACCAACAGTACCCAAAGGTTCCCTTTTTTCCACATCCCTGCCAACACTTATTTCTTGTCTTTTTGACAATAGTCATTCTAACAGGTGTGAGGTGGTATCTCATTGCAGTTTTGAATTGAATTTCCCTAACAATTAGTGATGCTGAACATCTTTACATGTTTTCTTGGAAAAATGACTATTCAAATCCTCTGTCCATTTTTTTAAATTGATTTTTGTTGTTGTTGTTGAGTTGTGTGAGTTCTTTATATATTTTGGATATTAATGCCTTATTGGATATAACATTTGCAAATATATTCTCCCATTAAGTAGGTTGTCTTTTTGTTTCATTGATGATGGTTTCCTTTGCTTTTTAGTTTGATGTACTTCCACTTGTTTATTTTTTATTTTGTTCCCCTTGCTTTTGTAGTCAGAGCCACAAAGCATCACTAAGACCGATGTCAAGGAGACTATGTTTTCTTCTAGGAATTTTATAGTTTCAGGTTTTACATTCAAGTGTTTAAGCCATTTTGAGTTAGTTCTTGTGAATGGTGTAAAATAGTGGCCCAGTTTCATTCTTTTACATGTGGCTACCTGGTTTTCTCAACACCACTTATTGAAGAGACTGTCCTTTCCTACTGAATGTTCTTGGCTCTTTCGTTGTAAATTAATTGTCCGTAAATGTGTGCTTTTATTTCTGGGATCTCTATTCTGTTCCATTGATCTGTGTATCTGTTTTTATGCTAATACCATGCTGTTTTGGTTATTATAGCTTTGCAGTAAAGTTTGAAAACAGAATGTGCTGCTTCTAGCTTTGTTCTTTTTCTAGATTGCTTTGGTTATCTGGAATCTTTTGTGGTTTTATATACATTTTAGAATTATTTGTTCTAGTTCTATGAAAAACACCATGGAATTTTGATTAGGATTGCATTGAATTTGTAGTTTGCTTTAGATGGTATGAATATTTTTAACAATATTAATTTTTCCAATTTATTAGCATGGAATATCTTTTCGTTTATGTCTTCTTCAATTTCTTTCTTCAGGGTCTTACAGTTTTTAGTATACAGATATTTCACCTCATTGATTAAATTTATTTCTAAGTATTTTATTCTTTTTGGTGCAACTGTAAATGGGATTGTTTTATTAATTTCTCTTACTTATAGTTTATTATTAGTGTATAGAAATGCCACAGATCTGTAGATTGATTTTGTATCCAGCAAATTTATTGAATTTGTTTCTTGGTTCTAGCAGTTTTTTTGTAGAGTCTTTAGTGTTTTCTATATATAGTATCATGTCATCTGCAAATAGTAATGGTTTTACTGCTTCCCTCCCAGTTTGAATGGCTTTTATTTCTTTTTCTTGCTTATTTGCTCTGGCTAGGACTACCAATACTATGTGGACTTCCAATACTAGGCCTTCAAATTCTGTTTGTTTTTTAAAGTCATCTTAAATCACCTTAATTATATGCATATTAAAAATTACATAGTCAATGTCCTCCACAAGTAGATAACTATGTGTATCAGATAGGATTCTTTGGGCTGCAATTACAGAAGCCCTAACTTAACTAATGTAAACAGTAAGGAAATTTATTATCTCAAATAAGAGAAAATCCAGAAGTAGAGTAGGCTATGGATTTAACTGCTTTAGTGCTATTTAATGTCATCATGGACCTAGGCTCTTTCTGTTTTTCCATTATGCTACCAGTAGTATTGATTTCAAACTAAGGCTGGTTCCCTTTGTGATTTTAACTGTCTGGGCTTTATGTTTTCTTTTTCATGTCCAGCTATGGAGATACCAGTTTCTTTCCACTGCCTTGGAAAGAAAGAATAATATTGCTAGAAACTTCTAGCATTTTTCTTCTCATGTCTAACTGATAATAATTATACTACATACTCATTCCTGAAACAATCATTTGCAAATCCAAGCTTAAATTTCTGAAACCACATTTCTATTACTAAATGGGAGAATGGGAGAGTAAATATTGAGTATCTATTATAAGAGTCACTAAAATTACTTTGGTAAATTGTTCTGGGGTTATCTGCTGTACTTTATTGCTTACAGTATAGTTTTTCATACTGTATCATTATTATTCAAAGCACAATATAGTACAAAGCATCTGTTATGGAGGCTTATTAGATATAAAATGTCTCTTTCATATTTTGAGTGGTTATAATAGTCTGCTTGAATAAATTTCAGATACATTGGAATCCAAAACTTAAAATGCTTTTTCCCTCCACTTCTGTCCTACGTCTGGAAGGAATCTTCAGGGAGGGAACAGAGTGTTAGTCCTTAACTGCTGGATGCAATGCCAAAATTCCATATGACAGAGATTGAATCAAACAATGGGGATAAAACACAAGATAGACTGTGGAAAGCATGAAGTTGTCAGAAGCTACAGAATATTCCCTTCTAGAATCTTCCATGGTAACTACTTTAAATTTCTTTTTAGTGTGTGTAGTCTCTGAGTCTGTGTTTTGAGGAGAGATATAGGCTTAAATGTGCATATATGTTTATATGTATGTATTGGGAGAGGGAGAGTTTTTGTTCCTTTACAATAGGATTAGTATAGAAAAGGATAGCCCATTGATTATTCAGAATGCTAGTCCTAAACCTAGCTGCACGGAGTAATAGGAAAACATATTCCAGTCATTACGCCGTAATAAACTTTGGAAAATACGTTGCTCTGGTAGTTAGGTGAGAAAACCAAATACTGTGTTTGTTGCTGAATGTAATGATTCTCTTATCTTTAGCTTCTGTGAATAATTTGGGGCTTTGGCTATTCCAGACTTTTGCTGTATCAAATATTGTGTGAAGGAAGAAACAAACTTAGGATTAATATTGTGTTTCTCAATTGGAGTAGGCTCAATTTGTTTATTTAATAAGTATTTATTGAAATACTCCAATAGGTCAGGCACTATGCTAGGGGCTGAGGACACACTGGTGAAGAAAGCAGACCTCGTTCTGCCTTCATGATTCTTATAATCCAGTAAAATATGATTGGAAGCTGGGATATCAGTTTGTTGGTGATATAGATTGCTGAATATAAAGAATGGAAGGAACCTCATAGTTATTCCAGTCCATACTCTAATGTGATAAAGGAAGGGAAGAGAGTCTAGACGTCTGAAGTTCTGTTACATGACTGAGGTCAAATCAAGTCATGGAAGATCCAGAAATATAACCAGTGTTTCAGCTCACTTAACTCCAGAGTTCTTTTGATGATACTCTAGTCCTTCATGTTGGTTAAGTGCTGGGCCAGGAACGCAGTGCAGTGCCTTGGAGAGTCACAGTCTGCGCCATCTTACCCTCAGAGCTCCACTTCGCTTGTAAATCAGGTCTCAAGTGTGGAGCAGACGTTCTCTGGACATCATCTCATTTTTAAACTCCAGAAAGGTACATTTGCATCACATTATCCTACAAAAATAAACATTTAGAATGCAAAGTAGCCAAGAGATGATGATGATTTTTTAAATAAATGAGCTAGCTTAATAGATAAGGCACATACCCCAACAGTACAGATGATACATCTTTGTAATCATGCTGCATTGTTTCAGCTGGCTGTGAGAGAACTGCCAAAGAAACTGGAAGAATTAGGTTTCATGAATCATTCATTAGGTTCAGTTTAACACTCATTATTTATAGTGCTTCAGGTTAGTCTGTGGTGCTGCCTATTTGCCTTAATAAGTATGGGAATAATGACTTGGCAGTGTATCTGTTTGCATTAGTGGATGTTATTGTTTACTGAAATAAAGCCCAAGGTATTTTCAGAAATATGCCTCTTTAAAAATAGTCCTGGCTGAAAAATATTGCATTTCATACCTTGGGGCTTAAAATTTTTTATTTGTATGAAATATTTTATCCTTTAATGGATATGATTAATACAAGGGAGCTGCATTCATATTTAGGGTATCATTGCTTATTGTTCGGCTAATACATGGTGGGATTGTATAAATCTTTCTAAGCCTACTTTATCTTGGAGTTTAAAAAAAGTATCTAAAGAGGCAAACTAGAACTAGTTAGACTGAAGTTGGTTTGTATACTATGATTCTGCTGTTTGAATTCCAATGATGGGTATTTATTTTAGGGAAAAAAGTTTACTTTGTAGGTTAAATCATAGCAATTATTTCACAAATTATTTGTTAGATTAAATTTATGTATATGTTGTGTTCAATGGGTAAAACATATCTGATCGGCCAATTCTGAAGAATGCAGTTTATTACATATAAGCATGAAAGGAGGTAATTTTTGCTTGTATTTTAGAGAGTTCCTTTAGACTCTTAATAATTGCATATTAAAGGAATAGAAAAGACTAGAAGAGAAGGAAAGGTATTTATATGGAAAAGTGAAAAATAATAAATCATATATAATACCCAGAAAATATTTCTAATAATTTCCTATACTATTAGATTGGTTGACCTTTTCAAAAAGCTATTTAAATAGCCATAGCTCTGTGCAGCAATGGTTGGGGGATTAGTCTGAATTTCCTTAGTCATGCAGTTTTCCCATCTCTTTCGAATGTAAAGCACTATGCTTCTCTTCAATCATACCTGCCATTTTTGCTCATCAAGCTATGATTAGACCATCGTACAGGCAACTGTATCTCAATTTGAATTGTGATCCAAAGCTGCTTTTTGAGACTTTGCCAACAGGTACTCCTGTAGCTCACTTCTATTTTGGAGAAAAATCACAGATTGGTTGCATAAAAAATTCATGATCTCTGACATCAGCTGGGCTCTCAATGCTATTGAGAAATCCTTCTATATTTCCCTAGTCACCTCTCTTCTATTCTCCACAGCAACTACATAAAATTTCCTTAGCGTCTTCAAACTTTAAACTTCTGTAACTCTTACTTATAACCCTATTTGCTTCTTATCAGAGAAAACTGAGAACATCAGATGCATGCTTCCTCATTCCCTGCCACTGACCAACAATTTGACCTCATACTGCCATCCTCTTATTTCCTTCCTATGAATTGAAAGATGCATCCTTTCTCCTATGTGAAGCTGGTCATCTCACTTAGCAAACACTGTCTTCTACCTCTATAGCTTGCATATCAATGATCTCTTCCTTCTTATATATTTTTAAACCTCTCTGGTTTAATACTGTAAACTTCTGTGTTAGTTCTGTATTAGTTATCTATTGTCACAGAACAATCTACCAGCTTAAAACCACATACATTATTATCACACAGTTATTGTGGGTCAGGAATTTGGGAGTGGCTAAACTCAGTGATTTTGGCTGTGAATTTCTCATGAGGTTGCAGTCAAAATGTTGGCCTCAGTTGACAGTCATCTGAAAACTCGATTGGGGCTGGAAAATCTATTCTTAGATGGCTCACTTACATAGCTATTGGCAGGAGGCCTCAGTTCCTTGCTAGCTGTGAGAAGGATCAGTGTTCCTTGCCACTGGACCTCTCCATAGGGCTGCTTGAGTGTCCTCAAAACACGACACCTGGCTTCTTCCAGAGCTAGTGATTCAAGAGAGCAAGGCAAAGTCACAATGTCTTTGATCATTTAGTTTTGGGAGTCACAAACCAGTATTTCCACACTCTCCTCTTACTTGCACAGATCTGTACTATTCCATGTGTGTGTGGAAGACCCTACATGAATATCAGGAGGCAGGGATTATTTGGGTCATCTTGGTGGCTGGCTACCATACCTTTCCAGAAGCATTTCAACATATTCAGTTTTCTCCTATTTAAAACAAACAAACAAATGAACAACAGCAACAACAAAAACCTAACCAAACAACTAGACAATCATATCCAATAAAACCTCCTTGTAATGTACAACTTCTTCTAATCTTGCTCTTTCTTTCCTGTTTATATTTGAAACTCTTGAAAAACTGTTGTCTGCATTTCCTGCTACTGTTCCCTCACTTGCATTCACTTTCAATCTCTTGCCAGATAGCATCCTTTCATTTCATTAAACTACTCTTGACAAGGTCCTGACTTCCTTGTTGCTGAACCCAATGGACATTTTTCAATTCTTTTTAATTTTACTTGACCTATCAGTAACATTTGACACTGTTGACCCATTGTCACATTCACTCCTTTCTGAAAAATCTCTCTTCCCCTAGTTGCTCTGATACATCACTCTCCCCATTTTTTTTATCCAGTTTCTCTGTCTTGCTCCTTCTCAGTCTCCTTTGACCAATCTTTACCATTCTTTAGGTAATCCTCTAGTTTTGTCATCCATCTTTTCTATTCTATAGAATCTTTTGGGTGCTATTCAGCACTGTCATGGCTTTAAGAATTACCTATATGTTGCTGACTCTCAAATCTATATTTCCAGGTTATAATTGTCTCTTAACTCAAACCTAATAACGACATTATCTCTATTTGTTTCTTATACAGTTATCTTACATTAAAATATCTCAAAACCTGATTCAAGGTCTTCCTTCCAAACTTTCTACCCCTATTATGTTTCCAGTCTCTGTGTGTGGTACCATTTTCCACCAGGTGGTGAATTTAGGAAGGTCAGCACCATTGTCACCTCTTTCCTCTCTCTTACCTCCATCATCTCATCAACTAGCATATTATGATGATTCTATTTTTTTTTTTTTTTTTGCAGCCCTGCATGACTTGCAGGATCTTAGTTCCCTGACTAGGGATTGACCCAGGCCCTGGCAGTGAAAGCTCCGCATCTGTGGGAAGACATTCGGGAACCTTTTTGAAACCTTGAAAGTGTTGAAGTATGTGGGCCAAGCGATGGGATTCAGAATGTCCTGCTTGAGCAGTGGAGGAGCTGAGGGTGCGGGGCGTGGAGACTAATATCACCCTGTTTGGTCCTGAAGGATGGCTGGTTAGCCAAAGACGGGTAAGATTCCTCAGAGGAGGAACAACCTAAGACAGGCACAGCCGCAGAGGGGCCAACAGGGGTGGTGCATAGAACCTTCCTTATATCACCGTGTTTGGCCCTAGAGGATGACTGGTTAGCCAGAGACGGGTAAGATTCCTCAAGGGAGGAACAACCTAAGACAGGCACAGTCGCAGAGGGGCCAACACGGGTGGGGCACAGACCCCCAATATCTGAGAGAGGTCTCCTGCCCCCAGGGCTGTTTTGCTCTCCACCCCCAGCTCAAATCCACACCTGCTCAACTCAGACCCAGGAAGTAAACAAAGATAATTGCCTCAATCATGTGAGGCCTTTGATTGTTTATGAGTGTAACCTGAGAATGTTAGCCCACGAACTCAATAAAAGCAGCCTGGGATGAGTCAGCAGGGCTCTTGATCCGAGAGGTCTTGAGCCCCCCGGTCCCACTTTTCTCTTCAGTCTGTGTCTGTGTCTTCTTCAAGCTTGCGGCACCCGTCACTCGCCTCGAGTCGCCGAGCTGGTCTCGGCACGCATCCTAACCACTGGATCACCAGGGAATTTCTGATGATTCTAATTTTTAAAATATCTCTTGGATATGTACAATTATCTCCATTCCCTCTGCCATTTCCATTGTTCAAGCCCTTATTACTTCCTCCTTGGATGACCACAAAAGCTTAAAAATTGTCATCCCAGTGTCTACTCATGCTCTCTTCTAATCTGTTCTCCACATTCTTCTTAAAGTTGCAAATCTTTTACGTCACTCCCCTGCTTAAAACTATTCTGTTCAATTTATCTGTTGAGAAATCCCACATTTTAACAATTATACCTTTATGTTTTAATATTTAAAACCTGATTAATTTTCTCTTTTGAAAAATTTTAGTTATCCCTAAATCTGTCAAAGTGGATACTTCTGTGGAAATAAAGCAGTGTACTAAATATTCAATTCATCCTTCCATTGCCACCCCTCAGGGGAAATATATCCATAGGGGACAATACTAGAAAAAAGAATATACTTTTTTTCTAACCTAAGCTTTGACTCGAAAGCTAATGGTGGGGACTACTCTGGTGGCGTAGTGGATAAGAATCCTCCTGCCAATGCAGGGGACACGGGTTCAAGCCCTGGTTAGGGAAGATCCCATGTGCTGCAGAGCAACTAAGCATGTGAGCCACAACTACTGAGCCTGCGCTCTACAACCTGTGAGCCACAACTATTGAGCCCACGTGCCACAACTGCTAAAGCCCGTGTGCCTAGAGCCTGTGCTCCACAACAAGAGAAGCCACTGCAACAAGAAGCCCACCCACTGCAACGAAGAGTAGCCCCCTCTCGCCACAACTAGAGAAAGCCCGCACGGGACAGCAAAGACCCAACGCAGCCAATAAATAAATTTAAATAAATAAATAAATAAATAAATAAAAATAGAGCCTTGCTGAATAGATATAAATAGTGCAACACTGTAGCACTTTAATTATAAAAAACAAAAACAAAAACAAAACCTAATAGTGTCCTTAGTACTGATGAGTTAGGTTAGTTCTAGAGGACTTTTTTTTCCTAGAATAGGCAGATCAAAGTACAGTCCTTTACCTTCAGGCTTACTGTGTGGTTCCAAATTGGCTTTCTAAGTGGGAAGAAGGCAATAAGGTATAGGTGGGAAGAGTACTTCTTCCCAAGCAAGTGAAATATTTGGGCTCTATTTCATGTCTCTAGCATCATGGAAGTTAGACACTGCCAAAAGATACCTAGTACTTACTGTAACCCAAAGGTTACTTTGGAATTTGATCCAAATCCAATCCAGAGCAAGATTCTTCCTCCTTAGGGACATAGTGAGTGGGTACTCACTTGTACTTTAGAATGTACAGTTTTCTGTTTATTTTACTACTTTTCTGTGAAGACACTAGCTTTGGATTTGTGCATACACTGAATTAAACTTTTTTTGTGTGTGAAACTTCATGTAGAGGATGCTGATTATTGAAGAGGACAATATCCTTAACAATATGTTTACTGAAAGTGCAGGAGTGAATTTCTTGTGTCTGTTTCTAGCTTTTAAAAAAGCCAGAGGGTTAACACAAAGAGCAACTCAATAGAGGTGATTCTAGGACATTGCTTTACATAACTCCACAGGTTGCTATTCAAATAAACTATAAAGTGTGTGTGAGGAGAGTGCGGGGAGGGAGTGTGCCTTTCACACAGAATTCTAAATGCATAGTACCCCTGGAGTTTTCACATGCAGTCACCTCAGGTGAATCTTTGAAGCACTAAAGCAGTATGGTCCAAATATGTAGACTTTTGGTGGTTCAACTTGATTCCTCTTATGTTTTTATAGTAATATGAAATGTTTTCCTCTTAGATTTTATAGTTTAGAGCATGTAAAGGAAGAAGTAGATTTCTTGCTCCTAGGGCTATTTGTCTTACATTCTCTTGGCTAAGTTTCTAAAGAAAGGGGACAACAGACAATTTGAAGTTGTATTTTTTGACAAGGGCATACAGTGCTAGTGCTTTCTATTAAATATTGAAGGCAGGACCACATAGCATGAAAACAGACAAGAAGGTGACATAGTTAACCTTCTATTTTGAAAGTTCAGGAGCCTCATCAGTGCCCTGGCTTGAATGGAAGGCTGGACCATTTTCTTTCTTTCTTTCTTTTTTTCTTTTTTAAAATAAATTTATTTATTTACTTATTTATTGGCAGCATTGGCTTTCTCTAGCTGTGGTGAGCGGCGGCTACTCTTCATTGTGGTGCGCAGGCTTCTCATTGTGGTGGCCTCTCTTGTTGTGGAGCACGGGCTCTGGGCAGGTGGGCTTCAGTAGCTGTGGCGCATGGGCTTAGTAGCTTCTCGGCATGTGGGATCCTCCTGGACCAGGTCTTGAACTCGTGTCCTCTGCATTGGCAGGCAGATCCTTAACCACTGTACCACCAGAGAAATCCCTGGACCATTTTCATAATCATTCATTAATTCACTCAACACGTATTTATTCATTAACATTATATGTGTTGTAAAGAACACAACGAATATGCCCCTTATCCTCATGGAGTTGTTAATTTAGTAGGTGCTAGCGGCAAGTAAATTGCCAATTAATGAAGTGTGAAAAATGCAGTTCTGGTAAGGTTTCTCTTCCAGGATGCTGACTTCTCATTGTATCCTCACGTGGCAGAGAGCAGAGAAGGGGAGCCAGCTCTCTCATAACTCTTTTAAGAGCACTAATCCCTTTCATGAGGGTGCCACTCTTATGATCTCACCTAATTCTGATGACCTTGCAAATGTCCCCAACTCCTAATATCATTATATTGGGGAGTAGGCTTTCAACACATGAATTCTGGGAAGACACAGATATTCAGCTCATAACATGTACTCTAGATATGAGATAGAGTGGAGGAAGGTACTAGACCTAGACTTGGAGGGCTGGTAGCATGGAAGACTTCCTAGAGGATGTGGCATTCAAGCAGACATGTGAAGGATGATTAGGAATTAGTAAAACAAAGAAGAAATGGAAAATGCTCTCGGCAGAGGAATAAGGAAGAGATATTGAGTCAATTCCACTGAAACAAAAAGCAGAAGAATTTGTTAAGCATTGAGGGTGAGCTAGTGGAAAAGTCCTGGGGGACATTCCAGTAGAAGTTGGTCACTGTGGTTGGACCATTTGTGTTTGCTAATTGGCACTTTTTGAAGTTAGGCTACCCTACCTTAGAGTCTGGGAGATAGGGGTACTGTCTTTCTTGATGATTACATTTCAAAGGGTGGCTCTCAGATCCTCGAGAAAGACATTCCTGGGTGATAAAACTGGCAAGAGGCTGGGAGAAGATAGCTCAAAGAGGCAGAGAAAAACATTTCAATTTCAAGTATCCTAAAGCAAATACTCTTAAGAAAAAGAGAGGTCAGGGGCCTAAATTCAGGAAGAAACCCAAGATTTAGTCAAGCTAAAAGGAATGTTAAGACTGTCTTGGTCACATAAAAATAAAGTTAGGCTTTAACTGGGGTAATTTTCAGACTAAGTTTTCAATCTTTAAAGAGCTGGAGTTATTAAATTTCTATAGAAAATTATTTGTATTTTAAGGAAGAGGATTTCAAACCTCTCTTAGTGAGCTTAAGTGGAATATTCCCTTTTATTTTAATGGTAATATGAAATTGTCTTCTATTTTAGGAGCTACTGTTTTTAGACTGTATGGAAAGTTTTTCTCCCTTCATCTTCCATATAGCTCCAAAGATAATTTTTCTAAATGAGAAATTTGATGTTACAGGGTTTCCTTATGATCCTTTCTCTTCAGTTTCAGGATAAAATCCAAACTCCAGCATGACATACAAGATTTTTTTTTTTTTACATAAATCCTACTTAGTTTTCCAGCCTTTACTTTCATCTTTTACAGTTTCTATAGCCCTTTAGTTTTCAAAGATCCATGCAGTCTCCTCAGCCTAAATTGCCTCATCTCCTCCTTTGTTAAGACAACTCTTTCTTTTCTTTCATCTGGCATGACGGAAATCTGCCTTGGCACCTGTCAAGCTGTATTAATTTTCTTTCTCCTGGACTAGACTCTGAGCTCCTTGAAGGCAGGGAAGTTATTTCATCTTTTTCCCCAGTTAAGTAGAGTACCTGACACTAATATAAACCTTTGTTGTACAAATGAATGAATGAAGGTGGACAATTAATGCCTTTATGAGCGTGACAGCTGTTACATAACTTATTGTTAATAGAATAAAGGAATTTTCCTGCTATTTACTGATAACTTTGTAACTTTGTTCTTGCTACTCAACTAAAGAAAAGAAGACATAATGGCACTTAAATACCCATAGTTAGTTAAATTAAAACATTATTCATCATTTTTCTGGAGATAGCATCTGGTTGAAAATGGGTTAAGGAAGTAAATATATTGGTAAATCACTGTGTCTAATTTTGGTAAAAGAGTGAAAAATGAGGTATCATTCATGAATTTCTTTTAATAGATAAGCTTTTCTGTGGATAGAAAAACTTTAGAAAGATTGGAGAGTGTCCAATTCAAATGAAGCAATGTTCAGTCTGTTTAATTAAAAAAACAGATGGATTATCTGGCCTGCTGACGGCTAGAAGCTTTATGAGAACGACACTTCTTTTTACTCAGAAGAAAATGGAAGAGAAAACTACTTCTTGAATAAGTTTTGTATTTTTATCAACCTCCTCAATGTCTGTTCTCAGCATGGTGCTGATATTTAAAAAACAAAAATAAATCAGAGAGTATTAAGGTTAAGTCCCCTAAAGTATGATAAAAATCTGCTTCGTTTCTCAGATGACGTAAAATCTTAAGTGTGCCATTTCAGAGCTCACTTCCAATTATATCTTGTATTTATGTGTGTATTTTCTTGTGTTTCATATATTGACATTATTTCAGAACAACTTGTCCATTTAGTTTGTATTCATGGCATTGGAGAGCCATTTTTTTCTCTGAAATTTTTGCTGTGTAAGAAAAAATTTATCTGTTGTTCTTTAAAGCCTTTACAAAATTCTTGTAGATTTCAGTAAGCATGCTATTTATTAGTTTATGAAAAAATATGTATTTTTGTAGGTATAGTTCTTGTTCACTTTGAGTTTATAAAGAAGAGAAATAGACTTTAGTCAAATAATCTTATAAGTGAATTTAAAATTACAGTCATGATCAGTGCCACAAAGGATATGTACATGATGTCCTGAAGGCACACATCTGAAGAATGAGTAGAAATTAGTTAGGCAAATGTGGAAATGGTGATGGGACTGGTGGGAGGTACTGAAAGAGAGTGTTCAAGGCTGAGGGAGCTTTACATGCAAAGGACCAGTGGTGGAGGGCATATGTAAGATGGAGCACAGAGAATCCATATCATGAGGGGACATGATGGAGATGATGCTCAGACCTGACCCTGTAGAACATTGAAGATCATGTTAAGGATATTGGTCTTAATCTTAAGAGAAAAGAAAAGTCACAATAGTATTTTAAGTAGGAAGGTTGACATGGTAAGGTCTGTATTTTGATGAGATCACTCTGGCTGCCAGTGGAGAATGAAAGAGGAGTCATCCTTCGAAGCTAGTGAGGAAGTTCTTATGAGGATATAGATAAGAGAGGGTGTGCAGTTGGACTAAGGTGGACAGGGCTGCCCTGTACAATTGTGTAGGTAATGCACTGCACAACAGCTCCTATCTTTACTTGCCCACAAAGTTTTACCGCTCAGAGGGGGTGCCAGTTGGTAATAGATGAGAAATGTGGATTAAGAGACAGGAAATATCAAGGATGACTCCTGAGTTATAAACTAAGCCACTAGATAGATGGTGATGTCATTCACCATATACACTTGGATTTGTGACTTTAATAATATTTTTCTATAAATTAATATATAAGGCTTTTTGCACTCTATACTCAAACTCTCTAATTCATTCATTTGGATTACAACACAACCTACCCATAGTAATGACACAGTGTTCCTGAGAATTGAAAATACTTTCATGTTTCAATGCCTTTGCTAATGCTATTTGTCCCTGGCTAGTTTAGAATATCTTTTCCCTCTTATTCTGACTGGAAAATCACTAATTAAATATTTTAAGGTTCTAACCAAAGAAGACCTAATATGTGCATTTTCTCACCACCTTTTCTGCCCAAAGAAAGATCGAACTTTCTTATGTCCTTTTTTAAAAAATAAATTTATTTATTTATTGGCTGCATTGGGTTTTCCTTGCTGCGTGCAGGCTTTCTCTAGTTGCAGTGAGTGGGGGCTACTCTTCGTTGTGGTGCACCGGTTTCTCATTGAGGTGGCTTCTCTTGTTGCATAGTGTGGGCTCTAGGTGTGTGGGCTTCAGTAGTTGCAGCACGTGGACTCAATAGTTGTGGCTCATGGGCTCTAAAGCACAGGCTCAGTAGTCATGGTGCACGGGCTTAGTGGCTCCGTGGCACGTGGACTCTTCCCGGACCAGGGCTCCGACTTGTGTCCCCTACGTTGGCAGGCAGATTCTTAACGTTCTCCCCAAACATCTTGTACATGCCTCTAATACTACTTAACCAATTACCATTTAGTGTCTTCCATTAAATCATGGACACCTTGAGAGAGCAATTGCCTCTTTCTTTCTCCCTTTCTTTCTCTCTCTCCTTCCTTCCTTCCTATTAGTTTCCTTTTTGTTTTTAATCACACTGTTTAAAAAGTCAAATAGTAAACCAAGGCTTGCCTCAAAAAAGAGCATACTCCCCTATCTTCTGGCTTCACAACCACTTTCATAGGCAACCATTTTCAATAATTTAACATTTTATTTAGATCATTTTATCCAAATAAGCTTATATTGTTACTTAATCTTTCAGTTTTAGTCATTATCTATTGATGCCCTCCTATGAAAGATAACTATTTAAATGAAGGATTTAGTATTTTAAAAATTACCCTACCCCTAGCACACATTCATTAGTGTGTACATATATTCTCATACACTTCTTTTCCCTCATCCTCTCCATAGAGCTATATTGTAATTTTGGTTAGTTCAAAATTTGGTGTTTATATTGCTATGACTTTGTATATGCTATTGAAAGATGAACCATGCAGTAGACACAAACACACAACTTTTTGTTTTCCTTGAGGTTAATAATTGCCTTTTTTGGTTTTGTTTTGTTTTCTTTGTACGTGTAAGTTTATCTTCTCTAAATATGTTCGAACATATCAGGTGTTCCATTTATTTCATCTTCTTAAGAAAATGTACACAAAGGGTTAAGAATGTACCCTATTTTCACATCTAACTGAAAGTTTGGCTGCTATAGAATTCTAGCAAATAATTTTAGGAAGTAATAAATAAATTATTGGAAATAATTTTGGGCATGGTGCCACTGACCTTTAGCTTCTAGTATGGCACTTGAGAAGCTTGACTCTTCTGATTTTTGATTTTTTAAATATGAAACTTCTTCTCTTGGGAGCCTCATAAAAGATGGGTCTGTAGTAATCAGAGAAGATCTTGTATTACATTTCAATACACAAAGAGTCATGGTGACATTCTGGAGAGAGTATATATTAGATAAACTTGGTTCAAATCCTGGCTCTGCTTATAACTGGTTGAGCAACAGCAGGTAGGACTCTTTGTGTCCCTGAGTCTCAGTTTCCTCAACTGAAAATGAGGGGAGTGATATCTACCATTTGGGGTTGAGTGAGGATTGGAGACAGTGAGACCTATAGTAGATATATTACCAATAATCATTCTTATGACTCTGTGTATTAAAGTAAAAAGGTAATCAGCAGCTGTTCCTGCAGGCAGTGACATTTTGCTGATTTTTGAATAGCTGCACAGAGATAAATCATGAACTTTCAACTGGACAAGAGTTTGTTTTTGCTTTCTAGCAAAGGTTTTTTATTTTTCTAAGGGGATTACTTCTCTAAAGTCCTTAGAGTTAAAATTTAAATACATTTGTACATTTTCCTGATTATAAAAGTAAAATATACCTGTTGTAAAATATTGAACCATATAGAAACAGAAGGAATTAGGAGCTCAGCTGTTAATTTATAGACTTATTCCTACTTAATATTGATACATAGGAAGAGAGAAGATGACTGGGGAGGTAAATATCATGAATAGGAGTTGTATATATGTCCTATGGATTAAAATACAGTTTGATTCTTGAAAAACACGAGTTTGAATTGTGTGGGTCCATTTATATGCTGATATTTTTCCAATAACAAATACTACAGTACTACACAATCTGTGGTTGGTCGAACCCACAGAGAACTGGGGATACAGAAGAACAGTGTATACGGAGGACCTGCTATAAATTATAAACATTGGTGATTTGAAACTCAGGACTTAAATATAGTCAGGTAACAGAATATGTAATTAAAATAATAGACATACTAGGAAGAGGAAGAAGAATATTGCTGCAAGCAATTACGACTACATCCATGACAAAAATCCATGGAAAAAAAAGAAGAGAAGAGAAATAATATTATGGTAGAGTTTTACTGTTGATCTATCGCATTGCCAAATGGATGGTGTGTATGATCAGATCACAAAAACATCCGTAAAGGCAACCTATGGTAGTGATGGGCATCTTCAGCTATTAAAAATATTCTAAACCTTTTATAAACAAGGGACATTTGACATGTTCTTGACTGGCTTTACTAATAACTTTATCTAACTCAGTAAGAAATCTACTAGTGGTAACTTAATTCTGATCAACAAGGGAAAATTTCTGGTGATGAGCAAGGGAGGATATTTAACAAGCAACATCGTAGTCACTTCATATACACTATATTTTTATTCACTAATTCTCCCAGTAATTTTATGAGGTAGGTATTAGAATATTAGCTTTACTTTTCAAATGACAAAATTGCTGCTCAGAGAAGTTATAGAACCGGTCTTCATGGTCAGGTTATGATATGAATAAAAGATGAGATTATAATCCAGATCTTTCTCCCTCTAAGCCAATTGTCTGTGGCTGCATGACTGCAGAGTTAATGATAACCAGTGAGAGGAAGACTGGGCATGATAAATAGCCTAGATTGTAGGAAGTCAGACTTGCAAGTTGAGAGGAAAAAATAGGCATAATTACATGGCATAAGTCCCTGAAAGAGAAATGAGCTAAAGGTTTAGAATATGATTAAGGAGACAATTCTTGACACATGATTACAGATGAGGAAGAAGGACCCAAAGAAATCAGCATTGATACACTGAGGATTCTCTAATGAGCTCAGATTTTAAAAGCCATGAACAAAAGAAAAAGAAGAGCACGTGACTGAGGATGACTATGAGACTGTCTCAGACTTTTAAGAATAGAATTGGAAGGACTGTATCTTCAGATAAGTTGAGTCTTGTAAAAAAATATGATGAGGCAAAAAAAAAAGCTTTTTAGAAACTTAAAGTGTAAGAAAGTCAAAGAAGTGTCATGTCTTTCCCAAGGACTGGGATACGTGATGGGTGAAAAAGAGAAAGAATTCACAAATCCAATTTTGCTTCTGTCTTCTCTGTGAGGAAAATGATGTTATAACTGGTAAGGATAGAACAAAAATTTGAAGGAGGAATCTAAAAACCTAAGAAAGTGAAGAGATTGTAAGAGGATGCCTACTTGCCTTCAAGTGAATTCAGTCTGCAAAATAAACTTGAGAGGACTAAGAACTAAATTGTTGTTGGTGTCTTGATATCTTTATTTTAAAAAATTTTTTATTGGAGTATAGTTGAGTTACAATGTTGTGTTATTTCAGGTGTACAGCAAAGTGAATCAATTATACATATATCCACTCCTATTAGATTATTTTCCCATATAGGCCATTACAGAGTTTTGAATAGAGTTTTTTGTGCTATACAGTAGGTTCCTTTTTTTTAAAATAAATTTATTTATTTATTTTATTGGCTGTGTTGGGTCTCCTTTTGGCTGTGTGCGGGCTTTCTTTAGCTGTGGTGAATGGGGGCTACTCTTCGTTGTGGTGCGCCGGGCTCCTCATTGCCGTGGCTTCTCTTGTTGTGGAGCATGGGCTCTAGGCGTGTGGTCTTCAGTAGTTGCAGCACATGTGCTCAATAGTTGTGGCTTACGGGCTCTAAAACGCAGGCTCAATTGTTGTGGCGCATGGGCTTAGTTGCTCTGCCGCATGTGGGATCTTCCTGGAGCAGGGATCGAACCCGTGTCCCCTGCATTGGCAGGTAGATTCTCAACCACTGCGCCACCTAGGAAGCCCACACTAGGTTCTTATTAGTTATCTATTTTATATATAGTAGTGTGCATATTTCAATCCCAATCTCCCAATTTATCCCTCCCCCTCTTATCCCCTGGTAACCATAAGTTTGCTTTCTACATTTGTGACTCTGCTTCTGTTTAGCAAATAAGTTTGTTTGTACCCCTTTTTAGATTCCACATATAAGTGATATCATATGATACTTGTCTTTCTGTGTCTGACTTATTTCACTTAGTATGACAATCTCTCGGTCCATCCATGTTGCTGCAAATGGCATTATTTTGTTCCTTTTAATGGCTGAGTAATATTCCATTGTCTATATGTACCACATCTTCTTTATCCATTCCTCTTTTGATGGCTATTTGGGTTGCTTACATGTCCTGGCTATTGTAAATAGTGCTGCAGTGAACCTTGGGGTGCATGTATCTTAATTCAGTAGTGCTAGTTGTTCTTGAGCCAGGAAGACTGATTAAATAAGTTAAAGTGGAGGTATTACTGCAGAATAAACAGTTGAATAGGTTGGATTTTGAGCTAAGGTTGGATTGTTGGTGGATTTAGTCAGAAGCATCAAACAAAAGACATTGACAGAAAAAGAATAGAAAGAAGAGAGTCTAGGAAAGACATTTGACCTGGCAGTGTTAACAGTCATTGGTGCAAAGTATCAGTCCTACAAATTACTGCATGAGAGGTAGGTTTATTTTGTGATCTTGGATGTAGGATGGTGAATGGGAAAATAAACTGACCTTGAAGAGCATTAGTAGATACTGTGATGTACTGAAAACTGTAGACCAGAAGAGAATTAGAAAACACCTAAAGTCCTTCAATGTTCATTGCAGCACTATTTACAATAGCCAGGACATGGAAGCAACCTAAATGTCCATCAACAGATGAATGGATAAAAAAGATGTGTTACATATATACAATGGAATATTACTCAGCTGTAAAAAGGAATGAAATTGGGACATTTGTAGAGACATGGATGGACTTAGAGGTTATGAATGCCTCTTTATTAGATTATAGAATATAAATCTAGCAAAATAGTAATTTTGAAGTTACACATTTTATTAAATAGTTGCTCTTAACATGGAACTATATAAACAGGAATATGGCCAAGTAGTAACTCATATAACATTTATTTATTTGTGTATTTCATTTTTAATGGCACATTGCTTCTTTCTAATTTTATAAGTAATACATGTAACAGTTATTTTAAAAATGTATTTAAAAGGGATCTTGTTACTTTATAAAATTATTTTCTTTTTTCTCTTGACATTTTAGTTGAAAATACCTAAATGAATTAAAATTATTTACAGTAGGCTGATTATCTATATATCAAGTACTTGTTAACCTGTGTTTGAAATCTGAGTATGTGTGTTTTTATTATGTTAAATTGTCATTAACCAAGACTGAAGAACCAACCATTGGCATTCGTCAGCTCTCTCTCTCTGAGTGGAGACTGTGGCAGGATCATCCTTTGCCTACATATCAGGTTGACCATTCAGATTGATGTCACCATTTCATAAGCATCATGCAAATGATAGAAGGAATGAGACATGAAGAGGTAGGGTTCTACTGTAACTTTCTCTTTCTGGTATGGCAGTGGAATTAGCATACTTAATCTTTATTCTTCTTAGTTTGAAGTCATTATTATAATAAACAAGTACTTATTATAAATAATCATAGCTAGACTATTTTTGTTTTTCTATATACCTTCTAGTGATCTCAGTGAGGAACTAGTTTTCTGTCTTAGGAGAAGTAGGCCTAATTAGAAGAATGTCATCTGTGAATATTGATAGACGAGAGTAATACTTTAATGTATTTAATGATTTAAAAACATTTTCTTTTATTTTTAAATTTTTTTGGCCACACTGCACAGCTTGCAGGGTCTCAGTTCCCTGACCAGGGACTGAACCCGGGACCCGGTAGTGAAAGCGCGAGTCCTAACTACTAGACCTCCAGGGAATTTCTGTTTAATGCTTTATGTAAACTGTTTGTAAAACTAATTTAGGATTCTTGTTAGAGTGGGATCTATTGAAATGTTCTCTATCATATGGGTCATTTGGTATGTCTCTTTTATCCTGGTGATAGTTTGGAGAATTAGTGATTTCTTGAGCAGTTTCCTAGTTATTCTTCCTTGAGAGAGTCAGAATGATGAACCTAGTATGAGTGTGAAATCCAAAATGCCTGGGTTAGAATCCCAACTTTACCTCTTGCTAATTGTGCATCACTAAGTTACTTAACCTCCTTGTGCCTCAGTTTCATCTGTGAAATGCGGATAATGATAATACTTTCTTCATAAGCTTGTTGTGAGGATTAAGTGGCTTAATACACGTAAAGCAATTCGAATAGTAACTGGCACATAGTAATTACTCAATAGATTGTAGCTGCTATTTTTGTTAGCTGTTGTTCATGAATACATGTAAATAAAATAATTATTTGTGGATCCCAGCAAAGCCTGTGCATCAAAGTAACACATTTATTTAGTGCCTTCTACATAGCATGGTTTGTTCTAAGCCTTGTGGCTACATTAGTGAAAAAGCCAGATAAAATATTCTATAGGGAGCATGTATCTTAACAGGGAGACAGACATTCTCAACTAATATTTAGTGTATTTTTTATTCAAAAAGTGGAGAATTAACTGCTTAAGTCCCTGAATAGTAGAGGAATCCTGACTAAAGTGGCATTCGTGGCAAGAGGAAAGGATAAGTCAGGGATGGTGGGGACTGTAATTTTAGATTTAGAGATAAGTAAGACTTGGAAATTCACTAGAAGAGTTCTTGGGAAATTTGTTAAAAATAGTGTTTTCCAGCTTACAGCCCAGAAGACGTACAGGTACCATTATTTCAGATATTTTTAAAGCTGTTCTTAGTTTACCTTCATCTAAAGAGTAAATTTAACATATGTATGTATGTTTTTCCAGAGTGAAGTGAGTCAGAAAGAGAAAAACAAATATTGTGTATTAACACATATATGTGGAGTATAGAAAAATGGTACAAATCAACCAGTTTGCAAGGCAGTCATAGAGACACAGATGTAGAGAACAAACATATGGACACCCGGGGGGAAAGCAGGCAGGGTTGGGAGGAATGAATTGGGAGATTGGGATTGCCATATATACATTGCTAACAAGAAAAAAAATACCAAATTGTATACTCTAAATATATGCAACTTATTGTCTGTTAACTGTATCTCAATAAAAGTTCTTAAAAAAAAAAAAGGAGAAAAAAAAAGAAAACACCTAAAGTCGTCAAGATTCAGGAAGATTGGGATATGAGAACAATTGTGGTGCTGATTCAGACAATAACCTAGCATTATTTTAAATGACTGTTCCTTCTTGACCCAATGGCAACCTTTAAAAATTTCTCACAATTTTTAGCACAGTTTAAGAAGTATTTGAAATTTACCATTTTACAAGGTTCGTTATTAGAATAACTAATTCCATAAACAAAAACTCTTTCAAAACATTTCAAGTCTCAAAGATCTTAAACAGAACTTCCATTTAGCTCAAATGTAAGCAATTTCACACTGAAGACTATGTTAGAAAAAAGAAATATTTGCAAAAATAATTCAGTGATACCATTAAATGAAGACATCGAAGTGATGTCTTGCTTTCCCCTGTTTCAGAGAGCTCTATGATATGGATTCTTGGATTGTCATAATGAGTTTCAAAAACAGCAATATCAACTAGGATGATATATTTTAATTTCTCTGGATCTTACTTTCCTTATCTTTATAATGAGAGGTGTAGACAATGAATCTCTCTCTCTCTCTCTCTCAGTGTGTCTCTTTTTTTAGCCACCACATTCTATGGTTTTCTTTGGTAACTCAGAAATCAAGGTCATATCAAAACAAATGAAACGCATATAAGCCAAACAGGCAAAGAAAGTCTACTGACCTTGTGACATCTTAAAATCTCTTGCTGGCAGTTCAAGTCCCTAGATGAGGTTGTGAGCCTAGAAAGAATGTCAGATCACAAAGAGAGAAACCCACCAAGACAAAGAGTGAGGTTCAAAGAGAAGACATCACGTGTGACTGGAGATAAATGGGTCCAATTTACCTCAGCTCTTACTAAGTTAAGAGCTTATTATTTATTTCCTTCCTTTTATGAACTACTGCTTTTTCCTTTGTTAGCTAATTTTAATATGTAGTATATTATTTCTTGGCTCATAAGTTTATATTACTGTATTGCTCTTTAAGTTTTGAAATGTCCCTTTCCTTTTCTTTTTTCACTTTTGAATCTTGGCTTCAGCATGCTGGAAATGATTCTAAGGGCATCTTGTCAGCATCATTCAAGTCTAAGCTTTCTGAAATAAAGATAATAACAAAAATTCCAACTTCTTTCCAGGTGAGTACAAGAGAACCCTCAATGTATGGGGTGTCCAATATCAAGAACTGTGAAGCCTTTAAGGTTTTACCTTGTTTGCAAACTCACAGGTTAGCCTGCCCAGTGTTAGTAATGCTGGCAGAAAGCACAGGTTTCCTAAGTCAGATACAAAGGACATTGTTACAGCACAGCTGTCAGCGTGCACTTCATGTTCCCCTCAGTTCCCCGTACCCTCCAAATCCCACAGGGGTTACAGGGAGACCAGCCCAGATGGGTGCTGCATAGATAGTGATTTCTATCAGAGCTGAGGGATGTGAGTTTAGGAATTCCAATCTTTTGTAAGGAACTATAAGCAAACCTGCCCAAACTTTGCCCTAGAGGGAGATCTCTTTATTTTACTGGACAGCATGTTTGCTATACAAGCATCCTTGAAAAGGTATTCTGGAGCAAAAGCTGACAACGCCCTTGATCACAAGAAACACAGGAGGCTGTAGAGAATTGTTTCACCACCCAGTTTCACAGAGTCCCCTACACGTTGAATAAAAGATAATAATGACAGGTAAAATAAGACAAACACTGGCTTTCAAGTTTTGCTTAACATCTTTTCCCAGTTTTTTTCTATTTGTACTCTATTACTTGAATTTATTTTCTTTACAAAACATGATATATGATATAAAATATACATATATGCATATAATTTTAACTAAAAATGTCATCCTAAATGTTAAATACTGTGGTAATTGCATAGTCACTCAGTGGAAAAAAAATAATATTTAAAGGATAAAAGAGTCAAATATAACAATGTTTTTATTCTATTTTAAGTTTGGAGCACAGGGTAAAAAAAACCTCAGCGGTAGAAATTTTCCCTTTTTACTTTTATTAAATCTCTTATCCTTAATTTATATTTAAAATTTTTCATATTAAAGAGTTCCAAGTAGAAAACATTTCTGATGTGTACAGCTGGCCCTCCATATCCCTGGGTTCTGCCAACCTGGTTGACTTCGGATTCAACCAACGATGGATCAAAAACATTCAGGAAAGGAAAAGAATTTCAGAAAGTTTCAAAAAGCCAAACTCGAATTTGGCCCCTGTGCAGGCAACTATTTACATAGCATTTACATTATATTTACAACTATTTACATAGAGTTTACATTGTATTAGGTATTATAAGTAATCTAGAGATGATTTAAAGTATACAGGAGATTTAAAGTATACAGGAGGTTGCAAGTACTACATCACTTTATATGAGACATGAGCATCCACATTTTGGTGTCCACAAGGGGTCCTGAAGCCTATCCCCCACTGGTACTGAGGGACAACTGTAATCCTTTTTAACAAATCACTCTTTGTGAAGGAAGGGCTGTGCAGTCTTAGCTTCTGGAAGAACAGTTTGCTAATCCTGGTTCTGGGCATATTACTGTCAAATTATACCCTCTCTTATCTCTTTCTGTTGTGTGTAATTCAGGCCTAAGTCAAAACACTTTATCCCTGAAATAGAAATGTTAGTAATTTAAAACAATTATATTTATACCAAAGGTTTAGTTTAATTTTCTCAAGACCATTGCAATTAAGTATACACGGGAAAGTGAACCATCCTAGAAATGATTAAATGTAGAGATCTTCACTGTCTCATATACCTAAACCAAATATCTAACCAGTGCATCTGGTCAGGCTCCATATATACCACATAGCTCTATTTCAAGCAGAAATTTCAAGAAGCTTATTTCTGATTTCATCAAAGAAAAGATATATTCCCAATGAAGCAAATTTTGGAACCTCTGGATACATGTAAACCAATTGGTTTTTCGTGTAATCTCAGAGACTCAGGGAGAAAGATTTGGTGCCTGCATTTTAATACAGAGTTACTCATATTGTAGATAAAAACATTTACCTGGAAATTTCATTTGTGCTTAGAAAACATCAGTAAAATAGAGTTTTTCTTAGCTTTAATTATATTCCCTCCATTTGAAACCTGTGGCATTTATTCAGCACTCCTTTGGGCCTCTGTATCTCTAACTTACAGAGATTTCTCCCATTTGTCTCTGAGGGCAGAGTTACTTGAAAAAAATCAGAAAATTTTCCTTGCCACCTGTAGCCTCCCTCTTCTCCCATTCCTCCTTCATCAAGGACTGGGCCCAGAACCTGGGAATCACTCCTCAAGTAATTTGCCTCAAGTTTCTCTCTTGCCTTCTAATATGAGTGACATCATTTTTCCTGGAATAGTGATTTAACAGCCTTGGGCTGGTGGCCAGGTGTACTTGGAAGCCCCTGGGAAACTTATCTGGAGATCTGCCCCGTTATCCCAGTACCCAGAGTGATAAGAGTCACCCTCTCCCAGAGCAGAAAGAGGAGGGGAAGCTCCTTCTCATTTTGTCCTCCCTGATCTCCTTGAGATTTGGCACAGTTCCCTTTTCATCAGGGTTAGCTGCTGCTTTTTCATTCCTGCTGTCAAAATGGTTTGCGCCAAGAGTGCACAGGGATTATTGGTCCCTGCCTCATTACATTTCAGATTTTCTATGTTTGTTCTAATTCTCCAGCTATCCTGGGTCTTACCATAGCCAAACCTTGAAAAAGTACTCCTGGTTCTCTGCCTTCTAAAACTTTATCTTTTTGGCTGGTACCATGGGCAAAGCTTGCAGAAGAACCTTTGTGCTTTGTGCACTTGAATGCTGAGCCTTTCTTCTTTCCCTGCCCTGGGAAAAACTTTTAGTTTCATTATTTGAATATCTCCCCCAAACTTCCCTTAGGGATCTGAGAAGACTCTCTCTCCCCATCTCCCTACTACTTCACCTCTGGTGATTTCTCAAATAGGTCAAATATGAAATGGCTTACCTTTAGCATTACCTTTTGGGAAACTCCATCCCAGAGAATATATCAGGCACTTTTCTAGTTCTGCCATCATCTTCTGTGCAGGTCAGTGAGTTGTGTTACTTGGTACCATATGGAGTGACTCACTCACCCATCCTCCTTTGGGGCATGGAGGATGAACAATCCATGCATCTGTCTGCCTAGGTTGCTCTGAATCCTTATATAGGAGTAAGCCAGACAGCAGTCATCTTCCCTCAGGCCAGGATTCCAGGTACTTGGTGTTTCCTTCCAAGCAGTAATGCTAACAGCTGGACTAGGAAGGACAATCTAGGCTCTAACCATGTGATTTATTCCTCAACTTTGGCCTGTCCAGAGTTAGTAGGAGAAGGATCATCAATAGCATTTATAGAGCCTTTGTAAGAATTAGAAAAAGTATCCCTTTCCACTAAGCTGTTGCTGGCCTGGTGCAGCTCTATGTGTAATACTCCGCCTGGCAAGTGGATTTCAGCTCCCACACAAGCACTTGGCTATGCATGCCTGGGCAAGGCCCAGTTTAAGCTATACGAACATAGAGACTTAGTTAATTTTGTGTCACATTATTATAGTAATGACATGACGTAATGTAGTGGTGAGTTTATTTTAGAGGCAGAATTCATTTTAATAGTTTTTAAAATGACTCCAGTCTTATATTTATGGACTCATTAAGAGTCTGAAGTAATCACCTAAATTTTTCAGTTGTACCTCACTGAATTTTATGAAGGAAATGATATGCTTTAGTGTATTCACCAATTTGGGATTCATGAAGATCTTAGAACATATCCTTGTATGAAAAAGGCCTATGTTATTTTCAAAACATTTGGATGACTCTGTATTCTTTTTATTTTAATGTAAGGCTACTTTACATAATAACATAGGTGGGTCTATTTTAATATTGTTTATGTGAAACATTACATATCTTCTTTTTCTATATCAAAAACATTTAGAGAGACCTAATTTGTACATATATGAGGTTAAACCAGTAGGGACAGCAACATCATGAAAAATTAAGTATGCAGTTAAAAAGCAAAGTCATTAATATAGGAGATACTTTTATGATAAAATGATGTTATGACTTATTTTATACAAATATGAAAACCAACAGGCTATTCCTTACATCAGGTAATTTTGCAACGAGGATCATAAATCAAAGGGTAATAAGGTATATAACTTCTGAATATTCTTGGAAAAAGTTCAAAATATATTGGCTATCTAACATAAAACCAAGCTCTCTACTGAAGAAATTTGTTGATATATTTGATCGGCAGTTTCAAGGAATTAAGTGTATATTAAAAACAAAAAGAAGGCAAATATTCTGAAAGTTATTTGGCCTCTTTAAACAGTATACATGGTAATAATTGAATAATTAGGGAATTTAATGCAGGTGAGTTGTAAACTAATTTAGCTATGAGCATCAACATCTTGAACCACAACTATAGGAAATGCTTTTTAAATTAAGCACTTTTTGATAGTTCCAACTGCTTTTGTAATTCATTATTCTTCACTCTTCATTTTTTTTTTTAATCTTTAAAAGCAGACTGCATGCTGGGATGCCATAAAATTTCACTTTTAATCAGTCTGTAATGGTAAGGGTCACATTTCAATACCTGTAATATAAAAGCAGTGCACCTCGGGAGCTTGGGTTTAATGTTTTACCAGCATAGCATGGGGTAACAGTTAATGTTTTTATTTTAAATAAAGGATTGGAATTAACTTTTTAAAAAAAGTGCTAGACTCCTGGCTATGAATATATACTAATTGATGAGGTGAGAAAGAATGTTTTATTGTGATTAAGAGCTAGAGATGAAGCTAGCCCAAATTAGTTTTGAGAGTAGTTTGAGAGAGAAGAATAGCAGTGATCAATAATGAGCAGTGATGTAGTGGGAGGCATTTCTCCCGTTCTGACCACTGTGCTGTAGCTGCCGTGTATTCTTAACAATGGGAATGCATTATTAGCAGTGGGACACGTGACATGGGCAAGTGGGGGCAAAGGCTGTAACATCATAACTTCACTCAATATTGAAAGAGCATGTGAGGAAGCATCTAGGGGCAATGGTACAAAAAGGAAAGCAACAGAAGAAGAGAAATAGACTGGGACGGCTAGCAGCCTACAGCCGTGTTTACCATTGTATTTTTTATTTTCCTGGAGGTATGCAGGATTGCTATGTGCTAGGAGAAGCATTAGTAATAGGAATTTCTTCCAGTGATTCGAAGGTGAATAAGTCTTTTCTTTCCTCGGAGCTATGGTGGTTAGTGCCCTGACTTGTGAGTGGCTGGTGAACTACTTTATTCTCATCCATCTGCTTTATGGAAGAGATAAGACTTTTAAAAATTAACTTTTAAGATCTAACATCAGAGATGAGCAATTCTGGAGGCTTTTTCTTTTTTGCTTCTAGCATGTAATCAAATCTATCTTAAGAATTCATCAAGCCTTAAAAGAAATATTTCTGACAAAGTATCTACATTTACGTAAAGCGAGAAGTGGTAATGGCTCCCTGGGAAGAACCTGGAACCTGCATGTCAGGAGACACGGATAGTTTTGGGTGTGCCTCTGACTGGGTGATGACGTTGGGCAACTCATACAGTGCCTCTAAGTCATGTTTTATAACCTGAAAAATAAGTGAATTGGCTATATCCTTGGATGGAACGAGGCTCTGTGAGGCCCCAGGATCCTCAGAGGTGCCTCGTTGTCTGTTTTGGAGGCTGAGTGTCAGGGTTCCAGATGGCTGCCCTCCAGGGAGTCTGCTGCTAGCCCGGCTTTTCAGTTTATGTCTGTTGTATATATTAAGTGATATTAGATTAAAAAATGGTAATCAAGCTAAAAAATGTTGAAAACTACTGGGTTAAGATTGAAAAGAAAATAAACTGAAAATTCCCCAAATTTTATTTGCCTGAGAAAGCAGATTTGTGAGAAAGGATTTTGTCTGTTTGTTTTTTTGCTGTGTAGCACATAGGAGGTACTCCATACATATTTATTATATGAATCTAATAGTTATGATGTGCAAGTGGGAAGGAAATGCAAAAGCAGAAGGCACCCTTTGTGTGTCGATATGCCCGGGTTTCAATTTCTATATAGCTGGTGATAGCCATGCCTGAGGAGCAGTGTGGACGATGTTTGATGGGCAGCAGCTAATTTTATCGGACTTGTGCCCGTAATCAGGAATACAGTCTATGAACAAGCTGTATTATTATAAAGTCCAGGAAATCTAGACAGAAAAACTGGGCGATTTAGAACAGACTAGAAAAGTAACTCTTTCAATTTGATTAGAAAACACAATTTAAGTGATAAGGTTAGTTTGCAGTTTCAAATAGGGTTGAATACTCTTTTCCTTTATGCAGTTTATAAACAAACAAAACACTTTCTTGACATGGGAATATGTAATCTATGACACCTTCTAGACAAAGAGAAGGTTTACAGTTTACTTCTCCATTAAGTAATGTGGGGTGTGTGTGTGTGTGTGTGTGTGTTGCAAACAAGAGAGAAGCAGAAATGACTCTAGCAGATGCTTAAAGGTTTAAGATTAAAGACACAGGTAAATATGATTCATGGTGGGTGTTCTGTGCACCTGAATGAATATTCCCAAATCACAGCTAGAAAAATTTCAGGGTAAATTGACTTAACTTAGGGTAAGTCAATAGTGGTCTCTGAACTGGAGGGGAATAGATGAGCAAGAAAAACATTTAGTTGACAGGACTCCACTGAGGAAAACAACATTCAAGTAACTAATGAGATATTCTACTGCCTAGAGGAGTTACTCGGCCTTTAGCAACGTGAATTCAGCTTCAACCGGCAGGAGGTTTGTTTTAAAACTGAAATGAGAAAAAGGACCTGGGCTTACAAATGATGGGAAGATATATTAGTAACAGGGGAAAAAAATCAGAAAATAGCAACCGACTTGTTTCCCAACACATCTGAAAGGAAGAAGGAGAGCACTTTAATGTACCCTGGTCAAACAGTTCCTTCCGTCATCCTTACTAACAGGGCTTGTCAAGATGGCCTGAAAATTGGATGAATGTATGTAATGAATCATGATAGACATCCATGAAATGCTTTATTTCCCTTTCTCCTGGCTCATTGTTTCTTGCTTGACTTTCATTGCAAAGTTTACAGTCGTTTTCATTCTTCACATAGTTCCTGACTTTCCTGGTCATGAGGTTGAACAAACAATTAGGAGGAAGGAAGTATAGTTTCTGCTTGTTTTCTCTCTCTCTCTCAATCTTTCTATCTTTTCAGCATATCAGCATATCAATGGTACTGAATCATGAATGGTGGTCTTAAGCTTGACTCCCAAATTACCATTCCAACAGGATGGTATTTATTGTTATATTTGAGACAGCCACCACATTCTCCAGCTTTAATGAACTCACTTCTGAACAGATAGTCTTCTGTAATATGCACAGGGTAAAAAAGAGTAGTTTGAGTTCCTCCCAAATAACAATTAAAAATTTTTGTTGCCTTTATTCTAATGATTATTGGAAGGAAAAAATTGTTTTTCTGACCTGATTGGTTTACTTAGTTCTAATGAATAATAATACAGTGTCACTCATTATTATATTTATGTTCGCTTTGCTATAGTTCTTGTTTTAAAGACTCAGAAGGTGAGTTAGAGTTGACTTTAGCACCAGGACCAAGTTCGCTGAGAGTTATTAAGATAGCACAATGGCCGAGTTAACTGTTGAAGGAAGATGCTCAGGGTAGGCAGTACCAAAAATTATTAGCAAATCCTGTTTCTGTTTCAGTGCTTTCCTCTCCCAGTAGATTGATCTGTCATAGAAAATATCATGGTTGTAATTTCAGGATTAGTCTTATCAAGACCTGTTTAAATTATGAAGTACTTTATTTTCAATGTTATTAATGGTTTGCAAGGTCCCTGAAGCTCTTACTATTTATGAATCACCCAGATTGTTGAAGAAACATATATGGGTGTTTGGGGGCCTGGGTGAAATTGTGAGGTACTGAGAGGAGCAACAATACAGTATTTCAGTAGAAAAGAGAGCTGGTTGAGAAGCTGTTGGTTGTTGACTGCTGGTGGCTTCCACAGCAACGTCGTGAGAGGGATGTGGTGGGAGTGAGAACAGGGTTGTGGCAGTTATTGATGTTATTGCTTTTTAGGGACTTAGCAATAGAACTAAATAATTTTGTAGACAGAAAATTGCTTCCTGATATGATTAATGTAAATCAAGACATAAAATTAGGGTGACCATACACCTTGATTTGTCAAGGACTGTTCTCGTTTATGCTTATTGGCCTGGCTTAATTATTAGTAACACCTGTGGTAGGCATCCTCTATGATGGTAGCCAATGACCCCTGCCTCCAAGTGTTCACGCTCTAGGTAATCCCCTATCACACTGCACCAGAGTTGGTCTGTCTGACCAGTAGAATTGAGGGAAAAATGTTAGATTCTCTCTCTTTCTCTCCTTCCTTCTCTGTCTCTCTGATCATTCACCCTTGGGGAAGCCTGATGCCTTCTTAGGAGAAGTCTTCATGGAAAGGCTCATGTGAGGAACTGAAGCTTCCTGCTAAAAGCCATTTGGAGCTTTGGAAGCCTATCTTCCAGCCCAGCCAACCCTTCAAATGACTACAGTCTGGGCCTATATCTTGACTGCAACTTCATGAGAGATCCCGAGACACAGCTAAGGCTCTCCTGGATTTATGACCGTGAGAAAGTGTGTGAGATAATGAGTGTTGTTTTAAGCTGCTAAATTTTGGGATAATTTGTTATGTAGCAATATGTCATAAATATAGCACCCCTCTACTCCCCAAAGTGTCTTAATTTGGATGAAAAATTGTAAAGTCACCTTATATAAATATGATATGTTAACAGAAGCCTAATTCCTGAACTTTTTAGGGATTTTTCTCTTCTGTTGGCAGTTGGAGCTTTCACCTGGACATTAGTATGCAGACACTTATGAAGGTTATCAGGACAGAAGCATTTAATAATGCCAAAAATCTAAATCGGTAGACTTAGAATCATGAAAGACAGTATAACAAAGTAGATGGAGGTGCTGAATTTGGAATCATATTTGTTTGGATTTGAATTCTGACCCCACCATTTACCATAACTTGAAGAGTTAACTTTTCTCTGCCTCAGTTTTATCATATTAAACATGGGGATAATAATAGTACCTGTCTCACAGGATTTTTTTTTTGAGGATTAAATGTGTATAAAGCTCTTACAGTGATGCTTGGTACATATAAATATTCAGTAAGAATTACCTATTATTATTATTATAGAGAATTAAGTTGATGTTTTTCCTTTGTTCCATTTATACACAAATGGATATTCCCTTTCTTATAGTATTCTCAATGATTCATTCCTTAAACATTAAATATGCATACATATATACAAATGGACTATATATGTGTGCATCAGCTGTAAAAATCATGCAACTCAAGGACTAGATGAAAGCTACAGATTGTATAAAAGGAAAAATAGGAATGAGTTAAACAGTTGGGGTGTGGAATTAGAAGAGGATAGCTCTCTGGACATGAGAAGGCACTTCGAAAGAAGTGTAGGAACTGAAAAATCTCAGCGAAGGAGGGAATTCAAACTTGAGAAGTTGTCTATCTTATTGATCTTATTAATTGTGATTATTGTATATCTAGCCTCTTGAGCAGAGAGGTGAGTATTCAGGAAATATTTGTCAAAGGATTTTACTGACAGAGAAGGAGAAAAAACTATTAAAACAGTAAAGAGCAATGAGAATCGGCACAGTTGGAAAGGACAACAAAGGACTGGATGGTAGCTAATTCGGTGGGAGAGGATTCAAGAGAAAAGATGTTTTGAAGACGTGGGGTTGAAGTTTAATTGCAGTCAGTATGGGAGAGACAAAGTTAGTGGTGATATTCAATGTTGTGGTGATAGTTGAAGCTTTGAGGAGACAGATAAACTCTCCATGAAAGTGAATTTGGAGAAAAATTCTCACTCAAAGAGGCGCAAATATGCTGAGGTCTGCATGGACGTACAGGCATTCAGGTGAAGGGAGGGTAAAGACAGAGGAGCTAGTTTAAGAACCGTTAGAGGAGGTTAGACATCTGCAGGAGGCAGTGCTGGTAAAGACATGGTGATCAGCAACACCAGATGCTGCGGAGAGGTTTCTGTTTGAGCATAAAATTGGATCTTAGACATCAGTTTCAGACGGTGGAAGCAAGGTTTTGAGGAACTGAGGGGCACTGAAGAAATGAAGATGGCACTTACAATCAGTAGTTTGCAGAGTTTGTGAAATGAACAAAATAAATAGAATCATAGAAAGAGCATGAGAGCCAGTCTTAAAAATTGAGACTCTGAGTGTTGAAAGATGAAAAAGAGCAGTATGAGGAGGGAGTTACTGAATATCATACAATTATTCTGCCAGACTTTGTTTTGAAGATTGTTCCTCGTATCTTGTATTGCCTGTAATTTACTTTAAAATATTTCTGTACAAACAGTGTGAGGGGTGTGGTGTGTTTAAGTTCATTTTGTTTTATAGCTAAGGGGCTGGTAGTTAACATCAGAAGTGCCCTAGTCAGAATTTACATTCCAGGAGTTGTTGGCTACTCTCTGAAGTAATGTGATGAGGAGTATATACTTCGGAGGTTGTAAGGCTTGGTGTAGCTCTTATGATCAGGCAAAAAAGAAATTTGCCTAATTTCCAGTATTTTCTAAATGTTTGCTAGTTTGCTTTATAGGTTTCGTATTAATCCCATTTGTTGTCCATGGCTCTTATCAATTATGTGGTAGATTGCCTTAATGACCCCCATTCCTCATCCTTCTTTGTTAGCCACACCCTTTGCCACTTGAGTTTATCACTCCCTCCATCAAGCAGCAATATATTTCTCTTTCCATTGAATCTGTGTTTGGTCATATTACTTGCTTTGGTCAATGGGATGCTAGAAATCATAATATAAGCAAGGGATTGAAAAACTGCTTGTGTTTCAGTTGTTCTCTAGTAATTTTGCCACCACCATGAGAAGAACATGCCCAGCCTCGCCTGCTGGTCCTTGGAGGAGGATGAGAGACAATTGGAGCAGAGTTGCCCTAGTTAAGTTGCCTCAGACAAGGCCAACCTAGAGCAGAGGCCATAGACAACCTCCAGTTGCACGACTCATGCACAGCAGAGGCAAAAGTGAGCCCAGCTGAGTTGAGCTGACTTCTAGGAAACTTGCAGACATGTGAACTACAATAATAAATGACTGTTGTTATAAGCCATTGAGTTTTGTTGTATTTTATTTTATTTTATTTTATTTTATTTTATTTTATTTTATTTTATTTTATTTTTACCTAGCAATAGCTAGCAAATTTAAGAATGATAGTCTCCATTTGTATCTTTTACCAGCTAGTAAAATATGTAAAGTAGCTGTCCCTTACATCTTGTATTATATGGGGATTATTTTTATTAACGTAAGCATTTTTGCCACATAGGTTTTTGCACAAAGGGAGAGACATTTATTTGGCATGGACCTTTACTTTCTTCAAAATGATACTCTTAAAGAGTGAGACCATCCAGTGAATAAACTTCTCAAGGTCATCTACTCCCAAGGCTCTACTTCTGTACATTTTCTCTTTATGTACAGTACAGAAAATCAGTCACTAGAAGTTTAGCTATAAAGACTTCAAAGGTATAATTTGTGCATTTTATTAACAAGGGCAGAAATAGAATGGATTTTTCATCTGTCACAGACCTTGTGCTAAAGAAAATATGCAGATTTTTACTGGGAGTTGTACTGTTTTAATCTTCCTAGAATGATTAATGACCACCTATCAACACCCTAAAGATCATGTGTCTATGTATTCATTTCTTTCCCCAGTGAATTAATTTGTGTCTTTTTTTATTGACATCAAAGAAATGTTGCATTACTAAGAGCTGAGCTACTTTATCAAGTAAGCTTAACATGCAAAAGAAATGTAGTGAAAAAAAACTAATGACCATCCAATGTATTCCATGAAACAATTTAATTTCCCATGAATAAAGTCCTCTTGTGGTATTTTTAAGGCTATCTTAAACATGTAAACATGTAAAATTAAATTCATTATTTCACTCTGGAAGAAGAAAAATAATTCAAATGATGAATTCTGTATCTAGAATGAAATGCACAAACTTCAGAGAAGAGGTAATTTCTATTTAAATTACTTGACTCATCAAGATTGTGTTATAATTTATAATTGTTTCACTAGCTGGAGTTATTTGTTAAGGGAAGGAGGTTGGTGGAATGAGGGTTTTATTTCCTTTAAAATACTCCCCTGTCTTTGTTTTTCAATCTTGGTAGCTTCTGAAGGCTTCTTATGATCATCTGATATATACATCATACCAATAGTGGGACACAAACCTTTCGCTTTAAAGTTAGTATATGCTTTTGGAACAAATCCTTTAAGGCAGTAGTGTCAGTGGGGTAATGCTTTGGTGCCTGACTAATTTTCGTTGCTTGTCATGATATGACTTTATTTTAAAGCATAGGAGCATAAGTAAGTCCTAGAGGTTGAGTTGTGTAATGCTGACATACTTAGGGAGAACCTGGAAGCATGAGGCATGTCTGCTTTCCCCAGTGCTTGTGGACCTGAAACAAATTGACTTTGAGAGTAAATGAGACTAAAGTGGCAGACAAAGTGGTCCACCACAGTGTGGTCACTGTTGGCATCACTTTGATGACTGTACTGAAGTCTGAAGAAAGTTTTAGATTCTCATTCTATCCCACAGAGAAAGACTGTAACAATTAAATATGGCTTTTCTACCAGTTTCACAAGTTTTGTGGCAAAAGCTTGTGATTGATCTTACTTTTGATTAAAGACAGAAACCTTTGTCCTATACACTTTAGGAAATAGGAGTCCACCAAATTTTATATAATTTGCATTGGATGTTGGAACTTGGACTTTATCTTTAAGAATCCGCAGAGCTTTGACATTCCATATGCATTCATATTCATTTCTTCAACTTCATATTTTCTAGTCACTAGCAGTGAAGAAATAAAGAGTTTTTTAAATAATATGACTTGAATCTGAGTTTGACAAAAATGAATCATTAGTGGGCTTTCCAAGGGACATAGTCACTTCACTTGTGGAAACAGGAAGAATGGAGTGTCATTTCTTGATAAAGGAAGATTCTCTGTGTGATGAGATATGTATTTTGGGTAAGAAATTGACATCTCTATTTAGATGAATGAGGGCCCTCATCTGGAAATGTCTTTCATACTAACAGAGTGACACAATGCATAATTGTCTGTTACAGTTGTTGATGTGGTTTGTGTGTAGGTTATAATGTTCATTTGAAGAATGTCCCACTTACAAGGTTTATATAATACAATATATAAGAAACCTGGTTCCCAAGAGTTTTAAAAATCATTAATCATAGTGAATTAAGACAGTTAATCAAGCCTTAGACACTGACAAAATATTGTCCCTGAGGATTTCTACCTTGTAAACCTTTAGAAAATGATGGTTTTTTGCTTTCTACTTGACTGCCTCAGTAAGACAATTCATTTTCTTTGGGAGCAGCTCAAGGTCAATGATGTGACTATGTCAGCTTTAAGTGATGTTCCCCCTCACACATGTAAGCTAGACTTCCATTGTTATAACTGATGCCGAGAGTGGTACTGTCAAGAAGAAGCCATGAGATTGTCTAGGAGGAGATTAAGTAAAAGAATAATAATAATACACATTTCAATTGGTCTTCAAATGAAAATATTTAATTGATATTCGTACCTCAAGATGCAATTACATTTTTTTTTTTTTTTTACAATAAATGGTAGGTATTACTCTATCATGAAAATGTGCAGCAGAAATAGGCTAGGTCATGGTATATTACTCTAGGAAAATATCAAAGAAACTATCTAATTAGGTTAATCACTTTAAATTCTATAATTTCTGTAATTAATCTCAAATGAAATTTCTTAATCAGTTTTTCTCCTTTGATTCTCCAGGTCTCTTCATGATAGCAAATTATTTTGGCACTGAGTCATGGAGATTGGATTCTTGAATTTCTGGCAGAGGCAAATGTCTCACTATGCTGATCTGAGAGACATCTGGGATGAGCCTGTATATCAGGTTTATCTGCAGAGCTGATCTGAAGCTGATGAGCAATTCTGAAGAGAGGCAGACTGGCAAAGAAGGCTCCACCAGAATGAGGTGATCACATCTCTGTTTTCAGAAAGTGACCTCAGAACCCCAGACCTCTATGCTTAATATCTCAAGGTTTAAATGCGTAAACTCTTCCATTATATACTGACCCCTACAATTTGAAAGTGAGTTGGAAGATTGAGTCAAGTTTCAGGTGAATTCAAGCTCCTTAAGCCCACTTTGCTTGGATATACTGGAATATAGGTAATCCTGAAATTTGTTTTAATCCTTTATTTAGTTTTGTAAGGACTTTCTTGTCTCTGATGCAACACTGGCAAATTCTTCTGCCTCAAGCTCTGTTTTTTTTAAAAGGAAAAAAATGCCTAGGATTTGTGGCAAAAAATCATATTGAAAAAGGAACTTAAAATAGCCATCTTTCTCCAACAATGTATGTCAGGCCTAGAGCTTATTACTGGAATATAATCTATAGGGAATGGCAAAGTAATAAATGGAAAAAGCTATTGGAAGTAAGTGACATTAAAAAAAGTGATATTTTGCTTTCATGGTCTCTTTTCTAAAGCATGATGGCTAAAAGAAAATTATGCCACTTTAGAAATAAATTTAAAATGTTAAGCCTAAAAATAAAAGTAAGGCATACTTTCTTCTGAAGAATTAGAATTAACTCTGAAGTACCTTTTCAGTCATGAACTTGTATAATCTCCAAGGCACTTCTCTGCCTCTCTCACTACACCTCACTATACCTTAGGCATAAATCCATAATGCTGATTTCTGTTCATATGTAAATGACAAGGATAACAAGTATTGATAACTATTTGAAGTAAATTTAAAAATGGGTGAATAAATAGATAATGAAAGTTGATGCCCAATGAATAATACAAATTAAAATGGGTAATAGTTTAGTATTCTTGGCTTTTCTAGTTTCAACTTTGAGATAATAAATTAATGTATACAGAAAGAAATAAAACTTTTAATGTTTAGCAGACAACATACAGAAGAAAAAGAATTTAAGTCAAGTTTTCATGTGATAACATGTAGAGCTCTTTCTATTTTGAAGACCGAAGGAAGGTAATTCGTCTTACAAATTAGTAATATATTACAACAGTGCTAATTATGCTTATGTGGCTATAATTAAGCCATGCCATGATTAAGAATCTGTCTACCTTCCCAATTATAAATAAATATTTTAAGCCATTATGTTAGGATTCCATGCTGTTTTCAAGGGAGAATTCTTCTTCATCAAACAGAAATCAAACCTTAAATTACATGAAGTACAGTTTGCTCTTTTCTGCAAGTTTCAGTGCAGTCGTGTAGAAATTAAGACAAGTGTTCATAGTCTTAATTCATTTGTGTTAATAAGACTAGAGAATAAAGCAGTAAACATTTAAAAATTTAAAAAAGCATAGAAAGCTAGGTACTCTTTCAGTACCTAAGGATAGGTACTGAAAGAGTTTACTATTAAGTTTTTTTTTTTTTTTTTTTTTTTTTTTTGGCACACGGGCTTTGTTGCTCCGCGGCATGTGGGATCTTCCTGGAGCTGGGATCGAACCCATGACCTCTACATTGGCAGGCGGATTCTTAACCACTGCGCCACCTAGGAAGCCCTACTATTAAGTTTTATTCTACTTCATGTTGAGTTAGGCTTCTCTGGTTACTTTTTGAACTTAGCTGTAAGGTAGAGCTGCAAATATATCTAAATGAGAGCTTGTTCATAAGGGGTCTTGAAACCATGTGCTACATACCATTTCCCTATGTAGACCGAAATGAAATATCATAGCTGACCATCTAATTTCTTTCTGTAATAGGTGGCATCATTTAAATTAATCTGGAATTGATTTAACCTATTCCAAATAACATTATAGGGCACATCTGACCCAATCAAGTCATTAAGAAATATTTGCGTGGCCACCGTGTTCATGATATTTTAATAGGCAGCATTTCTTTTTTCGGTGATCATTTATTGAGTACAAAGTATCTGTATGCACACTGCTGGGTTCTGGGGATAAAATGCACAGTTCCTGTTCTTATCAATCTCATGGTCTAATGCAAGAGTTGGGCAAGCAAACAGATGCTTGCTGTGTATGATAAAAATTGTGGGAGAGAGAGTATAAGGTGCTTTGAGAAAGATGAAAAAGATGAATACCACCTGAAAAACAAGGAGTGGGGGAGTTCAGGGAAGAATTCTAGAGGAGACAGTAGCCTACTCGACTTTCAAAACCAGGCAAAATGCTAGCTAGGTTAAAAAATAAAGAAAGGTTCCTAACACCATACACAAAAATAAACTCAAAATGGATTAAAGATCTAAATGTAAGGCCAGACACTGTAAAACTCCTAGAAGAAAACATAGGCAGAACACTCTATGACATAAATCATAACAAGATCCTTTTTGACCCACCTCCTACAGTAATGGAAATAAAAACAAAAATAAACAAATGGGACCTAATGAAAATTAAAAGCTTTTGCACAGCAAAATAAACCATAAACTACAAAAATACAATTCTCAGATGGGAGAAAATCTTTGCCAATGAAGCAACTGGCAAAGGATCAATCTCCAAAATATACAAGCAGCTCAATATCACAAAAACAACCCAGGATCATGGTATGTCCCTCCATCTGCTTGTGTTGTCTTTGATTTCTTTCAGCAATGTCTTAAAGTTTTCTGCATACAGATCTTTTGCCTCCTTAGGCAGGTTTATTCCTAGCTATTTTATTCTTTTTGTTGCAATGGTGAATGGGAGAGTTTCCTTCATTTCTCTTTCTGCTCTTCCGTTGTTAGTGTATAGGAATGCAAGAGATTTCTGTGCATTAATTTTGTATCCTGCTACTTTACTAAACTCATCAATTAGTGCTAGCAGTTTCCTGGTAGAGTCTTTAGGGTTTTCTATATATAATATCATGTCATCTGCAAAGAGTGACAACTTTACTTCTTTTCCTATTTGTATTCCTTTTATTTCTTTTTCTTCTCTGATTGCTGTGGCTAAAACTTCCAAAACTATGTTGAATAATAGTGGTGAGAGTGGACACCCTTGTCTTGTTCCTGTTCTAAGAGGGAATTCTTTCAGTTTTTCCCCATTTAGAACGATGTTGGCTTTTGGTTTTTCATATATGGCTTTGATTATGTTGAGGTAATTTCCTTCTATGCCCATTTTCTGGAGAGCTTTTATCATAAATGGATGTTGAACTTTGTCAAAAGCTTTTTCTGCACCTATTGAGATGATCATATGGATTTTATCCTTCAGTTTGTTGATATGATGTATCACATTGATTGATTTGTATATATTGAAGAATCCTTGCATCCCAGGGATAAACCCCACTTGATCATGGTGTATGATCTTTTTAATGTGCTGTTGGATTCTGTTAGCTAGTATTTTGTTGAGGGTTTTTGCATCTATATTCATCAGTGATATTGGTCTGTAATTTTCTTTTTTTGTGACATCTTTGCCTGGTTTTGGTATCAGGGTGATGGTGGCCTCATAGAATAAGTTTGGGAGTGTTCCTTCTTCTGCAATACTTTGGAAGAGTTTGAGAAGGATAGGTGTTAGCTCTTCTCTAAATGTTTGATGGAATTCGCCCGTGAATCCATCTGGCCCTGGGATTTTGTGTGTTGGGAGAATTTTAATCACAGTCTCAATTTCAGTGCTTGTGTTTGGTCTGTTCATATTTTCTATTTCTTCCTGGTTCAGTCTTGGAAGATTGTATTTTTCTAAGAATTTATCCATTTCTTCCAGGTTATCCAATATAGTGAAAATGACTGTACTACCCAAAGCAATTACAGATTCAATGCAATCCCGATCAAATTACCAATGGCATTTTTCACAGAACTAGAGCAAGAAATCTTACGATTTGTATGGAAATGCAAAAGACCCCGAATAGCCAAAGCAATCTTGAGAAGGAAAAATGGAGTTGGGGGAATCAGGCTTCCTGACTTCAAACTATACTACAAAGCCATAGTGATCAAGACAGTATGGTACTGGCACAGAAGATCAATGGAATAGAATAGAGAACTCAGAAGTAAGCCCAAACACATATGGGCACCTTATCTTTGACAAAGGAGGCACGAATATACAATGGAAAAAAGACAGCCTCTTCAGTAAGTGGTGCTGGAAAAATTGGACAGCAACATGTCAAAGAATGAAATTAGAACACTTCCTAACACCATACACAAAAATAAACTCCAAATGGATTCAAGACCTACATGGAAGGCCAGACACTATCAAACTCCTAGAGGAAAACATAGGCAGAACACTCTATGACATACATCAAAGCAACATCCTTTTTGACCCACCTCCTAGAATCATGGAAATAAAATCAAGAATAAACAAATGGGACCTCATGAAATTTAAAAGCTTTTGCACAGCAAAAGAAACCATAAACAAGACTAGAAGGCAACCCTCAGAATGGGAAAAAATAATTGCCTATGAACCAACGGACAAAGGATTAACCTCCAAAATATACAAGCAGCTCATGCAGCTTCATACCAAAAAAGCAAATAACCCAATCCACAAATGGGCAGAAGACCTAAATAGACATTTCTCCAAAGAAGACATACAGATGGCCAACAAACACATGAAAAGATGCTCAACATCACTAATCAGCAGAGAAATGCAAGTCAAAGCCACAATAAGGTATCACCTCACACCAATCAGAATGGCCATCATCACAAAATCTGGAAACCACAAATGTTGGAGAGGGTGTGGAGAAAAGGGAACTCTCCTGCACTGTTGGTGGGACTGTAAGTTGGTACAGCCACCATGGAAAACAATTTGGAGGTTCCTTAAAAAACTACAAATAGAACTACCATATGATCCAGCAATCCCACTCCTGGGCATATACCCAAAGAAAACCATAATCCCAAAAGAAACATGTACCATAATGTTTATTGCAGCACTCTTTACAATAGCCAGGACATGGAAGCAACCGAAATGCCCATCAACAAATGAATGGATACAGAAGATGTGGCATATATATACAATGGAATATTACTCAGCTCTAAAAAGGGATGAGATGGAGCTATATGTAATGAGGTGGATAGAACTACAATCTGTCATACATAGTGAAGTAAGTCAGAAAGAGAAGGGCAAATATTGTATGCTAACTCACATATACGGAATCTAAAAATGGTACTGATGAACTCAGTGACAAGAACAAGGAAGCAGATACAGAGAATGGACTGGAGAACTCGAGGTATGGGAGGGGGCGGGGGGTGAAGGGGAAACTGAGAAGAAGCGAGAGAGTATCACAGACATATATATACTACCAACTGTAAAATAGGTAGCCAGTGGGAAGTTGTTGTATAACAAAGGGAGTCCAACTCGAGGATGGAAGATGCCTTAGAGGACTGGGGCAGGGAGGGTGCGGGGGACTCGGGGGGGGCGTCAAGGAAGGGAGGGAATACGGGGATATGTGTATAAAAACAGTTGATTGAACCTGGTGTACCCCCCCCAAAAAAAACAAAAACAAAAACAAAAACAAAAACAAAAACAAAAACAAACAAACAAACAAAAAACTACAAATAGAACTACCATATGATCCAGCAATCCCACTCCTGGGCCTATACCCAAAGAAAACCATAATCCTAAAAGAAACATGTACCATAATGTTTATTGCAGCACTATTTACAACAGCCAGGACATGGAAGCAGCCGAAATGCCCATCAACAAATGAATGGATAAAGAAGATGTGGCATATATATACAATGGAATATTACTCAGCTATAAAAAGGGATGAGATGGAGCTATATGTAATGAGGTGGATAGACCTAGAGTCTATCATACAGAGTGAAGTAAGTCAGAAAGAGAAGGACAAATATTGTATGCTAACTCACATATACAGAATCTAAAAATGGTACTGATGAACTCAGTGACAAGACAAGAACAAGGACACAGATGCAGAGAATGGACTGGAGAACTCGAGGTTTGGGGGAGGCGGGGGGTGAAGGGGAAACTGAGACGAAGCGAGAGAGTAGCACAGACATATATATACTACCAACTGTAAAATAGGTAGCCAGTGGGAAGTTGTTGTATAACAAAGGGAGTTCAACTCGAGGATGGAAGATGCCTTAGAGGACTGGGATGGGGAGGGTGGGGGGGACTCAAGGGAGGGGGGGAGTTGAGGGAGGGAGGGAATACGGGGATATGTGTATAAAAACAGATGATTGAACTTGGTGTACCCCCCAAAAAATAATAAAGAAAGAATGATGAAAGAAAGAAAGAAAGAAAGAAAGAAAGAAAGAAAGAAAAAAAACAACCCAGTTCAAAAATGGGTGAAAGACCTAAATAGACATTTCTCCAAAGAAGACCTACAGATGGCCAACAGACACATGAAACGATGCTCAACATCACTAATCATTAGAGAAATGCAAATCAAAGCCACAATGAGGTATCACCTCACACCGGTCAGAATGGCCACCATCAAAAAATCTAGAAACATTAAATGCTGGAGAGGATGTGGAGAAAAAGGAACCCTCTTGCACTGTTGGTGGGCATGTAAATTGATATCCATAGCCTCTATGGAGAATAGTATGGAGGTTCCTTAAAAAACTAAAAATAGAACTACCATATGACCCAGCAATCCCACTACTGGGCATATACCTAGAGAAAACCGTAATCCAAAAAGAAACATGTACCACAATGTTCATTGCAGCACTATTTACAATAGCCAGAACATGGACACAACCTAAATGTCCATCAACAGAGGAACGGATAAAGAAGATGTGGCACATATATACAATGGAATATTACTCAGCCATAAAAAGGAACAAAATTGAGTTATTTGTAGTGAGGTGGATGGACCTAGAGTTTGTCATGCAGAATGAAGTAAGTCAGAAAGAGAAAAACAAATACTGTATGCTAATACATGTATATGAAATCTGAAAAAGTGGTACTGATGACCCTAGTGGCAAGGCAAGAATAAAGATGCAGACGTAGAAAATGGACTTGAGGACACAGTGCAGGAAGGGGAAGCTGGGACGAAGTGAGAGAGTAGCATTGACATATATGTAAAATAGATGGCTAGTGGGAAGCTGCTGCATAACATATGGAGATCAACTTGATGCTTGGTGATGACCTAGAGGGATGGGATAGGGAGGGTGACAAGGTGGCTCAAGAGGGAGGGGATATGGGGATATATGTATAAATACAGCTGCTTCACTTTGTTAAATAGTGGAAACTGGCACAACATTGTAAAGCAATTATATTCCAATTAAGATCTGAAGAAAAAAAATAAAGAAAGGACATCCTGGGGAGGGGAATCATCAGGCAGAGGGAACAGTATGGGCAAAAGGATAGGAAAATAATAACAATGGCTAACATGTATTAAGTCCTTGCTCTATGTCAGCTGACTCCTGGCTTCTTTTCATACATTTCCCCATTTAATCCTCACAAGAACTGGATGAGGTACTAGTGTTATCCCTGTTTTACAGATGAGGAAACTGAAATTTTGAGAGGCTAACTTGCCAAGAACAAACAACTTACACATTGTTAAAGTGAGGACCCAATCCTATGTTTGTGTGACTACAAAACCAGTGATCTCAATGTCTACTCTGCTGCACAAAGTGATTTATTACAGGAACTGCACATTGTTCTGAATTCATTCATTCATTCATTCATTCAACAAATATTTCCTGAGGCAGGCATTGTGCTAGGTCCTAGGGGATAGAAAGCAAATTCAGAAATGGTCTCTTTCCAGAGGGAACTTTCAGTTTAACAGAATGGTTATGCATTGTAAACAGTGGCCTAAGTGAACAGTGTGTTATAGGTGTTTTGTTAAGGGTACATATGGGACTCAGTAGAGGGATAAAGTTTTGGTGGGTATGAGGAGTCAGTGGATGCCTAAGGAAAGATTAACTGAGGAGACGACACTCTCTGAGTCCTGAAAAATGGGTATCAAAAAAGAAGGAATAGGCATTCCAGATAATAATAATAAAAAAAAAAAAACTGAGAAAAACTATGGAGATATAAAATAGCCTGGATTTGGAGGCAATATCCAGTAATTCTGTGTGACTAAGGTATAAAGAATGACATGATCATTTTTTTTTTTATTATTTTTTTGGGGTACACCAAGTTCAATCATCTGTCCCTACACACACATCCCCGTATTCCCTCCCTTCCCCGACTCCCTCCCTCCTCAAGTCCCCCCACCCTCCCCGCCCCAGTCCTCTAAGGCATCTTCCATCCTTGAGCTGGACTCCCTTTGTTATACAACAACTTCCCACTGACTATCTATTTTACAGTTGGTAGTATATATATGACATGATCATTTTTGAGGGAATGGAGCAGAAGAAATGTTTAGGGAGTAGAATAAATAGGATTTGGTTATCATTGAATGTGGGAGTGAGGGAAAGAGAAAATTATACAATAATTTTTAGATTTGTCTTTCTTGGTTGGGCAGCTGGTGATTGCAAATTCAAAGACAGTGGATATGAGAGAAGAAAAACAGGTGCTATTGGATTGGGGAGAAATAATAAGGATAGTTTAGTTTTACACATATGGAATCAAGCAGAGATATCAGTACCTGTTGGACTGGAGTTCAGGACAATGCCTTGGTTGCTGATCCAGAGTTTTAGTCATTGACTTATAAAAGTAAATGAAATCTCTCTGGTGGTATGCCAAAGGAGAAGAAAAGAGGGCCAAGGATATAACTGTGAAATATACCACTATTTTAAGAATGGCTAGAAGAGTAAAAGCTTAACAGAATATTAAGATGGAATGGTTAAATACACAGTCAGAGAACCATCAGAGAGTCATATCATTGAAATAAAATTAAAAGAGAGTTTAAATAAGATGTGAGAAGTACCAAGTGTCTAAGTTCTCCAAAGAAGTCACAGAAGACAAAGTTTGCAGTGAGTTGTTAGGATTTGGCATGTGTGTGATGGCAACATGAGTGAAACAGAATTACTGAAGTACTTGTTGGAATCAGAGAGGATCTGAGTAGGATGAAGGTCACGTGAATGGGACCCCAGCAGAGATCAGAGACAGAGTACACTGCACTCATTCTGCATATTTGTGTGTTTTCTCTAGAAGCTCTCAGCATCTCAGGTGTAAGATCAGAGAAGGCTGATTTTTGAGTTTATCTGAACTCTAGAGTTTTCACAGTGGCTGGCTATGGGAGAAATACCTAGGGGACTAGTATATTGAGAGCTCTAGGAAGACAGTAGTTAAAAGATTGCATTATGGAGTTTAGGTTAGTGAGGAAAGGAAGCAAGCCATGGGGTGTGGTGATAAATGAGGATAAAATGGAGAGATCAAACATCTGAAGAGCCTTGGTGAAGGCCTACCCTAAACATTATTTCCTGAGAAGCCAGTAGCCCCCAGATGTGGGTTGGGTGCCCCTCATATAAACCATCATAGTATCCTGTACTTCCTCTCTCATAGCTCCTTCTACTAATTTCTTGGCCAGTTGCTCTCACCAGGCCAGCAGTTCTGTGAGGACAAGAACCTTGTCTGTCTCATTCATCACTGTTTCTTCAGTGTCCCCACTCAATGCCTGGCACATGTAGGTTGTTGAATGAATAAACAAATACAAGAAGACAGTGAAAGAGAAGGAAGAATATGAGTTTGTAATTTAAGATTTCAGAGATTATGTAGTTCTGGTTGATGACAAGGTCCAGGCTGGTGTTGAAGTGGGTAGAACATAGCTGAAATCCAGGAGGTCATGAAGATGTGAGCTCATGTTATTATATAGGTCTTCTGCATGGATATTAAGGTTGTATAGGACCTCAGGAAGACTGGAAGTAAAAAGAACCTGGGAGCCCAGGCTATAGTTCTCCATCAGTGAGGGTGAATCAGCTGAAGTTCAATAAGTGAGAGCAAGAAGGAGAGGAATGGTGTGGCAAAAGAGAAGGGCACAACCTCAAGGGAGGAAGGAATTTTTCTGGGGAGTTAAGTGGCCATAAGTGTTACTTTGGATATGGGTTGAGTGAATTTAGTAAGGCAAGAGGGATAAACAGTGTCCAATTGGCAAAGAATCTAATAAACCGGGTTCAGGAGTTTGGATTTATCCCATGAGTTCACATTACAAAGGATACAAAAAGTATCCTTAGCTTTTAGAATGTGTCAAGCTAACTTTGATGGAGTGGGACAGTGAAGAAAGAGCTGCAGGATTTAAAAGTATAGAGGCAGGGGTTCTGAATCAGCCTCTACCTTTACCTATTCCTAGTTGAGTGTTGGTGGGCAGATGTCTTAACATTTCACGTGTGGAACTGAAGGATTTGAGTAGCTGATCTTTAAATTTCTTTGTTTGTCTTGCAATGTTTTTTACATGAATTGTCTTACCTATTCACCATTTCCTATATACCTCGATGTGATTTGTAAGGCTAATCTACAAAATACCCTAAGAATATACACATTTTGACTTTAAAACTTTTATCTTTTCCTTTTCTTGAACTGTCCCATACATACCTATGCAATTATTTAAGCCCAACTTAATTTCTCTGTTTCTATGAAGCCTTCCCTGCCTGCACCAGTGCTCACTGATGGCAATCCCTTCTGAGTGCCAGCTGCCCTGAAGGTCTATTCACCATAAGTCAGGACTCACTGTCTCCTACTATTCGAGGTTCGATGGGGCCCTAGGCAGTAAAATAAAAAACCCTGTTCTGAGAGCCAGGAGATTTGAGATCTAGTTTCTGTTGTAACTAAATATTGTACTTTGATACAAGATGTTTCCTCATCATTAAAATGAATGGATTTTACTAGAGGATAGCTGTCTTAGTTTGGGTTCCTTCCAAGAATTGTTTGCTAGAAGAAGGGAGGTAGGAACATTTATTCAACATCCCCATCTCCCACCAGTCCAGGGTTGCTCTTGGGGGTGCTTCCTCCCCTGAACTTCCTTTTTTTCTTTTTTTTCCTTCCTCCTTTGCTTTCCTTTCTTTTTCTAGTTGATTTTATTTTTTTACTTTTTATTTTTTATATTTTTGCCATGCCATGCAGCTTGTGGGATCTTAGTTCCCTGATCACGGATTGAACCTGGGCCATGGCAGTGAAAACATTGAATCCTAACCACTGGACCAACAGGGAACTCCCCACCCCTGCAATTCTGAGCTGTACATATAAGCGTTTGAATTGAACTTCCAGGGAGCAGAAAGCCAAGATGTATAGCACATATTTGAGGTAAGATACTGTCAGTGTGAAGTCCAAGCCACCCGTAGAGAACCCTCATATACAGCTGAAATCAGAGGAGAGGTTGAGAAGAAGTGGTTGGAGTACTAGACACTGCTAGTTTTACAATTCTGTGACACAATAATTTGTTCTTAGATACACTTTACATTTTCATACGTTAGAGTGGCTTGCTTTTGAAATATTAAACTTTCTTATTCAAAATTGAGACACATCTTAGTTAATCAAGACACACAGAACTCCCAAGTTGTCTCTGAAGAGGGATATTTTGATCAATTGTAATAGTACTTGCCCAAAAGCTATGAAAAAGACATTAAACACAATCTCTATAGGTCATTTAAAGGGATACTGGAAGGAACTATCCAGTGAATGACTTAAGCAGAAATTTTGGAGAGACTTTGAAACAATGCTTCAGAATGACCTTGTCTAAAAAATGGCAAAGTCCCTGGGAAGATTATTTACATATTAGGTAGATTTGGAACTGGGATATAACCAGGAATTACTTACAAAAAAGAATTGCAAATCAGATAATTTTAAGGGAAACTTGCAGACTTAGAGAGAATATCAGATGCTATTCCTTGATGATCTAGGTGCATTTTGGATGGCTCTAGAACTGAGATGGCCTAAGGAAACAATTCCTGAACAAGGAACTACAACACAGGAGCCTCAGAATTGATATTTCTCTAAGACCTGAGAAAATACTTTCCTGCGAGCTCTTCCCTGGAAACTCTATTATGGTTGAACTTCGACAACCCCACCTGAGAATTTTTAATTTCAGGAACTTTCAATTGTTGAAAGGAATGGAGCTATAAAAATTTTAATTTCCTGGTCAGGACATGCTAGCCTATTGCCTCTTTTTAAATCTTGCTCCACTGAGTACAATTTTCTTGGCATAGGAGGGCTAGTAAAGTATTCCTTGGGAGAGAATATAATGCCCTGGACCTAGGTTCTATTCTTTCTGGTGAATTTGGTGCTGTTACCAACTGGACTCAATCTCTCTACATTTTGGTCCCATCTACACAAGTCCCCTAAAGAAACCACCATGTCTTTTACCCAACATTTCCCTCTTACAATAACTGTAATCTTCAGGTTTTGGTGGTAGGAGGGGGGGGTGGCAGAGGAGATGGAGGGGAAGAGGGAACAATATTCTGCCACCCCTGCCTAAACTTCTTGTTTTCTCTTCCCCATCCAAGCCAGACCTGAGCACCAGCCAGCCTGATGATGTCCTGTCATCCTTGGATGTCTCAGCTGGAACTGAGCTGCCACTGCTGTTTTTCTGCCTCGCGATGGCCAGTGGCCATAGATCAGCCAGAGCTGTGCCTTCAGAGCAGCTATCCTGGTTTCCAAATCAGAAATCTGAAAGCAATCCTTGAAAACTGACTTCCCCCACTTTCCTCTCTCCTTCACATCAAATAATCACAAAATTCTTTAGATTCCACCTTCTTAATACCTGAAATTTGTCTAATTTCCTCCATCCTCATCATGTTTAACTTTGCTTTTCTCTTCCCTTGGTTCTGAAATTGCTTACTGCTATCTGCTTGCCATCTTGCCCCTCCATTTTTCACAGGCAGATGGAATAATATTTTCAAAAGGCCAATCTGATTGGCTTGTTTTCTTGATTAAGAGCCCTTCAATAGCTCCTCATTTACCCCCATATAAGGACTTCCTAAGAAGACCTTTAGGAGCTGGTCATAGTTTATTTCTCCCTTCTCCTTATCCCACTTCTCCACTTTGCATTCTAGGCTACAGCTCTAGTGTATTACTTGCATTTCCCTGAACAGTCTGGACACTCAGTTAGGTGCCCCTCTCATTTGTTATAATAGCAGTAGGGGTGCTATTGAAAATATTTATCACCTGCTGTGGTATGGGCACCAAGCAATCAGAACAGAGAACAGCCCAGTCAGAATAGATAATTTTTATAAGCAGCCAGCTAAATACCTGTCCTGAGGAGCCCCCATACTTATCTGCAAAGCACTTACTACAATGAATTGCTGTCTTACCTACTAGAGTAGAAATCTCTTATTTCTGTTATATTTATGGCTATGTTGTAGAAACTCACATTAAAAATTAATGAATGAATTTGGCAACTAAATTCCACTCAAGGATCTGTTTGTGAAGTCCTGTTCCTCATCTTATTCTCCTGGTGACCTTTAGACATTGAAGGAAATGAAAAAATAGATCTTCCTTTGGTGAAATAGATCAGTATCTATACTTGGCACACACACAGATTTGTCTCTTCCTTTCCTTCCTCTCCTAGTCACTGCCAGAGTGAGATGATGGATAACATTGCCACCTTTTGAGTATTACATGCTACAGCTCACTTTTTGGGGTGAGTTTTGGCATTGTATTTCCCCTAAATTGCTGAGTTTTGATTCTTGGAGGGCTAGGCCTTCAAATATTCCACTCAGCAGGACTTGGTGAGACTGCATTAATGATAATAAAGTCTGTTCATTAGTAGTTTTTGTAGGAGTTCTTAGGCAGGACTATAATGGTAAACCCTTGTTTCTCTATCTTAGGCAACAATATCTCTCATCTCACATGCTTTCCTACAATGTTGTCACTCCTCTCAAGAGATGAAGTTTATGTCCTCTGCCTTTGGAGCTGGGTTGGCCTTTGTGGCCTTGACCAATAGAGTATGGTAGATGTGAGACTAGATGACTGTGAAATTAGGTCTTAAAAATACAGCACACTTCTGTATTGTTCTCTTGGAATGTTTGCTCTTGGAGCCAGGCTGTGAGGAAGTGCATTCAAGTGCACAGAGACGTCACAAGTAGGAAATCTAGTCTAAGCTGGATTCTGAAGCCTGGAAAAGATAGATGTCTGAACTCAAAGACAGGCAGGCAGAGAAAGCAAATCTTTCTTTACTCTTCCCTTTTGTTCTATTCAAACCTTCAGTGGATTGGATGAGGCCACCCACATTAAGGAGGGCAATCTGCTTTATTCAGTCTATGGACTCAAATATTAATCTCATTGAGAAACACCCTCACAGACATACTCAGAATAATGTTTAACCAAGTATCTGGGCACCTCATGGCCTACTCAAGCTGACACATTAAATTAGCCATCACAAACACTAAGTTTGGGTGATTTGTTAAGAAGAAATACATAACTATAGTAGATGTCTATTCTTCCATCTTAAAGGTAGTGAATGTTATAAATGTAGTGATTGAGATATAAAAATGTATGTTTGAAAATGTAAAAACATTATTTCCCTTTCCTTAACGATCCATTTGATGTCATATCACATTAATCACATCTCTGAATTGATTTGAATTTCTAAAGGCAATTCCATGTATAGAGATACAAATAGAGAGAAATGAATTTCTTCTCCCTTCTCCCCTCTCCTGAGCAATTCCAACCCTAAGGAAACAAAAAAGCAAAGGGTTGTCAAATTGGGGGAGAATGAAGGCAGATATATTCCTGCTGAATGTTCTAAACATTTCTAATATTCAAAACTCCATTTCTGCATGCTTTACTCATTTTTTTTAATTTTACTTTATTTTATTTTTTTTTTGGGGGGTACATCAGGTTCAATCATCTGTTTTTATACACATATCCCCGTATTCCCTCCCTTCCTTGACGCCCCCCCCTTGAGTCCCCGCCACCCTCCCTGCCCCAGTCCTCTAAGGCATCTTCCATCCTCGAGTTGGACTCCCTTTGTTATACAACAACTTCCCACTGACTATTTTACAGTTGGTAGTATATATATGTCTGTGCTACTCTCTCGCTTCGTCTCAGTTTCACCTTCACCCCCCGCCCCCTCCCATACCTCGAGTTCTCCAGTCCATTCTCTGTATTTGCATCCTTATTCTTGTCACTGAGTTCATCAGTACCATTTTTAGATTCCGTATATGTGAGTTAGCATACAATATTTGCCCTTCTCTTTCTGACTTACTTCACTATGTATGACAGATTGTAGTTCTATCCACCTCATGACATATAGCTCCATCTCATCCCTTTTTATAGCTGAGTAATATTCCATTGTATATATATATATGCCACATCTTCTGTATCCATTCATTTGTTGATGGGCATTTCGGTTGCTTCCATGTCCTGGCTATTGTAAAGAGTGCTGCAATAAACATTACGGTACTCGTTTCTTTGGGGATTATCGTTTTCTTTGGATATATGCCCAGAAGTGGGATTACTGGATCATATGGTAGTTCTATTTGTAGTTTTTTAAGGAACCTCCAAATTGTTTTCCATAGTGGCTGTACCAACTTACAGTCCCACCAACAGTGCAGGAGAGTTCCCTTTTCTCCACACCCTCTCCAACATTTGTGGTTTCCAGACTTTGTGATGATGGCCATTCTGATTGGTGTGAGGTGATACCTCATTGTGGCTTTGACTTGCATTTCTCTGATGATGAGTGATGTTGAGCATCTTTTCATGTGTTTGTTGGCCATCTGTATGTCTTCTTTGGAGAAATGTCTATTTAGGTCTTCTGCCCATTTGTGGATTGGGTTATTTGCTTTTTTGGTATTAAGCTTCATGAGCTGCTTGTATATTTTGGAGGTTAATCCTTTGTCCGTTGTTTCATAGGCAATTATTTTTTCCCATTCTGAGGGTTGCCTTTTAGTCTTGTTTATGGTTTCTTTTGCTGTGCAAAAGCTTTTAAATTTCATGAGGTCCCATTTGTTTATTCTTGATTTTATTTCCCTGATTCTAGGAGGTGGGTCAAAAAGGATCTTGCTTTGATGGATGTCATAGAGTGTTCTGCCTATGTTTTCCTCTAGGAGTTTTATAGTGTCTGGCCTTACATGTAGGTCTTGAATCCATTTGGAGTTTATTTTTGTGTATGGTGTTAGGAAGTGTTCTAATTTCATTCTTTTACATGTTCCTGTCCAATTTTCCCAGCACCACTTATTGAAGAGGCTGTCTTTTTTCCATTGTATACTTGTGCCTCCTTTGCTTTACTCATTTTTAATATCTGCATATGTGAGTCAGATCAGTGGAGAAGCTGAGAGATTCCTCATGAAATAATCATATGTTCCCCACCGCCTTGCAGTTATATGGAGTCAGATGACTGTTTCTGTCCAATGGGCTATGAACGGAAGTGATATGGATCACTCTTCAGTGGTGACCATGGAAACTGTGTGTTGGCATTAAGGAACTGCAACCTGGAAGCAGCCTTAGATGGCTGAGCTACCGCGAGGAGCACTGCTGCCCTAGAGACCACCTGACCTGCAGTGGACACAAGGCTCCAGTCCTGAGCCACGGAAACCTCGAATGTTTTTTTAGGCACAGCTGATGTGGACTAATACAGATACCAGCAGCTGGAACTGTCATACATATGGCCAATTGCCACCAGGTTGTGCTTCATGAAGTCCCAGTGGACAAGACCTACCGTGCATGTATGTCTTTTTGTCTTTTTTAGTTTCTCACTTTTAAGCATAAATGGACAGGAAAAGAGCACCAAATATTTAAGTAAATGTTCCTATATTAAAAAGAGGGACCATACAAACAAAAAATTGATCTTAGAGGAAACAGAAACAAAGCAGTGAGCAAGAGAAAATTAAAAAAATACAGTTATAACCTGAGGAGAATGTGAGGAGATATTTTATCCATGAAAGAAAAAAAGGTTGTTATTAAAAAAGAGATCAAGAAAAAGCCTTTCGGAATAAAAATTAAAACGCAATAGCTGAAATTAAAGTTTAATAAAAAGGTTGGAAATAAAGATAGGAAAACGCTCCAGAAAGAAATGGAAAACAGAAAAAAAAAAGAATAAATTAGAGAAGAATGAATAAATTAGTGAAGGAGTGAGGTGTTGAAAGAGTGCTAAATCCTCCCATTGCAAAATAAAGTGTTAATAACAATATTTAAACTTGCTTAAATAACAACTGTTGATGTAAATATATTCTTTAGAAATAAAGGGTAGTGTGATGAATAATGAATAAAGATTTCCTTTGGGAAAGGAGATTCAAAAGGGAAAGAAGTAATAGAGGATGGCTAATTTTCATGAGAAATTTTATTAGTGCTATTTTGCTTTTAAAATTATTAACATGCATTAAATGGATAAACTCGTTTTTAAAAAATAAAAAAAATTATTTCTCTCTGCCTCTTATTTCTCTTTTCCATGGTTTTCTCAACCATGACACTATTGACACTTTGGACCAGATAATTCTTTGTTGTGGGGACTGTCTAGTGCATTGTTGGATGTTTAGCAGTATCTCTGGTCTCTACCTGCCAGATGCCAGTAACACCGTATCTACCTCACCCCAACCAAAAAATGTCTCTGGACATTGTCAAATATCCCTTGAGAGATAAATTTGACCCTCTACTGAGTGCTACTGCTCTGCTCCAAATCTACACAAAACTAACATTAAAAACAAACAAGCAAAAGACAGAGGTGCATAAGCTCTTTAGGTGTCAATCAACAGTGTGTCAAAAACATTCAGAATTCACTTTGAATTGTACAGTTTGTTAACAGTCCATGGAATTTGAAATGTAAGTTCTCAGCTTCCGTGCATTTAGATGTGTGATGTGTTGTGTTGCGTGCGTAACGCTATCAACTAAAATTAAGATCTTAATACCCACTGCATACCTTGACTTTCATTTTAGTCACAGTGAATTGATTAGCAAGTCTAACAAGGGAGGCATCGAGCATCCTCTTGACTCCCTGTGCACACTTCTCTTATTCAGAAGTTGCTGAATAATAATCCACTGTTCCAAAGGAGAGACCTAACCATGGAGAGGATGTAATTAAAAATAACAAGCTGTGTAAGCTGGTTACTGCGGTAGCAAGTTTGGCTCTGTGTACTTGTGCTGTTTGGAGAAAGATCCTGCAGTTTTAATGGAACTCCTCTTGGGTCCATATTAGTCAATGATCTTGTGGTCAATCAGAAGTGTGACTGATGCTTTCATGCTGATAGAGTAACGCTGCCAGCTAAGAATAGAATACTAACACAGAGAAGGCATAATAATAGACAGTTGTAGTTCTAATGGCCACAGGCTTCAGTCTGGAGAGCTTGTCAGCCTTCATTAAAGAGTCAGCAGACTGATTTCTTTTTAATTTGGACACATGACATCTAGGATTTCATTTCTTACTTTGCATGGTGTGATGACCTGGTTGAGGAACCACATATCAAGTGGTGTGTTCATATCACATAAAATTGAACATAATGCTTTCTCACTGTGTTGGGGCATATTTTCTTGGTCCACTTGCAGAGACTCAGGAAAAATGATTTTACAGCACAAGGGAGAGCGAGCCCTTAAAAAGAAGTTTCCCTAATGATTACCTTATTATTTTAAGTTTTTAGCATTCCACTGATTTAGACTTGCTTTGTATTCTATTTTATTTCCCTTCTCTTTCTCATACAGCATCTTCCTGTGTCTGGGCAACTGACCCACTTCTTCCCATGGAAATGCTGATGGATTCTATCTTTTCCCTTAGCAGCTAGACTCTTGGGCTTGATTTGCTCCAGGCATTTAAGTTAAAAAACAAACAGAGAAATGTTCTTTTCCTTCCTGCCTTTTACTTTCCTTGGGCCCATGGTGTCTCAGGGGTGCTATGCAGCAGATGGAGAGATGATGCCTGCTGTTTCAGCTCATGAGCAGCTTACCGTAGTGATTCGAACTGGAAATCAAAGAACTGTACAGGTTTGTAAGACAAACACACTGAGATTCAACTTTTTAGAGTTGCCAATTTTTCATAAATCTACACAAAGGCAGCTTACTCAAAGGCAATATATTTATCCTTTTTCATTAAAGAAGTAACAGAAGGCAATTTACATGGCCATAAACATTGTCCATTTTCATGAACGTAGATTTGTGCTGAGTTTGAATTGCAAACTCATTCAAGAGCTTAACAAAGTAAGGGTATATGTGGTTACCTGCAAACAAATAGTCAGGAAACAATATTTGTGAAACATATTCTTTCAATTAACGTGAATGACTAAGGAGCAGAAATAATAGTTTTGCCTGCATGTTACATTAATAAGCTTCTCAGGACTTTAAGGGTTTAGAAGCCAAGATGACAAGAAAATGATTTTGAGGACTTGAGAAATTCACAGCTGAATTATTAATTGGTAACTATTCCTCTTGCTAGTTTCTTCCATAAGAAAAACTGTAGGTGCATTCTGTACCATCTGGGCTCCTCTGGGCTGACCTGGCGTATGACAGGTATTACTGTTGAATGAACTAAAGGAATTTGCCACATATGATCATCCTTGAGACCAAGATAACCAAGCTATGGGAGTTGTTGAAAATGACTGAAACTTTGAAGGGAAGCCCACATTTTGTAGTGATGTATCAAGGTTTTCAAGGAGTTAGTGGATAGAATAGGTATTCCCAACTAATCTTTCATTGGAGGAAACGTACTGCTCTATTCTTTCATTCTTGGTTCTTACATTCAACAAACACTTATTGAGCATTTATTATGTTTTAGGCAGCATGGCTGGCACTAGGAACACCAAGACTCGAATATAGTCATTCACTTCAAGGAACTCATGTTCTAGTGTAGAGAAAGACAAGCACATGGATGTATATGCATCTGTGGTCAGTGCTAAGATGGAGTCATCCCTAACCCAGTCTGGAGGAGGAGTTGGGGGTCAGCTAAAGCAGCAGTCCCCAACCATTGTGGCACCAGGGACCGGTTTCGTGGAAGACAGTTTTTCCACGGGGGGTGGGGGGAGGCGGATGGTGCAGGCGGCAGTGCGAGCCATGGAGAGCGATGGGGAGGGCAGATGAAGCGTCACTTGCTGTGCGGCCAGGTTCCTAGCAGGCCATCCATCTGTATAGGTCCATGGCTCAGCGATTGGGGAGTCCTGAGATAAAAGGTTTGGGAGAAGATGTGTCAGGCAAATCTTGAAGGAGCAGAGAGACATAGTCTGCTGAGGAAGAGGAAGCAGGTATTCCAGGAATTTGGATCCAGGCTTTTTTCTACTTTGTGGCTACTTGGACCTCGGGTAGAGGCTGAAGAACAGTTAGGAGGAGGGTTTTTACTGGGTTTATGGAGGAGGTGTCTCATCCTTGAGATAATAGGAATGCTTAAGATAATAGGAGTACATTTAGGTGTGACCTATGCTGTTAGTTTATATCCTCGGGACTCTCCCTTGTTTGTATAAAAGACTAATAATTTGTTTGTTTTTGGTTTGTTTCATAAAGGACAGAACAATTTCTATATGATATCATTGTGGCAGTTAGGCAAAGTTGTATTGAAAGAGTGACAAAGGTATTTATTTGATGAAACAATGACAGATTAATGGTTTTAGGCATCGTTTAATGCTTGTGTTGACTGCTGCTTGCTTGTCTGAATGAAACTGGTATTAAATCATAGATAAAAACTAGATTGACACAATTTCTAGTTGCTTTTCAATCACAGGGCAATATGAGGTAATCCAGAGCTTGGGTTAAAATACAAAATACTCTGTTTTTTTTTGATGGAATATCTTTATGGGCTAAACAGATCTCAAACAATTCATGGAAGAACCACGTTATAAGTAAACTACCAGGGAGCTATGTGTGAAACTAACTTTTAGAAGATTTACCCCTAACCTTTTACAATCAAAAGAATACTGAGAATTACACTTTCAAGTGCCAGGATCAGAATTTGTTTGGATTAAAGCTAGTGTAAATTACTAATACCAAAATAAGAATATGCACATTATCAAGTCTTTCCCTCCATTATTAGTAGGGATTTACAAAACAACTTTGTCGTAAGCTTGGACAGATTACTTCTATCAGACCATAACATAAAATGCCATTAGATATTAAAGGCTTGCCAATTAAGGGTTTATCTTTTCAGCAGGACCAGCAGATTAGTGACAAAAATGTGCCATTTCCATTCCCTATAATCTGCAGAGCTAACAGCAGATTAGTTGTCAGAAAGAAATTCTGTATCTTTATGTGCAAATTGTTCACTCAAACTTGGCTTCCTTCATGGCTTTGTGTGTGTGTGTGTGTGTGTGTGTGTGTGTGTATTTCATATTTACTAACTGCAAGTGTAGGGATGTGGTGAGTCAGTTGGAGAAGGGATCCTGGGTAGAATCTGGACAAACAACTCTGGAAAGCAGAGGAAGTTAGACTGAGACTTTAAAATAAAGTGACAACTAAGAAACAGCAGCTTAAGTTAAAGCCTCTAAGCTAACTAGCCCAGCTGCACTATTATTGTACCACTAGCATATAGAGTTTTGTGTTCTTCTGTTAACTGAATACTCCTGTCTACGTTAATTCACCTTAACTCTAGTCTATAGGGCCATGGCTGAGGTGTAACAAATGAGTGTGGTCTCTAAAATATTGGGAAACGCCAGGGCAAGGAAAGATACAGTAATTCCTGTGGAAGGGGAAACTGTGCTTTAATGCAGGGCTGTGGTTTTCTGGTGCAGCCTTTGTGTGACTTTTTAAAAGGTGTGCCCTCTGGGCAGGGCAGAGTTTTGGAGAGCAGAGCGCAAACTGGATTTCAGCCCTTATTCATCTCCTGAACCACACACGAATTGAGTGGCCTATGTTTTAATAATGGCCTATGTTTTAATAAAGACCTGCAAAGAGAGTCCTTCATAATAGCTTCAGAAAGCACTTGCCCTAGACTCTTAAGTTCTAAGTGTAATGCGCATATCTGCCTTTTCCTCTGTTATATCTTGAGCCCAGTACAAAGCCCAGCTCAATAAATATTTGATTTATAGCTGCAACTGATTAGCTGACAAATAGGTGAGCCTCGAGGTTAGAAGAATTGTTACTTGGCTATATCTCCTGAATACATTTAAAAAATGGGGTTGCTTCAGTTGTGATAAGGCAATTGGATTCTTTCTGTAGGTCAAGACCTACAGTTTTACTCATTGGCTGTTATGATAAAATGTCCCTCATTGACATGTGTGACTTGCTACCCAACTGCTTCCTTTTTTCAGAAGAGGCTATATTAAGTACTTCAGTCTGTTCTTAATCATTGTACAGCCAAATCACTACAGAGACATATGAATATTCATCAAAAGTTCAGAGACTGCAAAGTAAAGAAACCAGAGGGTAAGTAAGAAACAGAGAGGCAAAGAGGAGAAAAAATATCTGCAGAGATAGCAAGTTGGAGGTAACTGGCTCAATAATAACTCTTGTGTTGTTTTCCTTTCTATCCACAGGGGAATCTATTTTATGAGCAGGCATAAAGCTTTCTCCTTCTATTTTGCAAAGATGTCCTCTGCTAGCTCAGTACCTGGGTCATCAGAACAGACACTTGTCTGATGAAACAGGGCTCTCCTGTTTGCATAGATTACGTTAACTACAAACATATGCTACCTGTGAAGAATTTCTTAGATATAGCCTAGAGCATCTTTCTTTAGAACATTTTTACTTTGCATTAGAACTGAGTTCTGATTCTGTGCCAAAATATATCTTGCAATTACCTTATTACCAGAAACTAGAGGAAGCAGTCTTAGTTTAGAACCATATGTGCCCTTTCTCTTGCTTCTTGTTATCTGCTGCACTCAGTGTTTTCACTCCATGGGTGAGTCAGATGCACAGGAAATTTCGTGCCCAGTTTCCTCCTCTTTCACCACAGAATCAGAAACTACTCATTTTGTCATGGAGACAGAGATGAACTGCTGGAGACATTTTCAATTTCTTTCATGATCTACCTTTGTTTCTAAGAAATGTCTAACTATTGACTTCTAAACTTGTGGTTCTTCTAGCAGTTGTTTTTATCTATATGGGAACAGGACATGAGTTGGAATTTAGCAGATTTCATCATGTGAAATTATTTTTCATGAGGGCCTGAATTGGAATCTTTCAGAATTTACGTGGTGGTGGTGGTGGTGGGAGCAGGGGATGGTGAGGCAAAGAAGGGCCAAGAAAGCTTTGGAAGCTGCTTTAGACTCTGGAGGAACTTCATGAAAATGACATTTACTCAGCTTAATCTAGGAACAGATAGTATGTACCACAAAAAAGAAGTATGCAGAGAGCTGGTTTATTTTTCTTAGCCAAATATTTTCTCATTCTTGAATGTGACCTCAGTAGTAGAAGAGTTACAAATTAATGGCTTAATCTATCGTCATCTTCATTTCTTGGTGTGGGACTCGAGAGGTGATGCTGAGGGTCCTTGGGTGAAAGAAATTGCGCTCAGAAACACTTGAGGGGGTGAGTGGCACGTAGCCTGGGAACCGTATTTCCTAGACCAGTGAAGGAAGGCTTAAATCCCATTTGGATAATCAGCAATTTCTCTTCACAGTAGAGGGAATTCTAGCAAACTGTATTTAGGCAAAGAAATAAAAATGGCTTAGGGTGAGGCTATTAAGTCTCAAGCTATAACATTTGAAATTTAATAACGACTCTTGGCTCTTTCCTGTAAGAAAGTACCATGCTAACTAGCTTACATCAGCATGGATGCTTGCCCTCATTAGCTTTAGGGCTGTTAGGATTGCGACTTGTAAAATTTCATCCTTCACCCTGGTGTGAAAGACTGTGTACTCATGGTTACAGAGAATGCAGAAAAGCATTTATTTTCCAGAAAGTTTAAATGATTGGAATACTGGATGCAATATTTTTATTTTGAACTTTGTTTCTTCTGAATGTGTAACTAGATACAGAAAATGAAGAATAAGAGAAGTTTAAATGAACTTTACCTGAGGTGAAAATGGTAAAGTTAAGTATTAGTTAGCTTAGAAAAACAGAATTAGAAACTGAAAAAAAAAAAATTAAAAGCAAGAACAAAATGACAACTGGATTTTCAACATTTATTTTATTATTTTTAATTAAAACAATCACAAGAATCAATTTTATTCTCATACATTAAAAAGCCACCTACATTTACAGAAAGTTGGTTTAAAAATATGTGAAAACATTATTTTCCTTTGCTGTGAAGACTCTCAGAGGAGATGAGTAATAAATATCAGAAAATCAATATCATTAATATATTTCTGAGATTTGGCCTTAGCTTTGTGTGCACAGTATAAAGATATCAGCAAAATTTTGTTCTTCTCTTGTTGCTTCCTCCATTTAGGAGAGAATTTGTAATTATGCCTCTATAAGATGCAAACCAATAATTATGTCTGGAGAATTTTTTTTCCCTGAAGCAAGAAGCATGACTATTATTAAAAATACACCTAAGATGGTAATCATAAGCTCATGACAATAAAATAATAGAATACACCTATCCAGGATGCTAGAAGCAGGGTAGGAAGAATATGTGTGGGAACATACCTGGTTGCTGAGCTCTATGTAAAACTAATAAAACAATAACAAATATGAATCGGTGGGGCGTGCTGCAGGTCTGAAAAGCAGTGTGAAACATTGTGTAACAATGAAAACTTCATGAAGAGGTGAGCTTTGTTGATTACAAATTAAATGTTATCCCATTCTGCAAACTTAAGTTTGGGAGCTGGGCCAAGAGTCACAGCGATTTTCTTTGAACCTTGCTCTCACTCCACTAAGCCAATCTGCTTCCTATGCTGAAAATGTTCCAGAGGGAAGTTAGATACTGTGGCATTACATGGAAAGGAATACGGATGGGAAGTTTAAAAGCTTGGCTTCAGTTTCACATCTGTCAAACTGGACGTATAAAACTTCTTAGGGTTTCAGTTTCCTCATGAGTAAAGTGATGTGTCCTTCCAGCAATAAAGTTCCTTGACGATTGCCTGTAGCTCCTTAAATTCTTGTGGTAAGGGATGGGGGCACATCTGAGACCTCAGATGGAAACTTTGCCTCAGGGGTCTAGTCTTATGAACATATACCCTACCTGTTACCTTCTTTATCTGTTACTAGAGTTGGTGAGGAGATTCTGATTATACGTTTGGATACTGAAGAAGACAAAGAGTAATTTTAGAAATTTCAGGAATGTAATGCAATTGAACGTAAATTATACAAAGTTAAAAGAAGTCAGAGGAAACTTATGGTGAGATAGGTTCTTAGACTTGGACACGGTGAAAATCAGGCTTGGTACTATTTCCAGGCTGCCAAGCTGCGGAGTTTTCTTGCCAACAGCTCTCAAATTTGATCATGGACTGAGACCCAAACCTCAGGATTTTATTCAATGCTACCACTAGGTGACACCAATGGTACATTCGCTGTATAAAGCTTCATTTCTTTCAATGTGGGCGATCTCTTTCCTGGTGGTGGATTTGCTCAGGGATCATAGTAGGGGAATCCTAGTTTTAGGACCTCCTGGCTATACCATGAGTAAATGATTTAATACGGATATAGCCAATGTTCTTAGAGCAAAAGACTTTTATTCTGAGTCATCCTAGAGAATGTGACAATGATTTATTAAGCTCATTTTTAAGAGCTCAATAAATAAGAATAACAGTGTAACTTGAGGTCAAGACTGGTGTGTGAACACGTTGCCTTTTTTGTGTACTTTCAGATAGGTGAGTATTGTGGAAGTCCTTTCCTTGCCTGTAGTATCTCCACAGAAGAAGAGAATCTCTCAGGTTCATTCCTCAGGAGAAGATTTTCTTGATATATGGCTGAAATTTAATTTTACTTGAGGTACAAAGACTTGGCTGAAAGCCTTTTAAAATATAATAGCTTGCATCATATTTGAAACATCTGTCATATTTTTTCCCTTTCTCTTCTCCCTACTCAAGCAAGCAGTCAATTTTGGGCTTGTTGTCTCAGAGGAGGGATGTAGCTGTACACGAAATAGTCATGTGCTGTGAATGTCTTTGAAGTTTGTGTTTCAAAATCCTTAATATTTTTGGGAAGAGAATTTGTGGGAATAGAACAAGTACTTCACCAGAAGCTGGGAAGAGAGCAAGGCTATACCCTACCCCAGACTAGAAAGAACTTTACTTAGGATAGGAAGAGAAGAAAAGGCCTATGGGACCCAGAAAAAAGGGGACCAGGGGACTGCTGGCTGCCAGTGCCATTAGGGTGGCTCAGGACTTTAAGAGGAAGCGGCTTCCTGTTGCATTCAGGCTGATGGGAACCCTACAACGTCACACAAGATTTTTCTCCTGCAATTGTGGAATGGAAATAGAGAGCCATGAACACCGAAGGGCTTATGTCATCAGGGATAATGGAAGTTACAGTGGCAACTCACTTGTGTGGACTGGACCACTCCATATTAACCACCACACCCACAACCCTCAGTGCCTTGGGAATTCACGTAACTTTAGAAAATGGTAAAACTAACATTAAGTGTTTTCTGTTAGTCTATAGCATGAGGACTTAGAATAAAATGTTGTAGAAAATAAGAATATTTTTTATACATCTGAATGTGTGGACTGCATTTCATCCTTTCTCTGCTGGGAAGGATTTTCTTTGTGTATCCATCAGGAGTATCCTAGAATTCTCCTGCTCTTTCCCAGTCTGGCTCACCACAACCTACTTTAAACGCCTTTGCGCAGTGGGGTTGGAAGTGATCTTCTCTTTGGAGCTTTTGCAGCATGTAAATTCCCTCACAGGACGCTTTCCTAGCCTGCTTTCAGTTGTGGTTATCTGAGAATGTGGCGTCATAGCAGCAGTCACGGTGTATATGTGGTGGAATGCCATGACTTCTAACATAGCATGCACTCCGTTGGCATTTGCCAAATAAGCCAGGGAGTGAGCACAGAAGTATAGCTTTATTAATGGTAGTTTGAAATAAAGCAGCAGATTCACGTGGAGCTACACTGGGCCAAAATCTCATGCATTTAAAGATTCTTCAGTGGATTTTTAGGACTTGGGAGACTTTTCTTTTTCTTTCTTCTCTTTGACGTTATAAAGAAATATAAAGGCCACTGAAATTAAGGTCAGGGATAGTTTCATGACCTCATGATCTGCTGTCGTTAAGAAGTTATAATTGCATAGGGGTATGTATGATATCTGAGAGATACATGATTTTCTTTTCTTTTTAAAAAAATCTTTGTCAGTTTTGTAAAATGATACAGGGTTGGAAAAAACTGTAATACAGAAAAGTACAAGAAATGTAAAAATCACCTAATGTCACAAGGAGGTAACTACTCTTAAAAATTTATGGAACCTTGGGAGCAGTTCTCTCAGGGTTACTTGAGATGCTGCCTCCCAGGCTTGAAGTCTTAAAAATTCCTGCCAGATAAAACATTACTCTCAGTGTTCAGGTTGTATATTTTTTAAGTCTACGGTTATGGTGACCAAAGAAAGGACCAGAGCAGATTCCCTTCCTTCGCCTGAACTTGACAAGGATCCAGAGCCCTGGTACCAGCAGAGGCCTCTTGCGCCCATCTGCCTCCTCAGGGAGACCAGAAGAATTTGGGCGAGTCTCTCCTGGTTCTAGGATCTCCCGTTATTGGCTGATGATCCTAAGTTTTACTCAGTGGGGGAATAGGTTATTGTTGAAACTTGGTTTCAAGAAGAGGTACCTGGGTTATCCTCAGTTGAAGGACTGGGAAGATTTTGCTCAGTTTAGACACTGAGCTGGTTATCCTCAGTGAAAGTCACTGGGAAGATTTTCCTCAAACGGCTTATCCTCAGTGTAAAAGGCCCTGGGAGGACTCAGTTTAGATACTGAATGGTTATCCTCAGTTTAAAGACAGGGAAGACTTTGCTCAGTTAAACACTGAGTAAGGTGGGACTGAGTAATTAGGGGCAAGACTGTCCTGTCGTTTTTCCTTGAATTGGCTACCTTAGTAGAGTTTGTCAAAATAAAATTGAAATCTTATGAGAGCTTCTGAGCTCCGAAGAAGGGACTCTCTCCTACTGGCCAGCAACAGCTTTCTCAGGCAACTGAGAAACTTGCAGGAGTGGTGGAGGCAAGACCTCATGCCATGCAGCTCTCCCTATAGGGAAATCCACTCATTTAATTAACAACCTGCTCAACTGGGGACACGAATAAGAACTGGCCATTCTTGGATCTGAGCACGGGTGATTGCCTTATACGCCACTGAGAGAACTCAAGACATGTAAGAGGGAGCTGAAATAATTTTGGGGCAGAACCTAGAGCAGTTAAGCTCTCAAGCAGCACACTGGCCCACCACACAATCGTCACTAGCAGTTTTATTTCAACAACTGACCTCAGAATGGGAAGTAAAGCTTTTAAAAAAAAAGAAAAGGAATGACAGATTGCCATCCTCCAACTAATAGCCAGGTTTATGTACCTACGACTACTTAATTGAAAATTAAAGGAAATCTAGCTCTAAAAATGAGAGGGCTCTTTTATTGAGTACACAGTTAAGTTAAATTAAGTTTTAAAAGCTGGCTTGATAAAAATATCTTTTCAGTATTCTGCCTTTAAACAAAGGCCTTTAGCGGGGGACTTGCATTTCTCTGTGTCTTTGAGTTGTAAGTGTTCTACCTGCTCTTCTTAGGATGTTCTATGTGTGTGAGCATGTGTGTCTGTGTTTTGAAAACTTGACCTCTGCCATGTATTTGGAGAGGAAACTCTCTGGATTTTATTTAGGTGACATCCCCCACCCCACTCTCTTACGGGGAAGCCTCTTGCATCACTATCACTATCAGTTTGAATCACTATTAATATATTTTATTAATGGCCAAATGATAGATTCTTTTAAATTGGAGAAACAAATTGGTGAATCTAGAGTGCCCTCATTATAAACAGCTGTTTTATTGATACTTATAAAAATAATCAAATTAAACGTGTAAAAAAGAAATATACCTAATTATTAACCTAAGACCTTCTCTTAAAACAAAGGAAAACTGGTTTGGGAAGCTTCGTTTGCAGTCTTTGCTTCCCCTCAATGGGTCTTAACAGGTGCTAATAAAAGCATTAGAATAATTAATGTTAACAGGAAAAAAGACTTGTAATGAAAGTCTAGATACTATTTCCAACAGGGTAGACATTTTAAAAGGAATTATCTCACATGAATAAAGAAATCTTTAGATGTCTATTTAAAATGGGATAAATTAAATGGACATTTATGTGATTAAAACACGTTTTGATATTACTACACTATCTAAGGTTAAATGGGCTAAAAGGGACCCTCTACTGGTCCCTGACATTAAAAGCCAGACAAGTCTGTTCTCTTTACCCAAGTTTTAAAATATATATTTAAGGGGCCTGAAAAATTTACATGGTGATACCTGACCAGCAATTATTTGGGGCAACAGTTAGGCCAAAGGGCCTGAGTTCCTCGACTCAACCCCCCTCTGGGGATCTCAGAGTCTTATCTATATAAGAGTAGATAAAATGGACAGGGAACAAAAAGAAGAAAAACTTCTAGAACTCCTGCAAGATCAAAGCTTTTTGATTGGATCCTAATGAAAACTAAAGTTAAAAGGTATAAAAGTTGACAGAATTGAGATAAAAATGTATAAAATTGGTATATTTAAATGGGTTTTATATAAGATGGTTACATCTCTTGTTTAATTATATTGTGCAATAGACATGTTTCACTGGGGAATGCTTCCCCTGTGTGGTATAATAAGACAAGGCATATAGATCTGCCCCTCAAGAAATATTAATTGAACATACTAAAGGAAACCAATACTAATAAAAAATAAAAATAGTGATTTTACTGTGGGTTTAAACTTGTAAACTCAGAAAGAAGGTCTTTGCTGAATGCCTTATACAAGCCTTTAAAGGCATGATAAACTCTAAAGTTCTAGAACATAGAACTTGTAAACTTCAGTTTAGTTAGAAATCTTCTCACTGATAATATATAGTTGGACAAATCAATCTTTCAGTATCATTTAGGTGACAGACCTGTTCTTTGGGAAACTAAAAGCAACGTCTTTCTCTTGAAAATCTCTGTGAATCAGAAATGTAAATACAGACCACAAGGACCTGAGACTGAGCCTAATTAGCTCAATTAGACAAGACCGGAAACCAAGAAAAAAGGAGACAAGGTGACAGTTTTAAAATTCAGACCATTGGGAATGCTTCCTCAGCCAAACTTTACAAACAATAAAGCCTTAGTCATCTGAGCAAGCAACTTTAATGTATTCCGACTATTTTTTGTAAACTAGGAAGTAAATATTCTAATACCTGATTCATAACTTTTTTTTAAAGTAAAGCCATGAAATCTCTTGTTTTGCCTGTTTATTTGTCTGTGTACACATTATACATATGAGATATTTCTACCTCTGGAAAGTATTATCAAAATTGAATTTATAAAGAGCTCTAATTTAAAATAAGTACTTACAAATTAAATATAAAAGAAACTGGCCAAAATGACTTTCAGGGTCATGTGAACTGGGAAATATTTAATACTGTTATTAAAGTTTGTTTGTTGATCTAATTAATATAGACATGTCTTTAGAGTCAACAACATTAAGTGTAATACTGTATTGTAACTAGGTTTAATAGATGTCAAATAAGACCTTATCATATCTGTTACAAGTAAAATAATTTGAGATAATGAAACTTTAAAGTAAATGTAAATGAGATAGAACTTTGGAGTAAACTCTTTAAAAATAGTTATATTTTAGAAATGTCTGCTTAAAATGATCTTTGCAGATATTTGGTAATTCAAAGTTCTAGAGCTGTGCTAATTTAAGTGATGGAAGTTTATTGAATAGCTAGATAATTTCCAAAAAAATAAGATACTGAGACATCAGTTACTAAGTAGAGAAACTAAAGGTATTTAAGACTATTAATGAAAATGTTTGGTGCCACCCTGAGATATTGTCTATAAAACAAATGTTTTTAGAAATTATCACTGGTATTTATGTTAACCAATCTACAGGATGCTAATGTAAAAGACAGTTCATAATTGCTTACTTCTTAGTTTTCATTAGAAGTTAAGGTTTTTAAGAGTTGAGGATTCTGATTTAAACATGTAATTAAAGCTAATAAGAATAACAAACATTTCAGTGTACAGTAGGAAAGTAGTGTGTGTGTTTTCAGTAAAGAAGGTATGAGGAATGGAATTACATTTTATTGAGGAAAAAGAAAGAAAATTTATCTTAGAGCTGGTTGGTTTTATTTGGATGGAAAAACAAGGGACACGCTGATATGGATATAGAAAGTAATGAAAGGTTGTGGAAAGGAACCCTGAGAAAAAAGTTTCATGTGTGGTCAGGATTAAGTAAATTTAGATTAAAGTTAACTAAGTAAATGGATTTTGTTAAGTAAACTTATACAAGACTGGAATTTGATTTCTCTCTCTGAGTGCTCCTTTTTGATAACAGATTGTGTGAGTTTCTGTGCCTTTAAGTGATTCACATTTCTTGTTTTCTTTTCATTGTTTTGTGACTTTGGTTAAATGAATAAGTATTGTTTCACAGTGACTTATGATCCTATTATGTTTTAAAACCTTTTTGATATTTTTAACAAACTTCCCAAATATCAAAATCTAACTAAAGCTTTTTTAGCCGCCAGCTGACTCTGGAATGCTTCGAAGAAGCATCCTGAGACATCTCAGAGATGAATGTTAAACTAATTAAATGTATTTGGTATGCTAAATTACTTGAAAAACATTGTCAAGTGATTGGAGATGAACCTTAGGTTATAGTGTATGGATAAATGTCATTAATATAGATATTCTAAAATTTATATGGAATCCTTCACAACTGATATGTCCTGACATAATGTTATCAGTCATAATTCTAGTTATTATCCTAAAATGTTATATTCACAGAAATATGCAAGTTTCCTGCTAATTGCATTGCACTCAAATCTTTAACCTTGCTATTTTAAGTTTTGTCCTTTATAGATGATCATTATTTTACACTGATGCCTTTGTAAAATGAAGTTTTTCAAGAAGACTTGAAAAGAACTTAACAAATATAAATTTCTGATAGCCTTTAGATAAGACCACTGAACTGGGTAACAAATGACGAAACTCTAGTTGAAAACCTGATTACTTCATCCAGATCAACAGGAATGAACTACATGGTACTGAATGAACTGATGGAGTATGATTTATAACTTTATGACTTTGGGAAATATACTAGCTTTAATCTTTGTTTTCCAGAAAAAACCTTTTCTCTTATGCTATGACTTACAAGTTGATAAGGTATACCTTTGTAAACAAAGGTGAAAAATTTGTCTTTTTCTCTCTACCTAATCCTGCCACATTTGGCTTTTCCTGCTGGCTTTCCTGTGGACTTGATGGTTTATTTCAGCTGGATTACAACTAGCTATACTAATCATTGTTTTAATTTGTTCTTTGTTTCCAAATTGTTTATGCTTTGTATCTCCCTGCTGCACTATGACTTTGTCAATGTTACTAGCTGCATTACTTATATCCTATTTTATAAGATTGTTTTCTCTTATAGTACCTAGCATGTAAACAGGCCTCCAACAAAATTGATGGTGGCTAAACATCTTGAGGAAATAGATCACATTTATGACTATTACAGAATAATTGCAATAGTGTAATTCTAAGTATGGTAAGAAGCAACAAGGGAAAACATTTCCTGGATCCTAGTAGTCTAGTAAGACAGAGGATCCAGAGAGTCTTTAATTATCAATGGGGCCTAATCCGGAAATTAGTACCTTCAGTGGCATATCAACAAGAATTCTCGCCTGATCTGGGATGACCCTCCCAGTGCTGTGGGACAAAATTTGGTCATGAAATATCTCCCAAATATTGGTTGAATTCCTGACCAAGAGGAGGATCTGAGAAATGGAATATTTCCTGCCATATCTGTAAGCAAAGGATGTCACAGTTCATCAGCCCTTGTAGCCACTGCCAATGGTGAGCTGGTGAGCCCACCCAGAGGGAACTCAGGAAGGAAAAGAAAGCCTGCCATCTAGCAGCCATCAAACTGCAGCCACTTCCTATTGTGAGCCCTGAGGAAACAGGATGTGAAAACATGGGATACTGGCCTCAGATAGCTGAGATGCATATCAAAGGAATGATTGCAGTGAGCTCAGACTCTTGCATCTTTCTATACATAGAAAAATGCTAAATTCCTTAACTTGGGATATCTGGTTTTCTTTAATTAACAGTAATTTTTTGTTCCTACCTGCCCTTTTTTTTTTTTTTTCTTTTTTTTTGCAAATCTCCTATATATCCTGGTTCCCCCCTTGCCTCCTTGGAGCAGTTCTCTCAGGGTTACTTGAGATGCTGCCTCCAAGGCTTGAACTCCTAAAAATCCCTGCTGAATAAAACATTACTCTCAATTAAAAAAAAGTTATGGACCCTCCTATATATCTCTGTATTTACATATTAATGTATATAAACACTTGCATAAATAAGACCATATCATGCATATTATGAGGTACTACTTTTTTCCCCACTCATCAATATATGGCTGTTTATATCAATAAACATGAATTTATTCACAATTGCTAATTACTACATAGTATTTCAGCATTTATATTTACCCTGATTAGTTTAAACTATTCCATTTTTATGGGCTACACACTAACTAGATTACATTGGTAGACCCCAAGAGTTAGCCGGTAAAGTCTTAATATATGTGCAGAAATACAGGTAACCTCAAATAGAAGTATGAGGATATAAAGTTTTGGGATACAGGAGAAATATTCCAAAGTCTATTTAAAAATATTACACACAAATTTGAAATAACTTATTTTAAAATGTTCTTTTTCCTAATTTTATAAAACTTTTATTCAAACTCTTCATACAACTTTGATATCAGGGTCATTATTATTTCTGGAGGTCTGTTTTGAGTCATTGATCATAGTTCTAATACATCTATGATCTTTTTTTTTTAAGAACTTTTATTGAGATATAATTGACATACAATGACCTGCATATATTTAAAGTGTACAATTTGATATTTTTTCTTATTAGTTATGTACATATGGTAATCCCAATCCACCAGTTCATCCCACCCCATGCTCCCCCACCACTTTCCCCCCTTGGTGTCCATATGTTTGTTCTCTATATCTGTGTCTCTGTTTCTGTCTTGCAAACTGGTTGATCTGTACCATTTTTCTATATTCCACATATATGTGTTAATATACGATATTTGTTTTTCTCTTTCTGACTTCACTCTGTATGAGTCTCTAGGTCCATCCATGTCTCTCGAATGTCCCAATTTCATTCATTTTTATGGCTGCGTAATATTCCATTGTATATATGTACCACATCCTCTTTATCCATTCCTCTGTTGATGGACATTTAGGTTGCTTCCATGTCCTGGCTATTGTAAATAGTGCTGCAGTAAATTTGGGGGGGCATGTGTCTTTTTGAATTATGATTTTCTCTGGGTATATGCCCAGTAGGGGGATTGCTGGATCATATGGTAATTCTATTTTTAGTTTTTCAAGGACCCTCCATACTGTTCTCCATAGTGGCTGTATCAGTTTACATTCCCACCAACAGTCAAGAGGGTTCCCTTTTCTCCACACCCTCTCCAGCATTTATTGTTTGTAGATTTTCTAATGATGCCCATTCTAACCAGTGTGAGGTGATACCTCATTGTAGTTTTGATTTGCATTTCTCTAATAATTAGTGATGTTGAGCATCTTTTCATGTGCCTCTTGGCCATCTTTATATCTTCTTTGGAGAAATGCCTGTTTAGGTCTTCTGCCCATTTTTTGATTGGGTGTTTTGTTCTTTTGATATTGAGCTGCATGAACTGTTATATATTTTGGAGATTAATCTTTTGATTTGTTTGCAAATATTTTCTCCCATTCTGAGGGTTGTCTTTTTGTCTTGTTTATAGTTTCCTTTGCTGTGCAAAAGCTTTTATATTTCATTAGGTCCCACTTATTTATTTTTGTTTTTATTTCCATTACTCTAGGAGGTGGGTCAAAAAAGATACTGCTGCAATTTGTGTCACACAGTGTTCTTCCTATGTTTTCCTCTAGGGGTTTTATAGTGTTTGGCCTTACATTTAGGTCTTTAATCCATTGTGAATTTAATTTTGTATATGGTATTAGGGAGCATTCTAATTTCACGCTTTTACATGTAGCTGTCCAGTTTTCCCAGCACCACTTATTGAAGAGGCTGCCTTTTCTCCATTGTATATCCTTGCGTCCTTTGTCATAGATTAGTTGACCATTGTTTATCTGTGGGCTTTCTATCCTATTCCATTGATCTATATTTCTGTTTTTGTGCCAGCACCATATTGTCTTGATTACTGTAACTTTGTAGTATAGTCAGAAGTGAGGGAGTCTGATTCCTCTATCTCTGTTTTTTTCCTTAAGATTGCTTTGGCTATTTGAGGTCTTTTGTGTCTCCATACAAATTTTAGGATTTTCTTGTCTAGTTGTGTAAAAAATGCCATTGGTAATTTGATAGGGATTGCATTGAATCTGTAGATTGCTTTTGGTAGTGTAGTCATTTTCACAATGTTGATTCTTCCAATCCAAGAACGTGGTATATCTCTCCATCTGTTTGTGCCATCTTTGATTTCTTTCATTAGTGTCTCATAGTTTTCTGAGTACAGGTCTTTTACCTCCTTATTTAGATTTATTCCCAGGTATTTTATTCTTTTTGTTGCAATGGTGAATGGGATTGTTTCCTTAATTTCTCTTTCTCATCTTTTGTTGTTAGTGTATAGGAATGCAAGAGATTTCTGTGTGTTAATTTTGTATCCTGCAACTTTACCAAACTCATTGATTAGTTCAAGTAGTTTTCTGGAGGCATCTTTAGTATTTTCTATGTATAGTATCATGTCATCTGCAAAAAGTGACAGTTTTAATTCTTTGCCAATTTGAAGTTGGAATTCCTTTTATTTCTTTTTTTTCTCTGATTGCTGTGGCTAGGACTTCCAAAACTATGTTGAACAGTAGTGGCAAGAGTGAACATCCTTGTCTCGTTCCTGATCTTAGAGGGAATGCTTTCTGTTTTTCCCCATTGAGAATGATGTTTGCTATGGGTTTGTCATATATGGCTTTTATTATGTTGAGGTAGGTTCCCTCTAGGCCCACTTTCTGGAGAGTTTTTATCATAAATGGGGGTTGAATTTTGTCAAAAGCTTTTTCTGCATCTATTGAGATGTTCATATGGTTTTTATTCTCCAATTTATTAATATAGTGTATCACATTGATTGATTTGCATATATTGAAGAATCCTTGCATCCCTGGGATAAATCCCACTTGATCATGGTGTGTGATCCTTTTAATGTGTTGTTGGATTCTGTTTGCTAAAATTTGTTGAGGATTTCTGCATCTAAATTCAACAGTAATATTGGTCTGTAATTTTCTTTTTTTGTGGTATCTTTGCCTGGTTTTGGTATCAGGGTGGTGGCCTTATAAAATGAGTTTGGGAGTGTTCCTTCCTCTGCAGTTTTTTGGAAGAGTTTTAGAAGGGTGGTATGATGTCTTTAAAAATCTCAGTTGTTTAATTTACAACACTTTTTGAATCAATGTATACATCAGCTGCTGGATATTTTATCCCAACTTAGAGGGCTTAGAGGGCTCATTCACTCTTTGTGATCTCTATATGAAACCATTCATTGTATTGCTTAAAACTTTTTTTAGAAGACAATTTTTAAATAATTTTTATTTTTAAGATTAAGCATTCTCATTGACAATCCAGAAACAGTCTGTGCTCTTTGAATACACACACATAAAATGGTTAAAAGTGATTCCCCAATTTTTGATAACAAGCTAGGAGAAAAGAACATGTTCACAGCTGCAGCTGAATTCCTCTGTCTTTTTTCCACCAAATCTTATTTTGTTACCAAGCCACTCACCAATCTATAAGGAAAGACAATTTTTCAAAAAGCAAACAAAACCCAGAAACAGGGATCCAGGTATCAAGCCAAAGTTATCCCCTGAAACAGTGCTATTGCAAAAAAAAGGGTAGGAAAACAAATTTCTGTAGCTCAGTAGAGAAGCCCTTCAAAAAGAATTCAGAAAGTTAGGACTGGAACTATGTGGCACAGTGTTCAAAATGTAGATAATTAAAGTTCAGCTTGTTCTGTTTAGGAATATATTATGCTTTCTCCTATCCCAGCAGAGGAAATAAAAATATGAGCTGTTGGAGTAAATATTAAAATTGTCCTTACTGATGAAAGGTAGGGCAAGAGTCAATGGAGAGAATGTAGAACAAAAGGTAGCAAAGACAAGTTGTTGTGAATCTAGGCTCTACTGCCTAGCAGAAACAGAAATGTTGAATAGGGCTGAAATTCTTCTGAGCCAGTATCAATAAATTCTAGATTTGGCCCAAAACCAGTGGACTATAGACCACTAATAAATATATCAGGTGACCCACAGTATTTGTGGTATTAAAAAATATCTTTAAAATTATCTATAAATTTCTATTCTGAAAAGCAGCAGACTGAAATGACACCGGGCCATCCAATCAGTTATAGAGTAAAGGGCTTCCTCCAAAAAAAATTAACTTAGCAGAAATTCAGGTTGGAAAGAATGTAACATGCAGTAAATAAGATCAGGCTCTCAGTACAATTTAATAAGTCTTCTCCTGACCCCAGTTGTATGGGTGCTACTGAGGGAGCTCTCTCAGTAGTACCCTTACAGAATGTCTTAGAGGGATGCTTCTCAGAGATAAAAAGTTCTATAAGTTTAACTCTTGACCCTTCTTCTCCTTACCTAAAGCTTGGAGAAGAAAATAAATATTTAATTTATAACTATTCAAAGCTTCAGGCACATTGTAATATTTAATATTTTCTAGTTTTCATTTTCTAAACCTTTGGCTTAATATTTCCTCAATTATGTTGCAATGAAAAATGTATGAATGTATCTTAATCAGTAGTACCACATGAAAATATAAACCTTGTTCTTCCCTGTCCTCTACATAGGAAGAGTGAATCAATGGTACCCTAAATATCCTGCAAAGTTACTCTGTATACTTGACAAAAGATTAGGGCAAACCATTCTACTTCCATATCTTGAGCAGTAGAAGTTAACTAGTCTTCAACCTCATCTTCCCAAATATCTCCATTAACATCCACAGCATGGAACAACCAGTTAAAACTTGGGGAAGCAGGATCAGTGAAATGTTTATAAGGGTTTGCTCTATAGAGAGAACCAATGCAAATCCAGCAGAAATATTGCATACAGCCAGTGCATGTCATCTTGTTACATCCGTTTAGTTTCTCAGTGGGAGTCCCACAACATGGGCAGCTCTTTGAGTTCTTCTCTAGCCACTCCTTACTTTCCATCTCTTCCAGTGCCTTCTGAATCACCCTCTTACCATACCTCTGTTCCAAAAATCTTTTATTGGCCCCATCTGCTTGCAGGTACTCATTTTGTTAGTCCAATAATTTCTCTGCAGTCACATTATATGGAGAGACTCCATGGTAGGTCAATCTGCACAAAGTACAGAAGGCAAAATTGCAGCTGGAGCAGATGCCCATTGTGCAGCCAGGCTCCTGCATCACAGGCAGCGGGCAGGATGGGCACGGGCAGTACATCACATCTGCCATCAGGTCCAAGGTGGACTGGAGGAGAAGTCGGTCATATCAGGCAAATAACTCTGCTTCCACTAGCTCTTTGACCTGACCAGGGGTAGCCACTGAAGGGCACTTGGGTTCTGGTCAGTTGAGGCATGGAACTTGGCCATCTCTGATCTGGATTTCAAAGTAGTCCTGGAGACAGGCTTTGCAGTACACATGCCTGCACTCCAAGAAGTACATGTACTCACTACCCAGCTTCTCACAGAAACAGATATTGCACAGGAACAATTTACTGTTAAAGCATTTTATCTGCTGAGCTTGATCAAAGTCCAAGATTTCCTGGATCAGACTTGACAATGATTCCGCATCCTGCACGGCTCTCTCGTCCACAACTTCCTCTTGGTCTGCATCAGATCCAGCAGCCCCTCCAAAATCTAGCTCTGTGTTGGAAGAGCTTGAGCCGTCCTTTTCTGAACTTTTTTCTGAGAACCCATCTTGAGCTCAAAAGGAGAGACAATATTCAGGTAGGCTAAAGTCTCTTCCTTCAGAAACTGCACCCAGGCAAACAGGACCACTCTGCCACAGTGTTCTTCCCACAGGTTGTCTAAGTGCTTGCAGAGAGCAGATAGCTGAGTTGGTGACAGCCATTTGCCACTAAGTGTGAATGAAGGTGGGGAAGAGGATGGATAATCTGGTGGCAGTTCAAAGTTCAGCACAAGTGGAGGCAGAAAGCAAATGTTGCATTCAAGGCCACTATTCTAGAGACACTCATTTGAATTGCCACTCACAAATATCTTGAAGTTTTGTGATAAGTCCAAATAGATCCTGGTTTCTCCACCTTGGACAGACTCTGCTTTTCTAAATTCACCTCCATCGTAAATACTCGCCAGCGCCAGCAGTTCATCCTCCTGAGCTTCTCAGTCTTCTGATGACATTTAATTTTCTGAGCAGCTGTTAATAACAACCAGAAGAAAAGGATCTTAGCACTGCAGTCCGTGTTTCAGCTCAGAGTTTGGAACTCATGCAAATCTCATTTATTCTCCAGATGATGGAGATGAGACTGCAGAAGCTGGATGAGAGTCTGCAATAAGAAGCCCACGCACCACAGTGAAGAGTAGTCCCTGCTTGCAGCAACTAGAGAAAGCCCGTGTGCAGCAACAAAGACACAACGTAGCCAATGAATAAATAAATAAATAAATAAATTTATTAAAAAATTTTCTTTAATAAAATCTTACATGTACACGGGAAATCTTCACAGGAAAATGGAGATCAAACAAGTGGTTAGGCCTAAGTGCTTATTTATTAGCTTGAACAAAGAGTAGCAATATTGGAAAATTAACTAAAATATATGGGAGACTAAGGAAAATACGAATTATTTTAACAAGATCTGTTTCTATAGATATCTCTTAGTGTCAATACCCTGTCTCTGGTGATAAGAATATTTCTTTCCCCCTGGTGCGAGGAGGGAATTCTTCACATGGGAGTTTGATGTCCTGCTTTCAGGAATAAAAGGGGAGATCAGATGCCCTTTTGCACTTGCTATTTTTCAAGTGCTTTTAGCTCAAAACGATCAGTATGACAAAGGCATATATTTGGGGGTGGCATGTCCTGAAGTCATTTACTTCATTCCTTCCTTGTTTCCTCTTTCTCTTTCTCTCCCTCTGTCCACCTGTCTTTCTCTCTCTCTCTCTCTCCACACACACACACACACACACACACACACAGACACACACATATAAAATTTTTTTCTATACCACATAAAAGTAAGTTGTAGACATCATACCATATCCTTGCATACTTTAGCATGTATCTCCTGAAAATAAGGACAATTACGTACATAACCAAATACCATCATCACATCTAATAAAATTAGCAATAATTCAATAATGTAATACACTATGCAGGCTGTATTGAAAATTTCCTCATAGTCTCAGGATTTTTGTAGATATCCCCCACCCCCAACTATGTCTTCAGTCTCTTATAGTCTACTACAGTGGTTCTAAAAGTGTAGTCTGTGGACCCCTGGAGATCTCTGAGAACTTTTAGGAGGTCTGTGAGACTAGGTATTTTTATAATTTTACTCAGGTGTAATTTTGCTTTTTCATTATGTTGACATTTTCAGTGATGATGGTGCATGAACAATGGTGGGTGAAACTGCTGTGCCTTAGCACAAACCAACTCTTCTAGTATGTTTTTTTAAAAAATTTCCACCAATAATTGAGATCATATGGTGTTTGTCTTTCTCTGTCCGACTTATTTCACTTAGCATAATGCCCACAAGATGCATCCATGTTGTTGTAAATGGCAGGATCTCCTTTGTCAGTGGCTGAATAATATTCCATTGTGTATATATAACATATTTTCTTTATCCATTCATCTGTTGATGGATACTTGGGTTGATTCCATTTCTTGGCTATTATAATGATACTGCAGTGAACATGAGGGTGCAGGTATCTTTTTGAGTTAGTGTTTTTGTTTTCTTCTGATAATACCCAGCAGTGGAATTCCTAGATCATATGGCAGTTCTATTTTTATTTTTTTGAGGAATCTCCATACTGTTTTCCATAGTGATTATACCAGTTTCCCACCAACAGTGCATAGCGGTTCCCTTTTCTCTACATCCTCATCAATACTTGTTATTTGTCTTTTTGATAATAGCCATTCTAACAGGTGTGAGGTGATATCCCATTGTGGTTTTGATTTGCATTCCCCTGAGGATTAGTGATGTTGAGCATCTTTTCCTTCATTTATTGGCCATTTGGATGTCTTCTTTGGAAAAATGGCTATTCGGATCCTCTACCATTTTTAATTGGATTATTTTCTTTTTCTTTCTTGCTGTTGATTTGCCTGGGTTCTTTATAGATATTGGATAGCAACCCCTTATCAGATAATTTGCAAATATTTTTTCCCATTCAGTATACTGCCTTTTAATTTTGTTGATGGTTTCTTTGGCTGTGCAGTAGCCTTTTAGTTTGATGTAGTCCCACTTGTTTATGTTTGCTTTTGTTGCCTTTGCTTTTGATGTGAAATCCAAAAAATCATCATCAAGACCAATGTTAAAGAGCTTATTGTATGTGTTTTCTTCTGGGAGTTTTATGGTTTCAGGTCTTATGTTCAATTCTTTAATCCATGTTGAGTTGATTTTTGTTCATGGTATAAGATAAGGGTCCAGTTTTCATTCTTTTGCATGTAGCTGTCCAGTTTTCCCAATACCATTTATTGAAGAGACTGTCCTTTCCCAATTGTATGTTCTTAGCTCCACTGTTGTAAAGTAATTGACCATATATGTATGGGTTTATTTCTGAGCTCTCTGTTTTGTTCCATTGATCTATGTGTCTGTTTTTATGCTAATACCATACTGTTTTGAATACTATAGCTTTGTAACATACTTTGACATCAGGAAGTCAGCCACTGTTTTCTAAATGACCAATGCATGTTATAGTATCAAAGTGCAAAATAGACAAATAAATTTTAATGTAAAAGAAAAGTTTATTGATTTGGTCTTAGATTCCTTATTTCAATTAACCTTTAAGAAACTTCCACTTTTTGAGTTTGGTATTGTATCAAAATATATCTATAATTATCTTAAAAAGCTATTAGAATATTTCTTCCTTTTCTACCTATGTATCTATGTGGGGCTGGATTTTATTAATAAAGTTTAACAAAAGAACATTTTATATCAAAGTAAATACAGAAGCAAGTATGAGAGTCTAGCTTCTTTTATTAAGCCAGACATTGAGAAGGTTTTCAAAAATATAAAACAATGCCACTGTTCTCATCCTATTTTTTAATTTATTATTTATTTATTTATTATTTTTTTATTTTTTACAAGTTTTGGCTGTGTCGGGTCTTCATTGCTGCCTGTGGGCTTTCTCTAGTTGCCATGAGCAGGAGCTACTCTTTGTTGTGGTGTGCAGGCTTCTCACTGCAGTGGCTTCTCTTGTTGTGGAGCATGGGCTCTAGCACATGTGGACTTCAGTAGCTGTGGTGTACAGGCTCAGTAGTTGTGGCTTGTGGGCTCTAGAGCACAGGCTTATTAGCTGTGGCACACAGGCTTTGTTGCTCCATGGCATGTGGGATCTTCCTGGACCAGGGATTGAACCCATGCCCCCTGCATTGGCAAACGGATTCTTAACCACTGTGCCACCAAAGAAGTCCTCATCATAGTTTTTTGTTTTGGAAAACAGAGTTGTTGTTTTTTTTTAATAAAAAATATGCTACTAATTTGGACCTGTGTGGGTTAATTGTTATTTTAAAATGATCCAATAACATGTAATTTAAAATATCTGTTTTAATTTCTAAATTGCATGTTAATAGCTGTAATCTGGATAAACAAAAACTCTTTGGGGTTCTTAATAATTAGTGAGACTGCAAAAGGGCCCCAAAGTCAAACAGCTTGAGAACAGCTGAGATTGAGAGAGATGAGATTTATAATGATAAGGAAAGGACTGTCTGTGGCAGTGACATTTGAGTTGAGAATTGAAATAATGAGAAGAAAGCAGCCAAGTAAAAATTTAGGAGAAGAACATTCCAGGCAAAGAATGATGGTGGGGAGTGGCCAATGAAAAAGTGTCAAGACAGGGAAGAATTTTGGGTGTTCCAGAAATTTACCTTTCATAGTTCTGGAGGCTGGGAAGTCCAAGTTCAAGGCATCGGCAGATTTGGTATCTGGTGCCACCTGCTTCTTGATTCATTGACAGCTGTCTTCTTTCAGTGTCTTCACATGATGGAAGGGATAAGGGAACTGTCCGGGGTCTCTTTTCTAAGAGTGCTTAGGCCATTTATGAGGGCTCTGCCTTCATGATTTAATCTCCTTCCAAAGGACCCATCTCCAGATACCATCACACTGGGGATATATCTCAAAATATGAATTTTGGAGGGACACATTCAGTCTATAGCAAGTAATAGGGTTTAGATTATACTTTGTTTTGAAGGTGAAAATGACTGATAAATCAGAGAAAGTAATAAACTGGAGTTTGGTCTGAGCAACTGGGTAGAGATATTTACTGAAACCAGGGAGATTGGGAGAGGTACAGTTTAGCAAGTTCTCTTTGGTACTAGTAAGTACAACTCTTATGACATAAGTACAGTTATTTTCTACATTTATAAAATGAGGATGTGGAGGTTCAAAGAAGTTATGAAACTTGTCAGAAGTCCCTGGTGTATAACTGGTGGAGTCAGGATTTGAACCCAGGCAGTCCAGTTCCAGAGCCTGCTGTCTCAGCCACTAAGATGAGAAAAGACATTTGAGTTTTGGGAAGGTGAGCGATTAGAGTGATCTTTTAAAATATAAATCAGATTTGGTCTCCTCTCCCATCTTGTTACTCATTTCAATGACTTTCCACTAGCACAGAGAAGAAAATCCAGACTTCTGTCTCTTTCTCCAACCTCTTGTCACCCCATTCCACCTGTTGTGAAGCTCCAACACACTGGCTTCCCTTCTCTTCCTAGAACATGCCAAGTCTTTTCCTGTGGTAGGTCCTTTGCACATACTGTTCCCTCTGCCTGAAATGCTCTTTCCCCAGCAGTTTCAGGTCTCAGGTCAAAGTCAGATTTTCAGAGAGAATTTTGCTGGTCACTTTTGGTTTCTCAAGGAGCCTCTTCCAGGTACATGTTACCTCAGCACCTTATTTATTTCCTCATAGACCTTTCATCATGTGAAATTGTCTTGTTTACTTATTTCTTTACTTTTATACCTGATGGTTTTCACCACTACAGTATAAGCTCCATAAGGGCAGATCTACTGTTCTTTTTTCACTACTACTCCTTAGGCCCAAGATAAGTACCTGGAACAGAATATGCATTTGACAGACAATTGAGCATTGAATATATGTGACATACTTTACAACTGATGAGTAAATAATCAGAGATATTAATGGAGTACCAAAGAAATAGAGGCAGTGATTAACTACTTATTTATTAACCTTGAACAGGACCAACCCTGTTGGAGTAAGGGGTTGCCTAAGTCTTCCAGTATAATATTTTCTGCCCTACACAAACTGCTTGAAATTCTTTACTTTGTTACACTTCCTGAATTACTATAATAAAAGATTGATTACACAGCATTAACAACCATTTGTTCTCTTTTTTCTTATTTGCTCTTAAAAGGCAAATACTCCTGGGAGAGTAAACACAGACCAAACTATTAGTCATATTTTAGTGAGAATCAGTTCAAACAGCTTCTTTTCTAAATACAAACCCTCAGTAGAATGGAGGAAACAGAAGTTAACACTGAAATACAGTCACTGGACATCCAGAGGATGGCCCAGGCATCAGGCAGCTGGAGTGAAGAAAGCAGAGAGATGAGTGAAGGGCAAAGACAAGGACATTAAAGACTGCCTCCCCACCCCCCTCCCCCAAAGGCAAAAGTCCCTGTTTTTTCAGTTTTGTCCAGGGCTGAACTTGGTAGTTAAATGATGCTTCAACTCATTCAGATTGGCTATTACTTAGTTTATGAGATGTCAAAGTCAGTTATTTAAACTACCCCACATGAAGTCAGCTGTAAAGACACTTTCAGAGATTTAACTGATGCAGTCTTATGAATTATTGAAATGGTGGAACAAGAAGCAAGCAGTTACCTAATTTGTGATTGATGATGTATGGCAGGGATTTAGAGATTAATCTCTTTCTTTGAGACATTTTCTGTTAAATGAAGATGTAGACACTATAATTTGAGTTGGACTAGAGTGGAAAATATCTTTCCAAAGTTTATTAGTGTTCCAGCTGTGAATATAATAAACAGCTTTTTTGCAAATTAATGTTTGTTTTCATTCATATAGTTTTAGCAATTGTTTTCTATTCTGGGAGATAGAAGTGAAGGTGTTGACTTGGGAATAAATTACCTCTGTTGTCCATGGTTTATGTAGACAATATTTTTATGAAGTAGCAAAAAAATCATGACTTTTTGGGGGGAAGCTTTTACTCATAACAATATTACTTATGCTATTTTTATGGTTACGTAGCAGGAGAAAATTTTACACCTTAAATTCAGAGCAGTGTGTGTGTGTGTGTGTGTGTGTGTGTATGTATGTATGTTAAGTTCTCTGTGAATTTAACATGTAGTGATATGAGATAATGCATTTTATTTAATGTTGACTGAGGGTGAATTTTTTTCATTTTCAGAATTTAAAAAACGTCTTCATTGGCTTAATATAGTTACTAAAAATTTCAATTGTTTTAAATTACAATAATAATCTTAAGACTTTTTACGGATAGCCCCAAATTCTGTCTACTACTGGGATCTGAACCTAGAACCTCCTTCCTCTTTTCCTTATGCTTGCATTTTCAGAGCAAGAATAGATAATAGACTTCCATAATCACATTATAGATAGATAGATAGATAGATAGATAGATAGGTAGATAGATAAATAGATGTGGCTGAATGAAGACTATTTAGTGATACAGTACAATTGTCTTGGTAATATGCACTGAAACTGAATTATCACAGAGAAATCAAAATCAATCCCTTATGTCCTTTTGATTAGATTTTTCTCCAATGAGTCTGGAAGATGTTAATTATTAGTGTAATGTCCAAAAACTAAACAACATAAAGTGCGCATGAAGGAGTAGAAAGCAAGGGTTAAGTCTTATTAGCAACAGTGAAGTTCCTAAAGAAGTTATGGTGTAATCATCATCAGTGGTTGGGATTTCCAGTTTTATTGAAATATAATTGACATATAACATTGTGTAAGTTTGAGGTGTACATTATGTTGATTTGATGCACTTATATATTGCAAAATGATTATCACCATAGCATTAGCTAACATCATCATATCACATAATTATCATTTCTCTTGTGGTGAGAACATTTAAGATATACTCTCTTAGCAACTTTCAAGTATATAATACAGTATTATTAAATGTAATCACAATGCTGTACATTAGATCCCAAGAACTTATCTTATAACTGGAAGTTTGTACTCTTTGACCAACATCTCCCCATTTTCCTCACCACTGAGTCCCTGGTAACCACCATTCTACTCTGTTTATATGAGTTTAGTTATTTTAGATTCCACAGGTAAGTGATATCATGCAGTATTTGTCTATCTCTGTCTGACTTATTTCACTTAGCATAATATCCTCAAGGTCTATCCATGTTGTCACAAATGGCAGGATTTCCTTCTTTATCATGGCTGAGTGGTTGGAGTTTTCATTACTAAGATAATAAACAGTGTAAAAGCAGTTACCATTCTATCAGTAGCAGGGTTTGGTGTATCAGCAATTTATCACTGCTACATTCCTTACATTTATATTCCTACCACACAGCCATACAACTGACACCATGTTTCTCCAGCTATTTTTTTGATTCTTGAACCAGGAAGCATGAAATAGAATGACTGTTTCTAAATATAAAAGAGATATTATGATTTTAACTTTATTATGAGCAAGCGAGTCAATGTGTTGAAAACTGTGGCACTAAATCAGGACCTATGAGCTTATGAGTTTAGATCCTAGTCTCTCTTACTAGCCAGAGTAGACTTAGAAATATTTTACTTCATGCTTTTATAGTACTATTGACAGTGATAGACTCAGTCTAGAGGGTAAGGTAGTCTCTCTCTCTCCTTCACCCCCCCATCCCCACCCCGCCCCGGTTAGTTAACACCTAGAGATATTTCTAAAGTCTGAGACACAGACATTGCACTATTTTCATGGGAGTTTAGTTGAACATAGTAAATCATTGAGTCCCGCAAGCCTAATACACTCCTTTGGCTATGTTCTATACAAAGGGCTATGGCTAATATTATTTCATACGGCTTTGTAGTCCTTTGTGCTTTCTCTATAGTTGCACTTCTAAAGGTCCAAAGCACTTGGAGTCTTAGATCTTCAGAGATACATCATGTACCTTAATATTTCCTTTGATTTGGAAGCAGAGAAATTTTAAAATGGAAGTTATTGAACAAGAGGAGTATGGGACAGATAGGTGTCATCTTAGAAAAGATAATAACAAACTTTGATCTCCAGGATAATATACTAAGTGCGATAATAAAGCTTTCATTGAGTTCAGAGCCTTGCCTGGTTAAAAGTAGCTTTATTGCATTTTTGTACTTTTCTTAAAAAATAAAAGATGGCTTATGTAACTAAAATGTATGAGCCTGAACATACTCAGCATGGCTTCATGTGAGTTATGAGAAAGCATTCGACATTTTGGCATATTATGAACCTGAATATATATATTTTTCTTCTGCATTTTTTTCCTGTGAGCAAGAAGTTCTATCATTTATAATTCTTTGAATCACAAGTCTGAAGATTCTGTTTCTGCTTTTAAATTTAACAATATTAAAGTGCCAATGTGATCTAATGATTGAGAAGCAGGTAAGAGTGGGAAGAATTGGAATGTAGGCCTTGAATGTATGCTTTTATTTTCTTTCTTAAAGCACTC